>NC_135309.1:99181130-99784994 GCF_048772815.1 Callospermophilus lateralis
TCCTTTGGGGATAAATGGAGGAATGGGATAACTGGTCAAATGGTGGTTCCATTTCAAGTTTTCTAAGCAATCTCCATACTGCTTTTCAGAGTGATCAGACTAATTTGCAGTTCTACAAGCAATGTATGAGTGTACCTTTTCCTCCACATCCTCAGCAACATTGTTATTTATATTCCTGATAATTGCCATTCTGACTGAGGTGAGATGAAATCTCGGCATAATTTTAATTTGCATTTTTTAACTGCTAGTGATGTTGAATACTTTTTTCATCTATTTGTTGACCAATTGTATTTCTTATTCTGTGAAGTGCCTCTTCAGTTCTTTTGCCCATTTGTTCATTGGGTTGTTTGGTGATTTTTGCTGATTTTGTGTGTGTGTGTGTGTGTGTGTGTGTGTTCTTTTATCCTAGAGATATATGCTCTATCTGAGATAAGATAGCAAAGATTTTCTCACATTATATAGGCTCTCTCTTCACATTCTTGATTGTTTCCCTTACTGTGTGAAGGTTTTCAGTTTGATTCTATCCCATTTGTTGATTCCTGATTTTAATTCTTGCACTTTAGGAGTCTTGTTAAGGAAGTCATTTACTAAGCTCACATGATATAGATTTGGGCCTAGTAGGCCCAAGGTCTCTGGTCTAAAGCCTAAGTCTGTAATCCACTTTGAGTTAAGTTTTTTGCATGGTGAGAGATAGTGGTTTAGCTTCATTTTGCTACATATGGATTTCCAGTTTTCCCAGCACCACTTGTTGAAGAAGCTATCTTTTCTCCATTGTATGTTTTTGGTGCCTTAGTCTAGTATGAGATAACTGTATTTATGTGGGTTTGTATCTGTGTCCTTTATTATGTACCATTGGTCTGCATGTCTATTCAGGTGCCAATATCATGTCATTTTTGCTATTGTAGTTCTGTAGTATAATTTTAAGGTCTGGTGGTGTGATGCCTCCTGCTTCACTTTTCTTGTGAAGTACTGCCTTGGCTATTCTGTGCATCTTATTTTTACAAATAAATTTCATGATTTCTTTTTCCAGTTCTATAAAGAATGTCACTGGGATTTTACTAGGAATACCATTAATCTGCATAGCGTTTTTGGTAGTATGGTCATTTTGAAGATGTTAATTCTGCCTATCCAAGTGCATGAGAGATCTTTCCATCTTCTAAGATCTTCTTCAATTTCTTTCTTTAGTGTTCTGTGGATTTCATTGTAGAATTCTTTCACCTCGTTTGTTTGACTTTCATTATTTTTTTTTTGAGGATATTGTGAATGGGGTAGTTTTTCTAATTTCTTTTTTAGTAGATCCATCACAGATGTAAAAGAGTGCAATTGATTTATGGGTGTTAATTTTATATCCTACTACTTTGCTGAATTCATTTAGGAGTTCCAAAAGTTTTCTGATGCAGTTTTGTATGTATTCTACATATAGAATCATGTCATTATCTGATAGTGATAATTTGAGTTCTTCTTTCCTTATCTGTATCCCTTTAATTTCTGACTAATTGTGTTGGCTAGAATTTCAAGGACAATGTTGAATAGAAGTGGTGAAAGAGAACATCCTTGTCTTTTTCCAGTTTTTAGAAGGATTATTTTCATTTTTTCTCCATTTAGAATGATGTTGGCCTTAGATTTACCATATATAGTTTTTACAATGTTGAGTTATAATCCTACTATCCCTAGTTTTACCAATGTTTTAAGCATGAATAGATGTTGTATGTTATCAAATGCTTTTTCTGCATCTATTGAGATAATCATGTGACTCTTTAAGTTTATTGATGTGATGAATTACATTTTTTGATTTCTGTATGTTGAACCACCCTTGCAACCCTGGAATAAACACCACTGGATCATGGTGTAATATCTTTAAATATGTTTTTGTATGTGATGTGCCAGTATTAAGAATTTTTGCCTCTATGTTCACAAGGGATATTGGTCAGAAGTTTTCTTTCTTTGACATGTCTTTGTCTGGTTTTGGTATCAGGGTGATACTAAAATGAGTTTGGTAGGGTTTCCTCCTTTTCTATTTTATGGGATAATTTGAGGAGGATTGAGTTAGTTCTTTGAAGGTCTGGTAGCACTCAGTTAAGAATCTGTCTGGTTCTAAGCTTTTCTTTGTTGGTAGTCTTTTGGTTTCTTTGATGTACATATATGCTCCATTGTTTGGGGCATAGATAAATAAATATTTATAATTGTTATGTCTTGCTAATGTATGATTCCCTTAAGTAGTATGAAAATTCATTCTTTATCCCTTCTAACTAACTTTGGCTTGAAGTTCACTTCATCTAATATGAGGATAGAAAGCCCTGTTTGTTTGCAAGATCCATGTGAGTGAAGTATTTATTCCCATCATTTCACCTTCATTTTTGAAGGTGAAATGATGGGAATAAAAGGTGGATGTCTTTGCCTATGAGGTGAGTCTCTTAGGGAAAGAAAATTGTTAGGTCTTATTTTTTTTTATTCTACCTGTCAGTCTATGTCTTTTAATTGATGAAATATTTAATTGATGAAATAAAACCATTATTGAAATATGGTTTGTATTCTCAGTCACTTTGGTTTATTTCTTTTGATTGATGGATTTAGACCATTTATGTTCAAATTACTGAGATATAATTTGTATTCCCATTATTTTGGTTCATTTCTGGTTTTTAATTTAAATTAGTTTCTCCTTGATTGACTATCCCTTTGTTGGCTTTTACTTTCATTTGTTCTTCATGAAATTTATTGAGTATGTTTTGTAGGCTTTCTTGTTATGAATGTTTTAAAAGTTTTGTTTACCATGGAAGATTTTTATTTCATTTTCAATTATGAAGATTAATTTTGCTGGATATAGAAGTCTTGTTTGGCAGCCATTTTCTTTCAGAGTTTGGTATGTTATTCCAGGACCTCCTAACTTTGATGATCTGGGTAGAGAAATGAGCTGAGATCTGATTTGGTTTCCTTCTAAATATAATCTGATATTTTTCTCTGGCAATCTTTAAAATTCTATCCTTAATGAGTATGTTAGGAATTTTCATAATAATGTTCCTTATTGTGGTTCTGTTGTGATTTTGTATGTTTGGGGTCCTTTAAGCTTCCTGTATTTGATTTTCCGTTTTCTTGTTTGGGTTTTGGAAATTTTCTGAAACTATCTCGTGGAAAAGATTGTGCATTCCTACGGTTTGTATCTTTGTGTCTCATCTCTAGGTTTTAAATTTAGTCTTTTCATGTTAACCCATATTTCACAGAAGTTCTGTTCATAGTCTTTTAATATCTTTTCTCCATGATCAACTTTATTTTTAAGATTATATATTTTGTCTTCATTGCCTGAAACTCTGCTTTCCTAGTGATCTAGTCTGTTGGTCATGCTTTTCATTGAATTTTCCATTAGGTTTATTGATTCCTTCATTTTGAGTATTTCTGTTTGATTTCTTTTTAGAATATTTATCTCTTTATTGAAATGATCCTTCACCTCCTGTATTTTCTCTCTGATTTCACTCCTTACAACATCCTTTACCTCATGAGTCAGTTTAACTATGTACATTCTAAACTCCTTCTCTGACATTTCTTCCACTGTGGTGTCAATGGATTCTATTATTGGAGCATGTTGGTTTGTTTCGGGTAATTCTTTTCCTTCCTTTTTGATATTTCTATTCATCTAGCACTATGGATCTGAGGCAATACCTTTTCTGGCCTATAGACTTATAGTGTCCCTGAAAGAATCCAATACCTTGCTTTTAAGGTGGAGACAAATAATAACAGTAACCAATGTAAACAATGTACAGCTTGAAATCAATCATCTCCTGCTAAGACATCGATGATTTTGTTGTAATAAACAAAAAACGATATTTTCAGTTATTATATACAATTTTAAAAAGGAAATTTGCAAAAGCGTTTATAGTTTCAAATGTTGGACAAGGAGAAAACAGAAGTGATGTAGGATATGATGATTAGGAGGAAGGAGCAGAGACTAAAGAAGTAAAAAATTAAAGAGTGAAAGAGGGGAAAAATAGAGGTTGGCCATTAGCAGGAGAAATGAGAGAAAGAGAATCAGGGGAAGAGATAAGTGAGAGGAAAATAATTATATTAAATAAAAATTTTAAAAATTAAAAATAGAAAAAAGTAAAAATAACAATATAAAACAAAACTAAAATATATTAATCAGAAATCCTAGTCCTCAATAATGCATAAAAATTATTATGCATAAAAATTATTGCATAAAAATTATTGCTTTCAAAAATGGTAGAAGTATGAGAGTGGGGAAAAATCTTGATAAAAAGTTAGCTAAAGATTTGTTTCTGTTGAAATTAGAAATTTTTTTCAACTTCCCTTTTCCATAGTGTTAGGTTTGAAGTGTAATGTTTGCTCCATCCTCAGGGTGGGGTTGCTTGTGTGAGAGGGTTAATCTTGGAAACAGAATTCCTAGTGGCAGGGTTTAGGTTTGTGCATGTTCCAGGCTCTTTTCTGAATGCCTATTGGTCTTAAGAATTTAAATCAGTGCTCCTCCATGGCCAGCAATTGCCGGTTCAAGCTGGTAGATTACACCCCAGGGATCTCCTTTGGGTTCCACTCTCGTGGTAGAGGAGCCAATTCTTAGCCCACTAAGTCATGGGTGAATCCCACAATTCCTGATCTCGGATTCATAATCTAATGTCAATCTCTACAGAGCTCACCCTTTTGAATTGGCAGTCAGGAGCTTCTCTCTTGACCAGTCATGAAGCAGCCAGATTTAAATGGGAACAGAAGATCCAGGTGGGTTTCCATGACCATATTCCCCTGTGTAAAACACTGTCCATGCTTGATTTTTTCCTGGTCCCTTAGGTATGCTCTGTTGTCCAGCATGCATTGGTCTGACTTGCTTTTCAGGCCAGACTTGGGTCTTCAGAAACAGGCTCCATTGGCTGTTGACCTCTGCACCACAGCTGCAAAATGATTCCTTCCTCTGTCCTCTGCTTGCCACGAGGAGAAGTGTGGTTTCTTTCCAGTAAAAGGATATTGTGCAGTGCACCTTACTATTTAGTCAGGAACTGTCTTTGATCTCTAAACTTTCAGTACCCAGACAATCCTCAGTCTCCCTGCAAATGTGGGTTCCTTTAGTTCCCTTATCTCTTTATTGCATTCATGGAGGAACTATTTTGCCTTAGCCTTCAGCCACTGCCAAGGCATTTCTTCTTATTTCATTATATTCAATCCCTTGAGTTCCCAGTCTGTTTTGAGTGTCCAGTATTCAATTCCAGTAAGGTTCCCCCTAGTTTTTGTTCTTTCACCCACCTGGATGAAAATCTGCCTGTCTGCTTTTCTTGGTTTCACACCATTGAACAGCCAGGAAAGCAGTATCTCTATACCACCATCTTTCTTTCAGCTCAAATTACATTTCTTATTTATTGCATTGGAAAATTGAATATCTGTAACAAAATGCTTTCTCAGCAAATAGCTGGGGACTAAGCCTTTTAAACCAGTGGAAATATAGATTGTTAGAAATTTATGAATGGAATTTAACAACACATTGTTAAAAACACATGTGCATTTACCTTTGTTTTAGCAACTCTTATATGAATCTACCCTAAATATTCATCAACATTAAAATACCACTTGCTTTTGCATTGCAGCATTGTTTCTAATTACAAAATATTGAAAAAGAGAACAAACTAGTATCACTTATCAAAATAATCAGTACTGTTTATTTCTATATAAAGAAACAAAAGGACAAACTAAAGACTAGGGAACTGTGTGTGTGTGTGTGTGTGTGTGTGTGTGTGTGTGTGTTCCCATGAAAGGATAGGCGGGAAGTGATCATAATAAGGGAAGGTAAAGGAAGTTGACACCTTTCAACACTTTAGTATGTTGGCCATTTGGAATCATGGTACTATTTCAAATACACACAAGACACCTAAATAAATTCAATAACGATGGTAAAAAAGTGAAAGTGTAAAAAATATAGTCCATCTGAGAAGTTTAAGCTATGTTCTGTGTGTTTATATTAAGAGTCTCTTTTTTCTCATATCTTTTGTAGACAATGGCTTTTCTATTTGTAGAAGGGAAAATCTAGGGTCCTAAATATAGATGATAAATGATCTAACCTACATTAATCAATACAGTAATCTTAAAACTCCTCATTGGGACTTAAAAGCTAATAAGTTGGACATCGCTGGTCTGAGTTGTTGACTACAAGAGGATACAATGTCAAATGCCATCATTTATCGATTTAATTCAGAATTTACAGTGGCTTACCCCGTAAAATGTGTTAAATATCTTTTTTTTAAAGAAAGATGTAACATAACATTTATGCCACATACTCTAGGCCTTTACAAAAGCTTAATATTAAATTCTGAAGTATTATATTTAAACTTCAGAAAAAAATTACTTTTCTTAGACATGACTCTTAATACTCATTAAATTACATGCTATTTTTCTGTGAAGGTATTTTTATTTTTCTATAATTAACTCTGTATAAAACTTATTCTCTAGATCTTGCTCACTTTTATACCTAATAAAAGATATTTAGAAAATAAAGTTCTATGCATTATTCATTGCATCATCCTATAAGAATAATCATTAAATGATGGTAATTATCATTCAAATTTTCAATGATTAGCCAGGTAGTTAATTACTTTTAAATTATAATATTTTATCTACTCTGCCCCTTTAGAAACACATTCATTTTAGGATTTTCTATGTTCTTAAATCTGCAGAACTTGAGGACATGCAAAACAACCCTCTACAGCAATTGTTCTAAATCATAGTAAGAAATCAAGTCCATGTCCAGACATTTAGGAGCTACTTAGATAGAGAAGACAGTACAAACTGAGGAAAATATAACTTTGAACATTAGTAGGAAAAATTAGGACAAAAATCAAAATTAGAAAGATGACTGACCTTCATAATTCATTTAAAAGCATTTAGTCATTAAAGTAAAAATAATAAAATGTACAATGAAAGAAAACAAACACACATTACTTAGCATGGAAAAGGTAGGAAAAACTTCAACATAAGAAAATTTAAATTAGATTTTTTACAACATAAAACTTGTGGGAATTTTATTAGTCATCTTTATATATAATTTTAGACTGTATCTCCAACATGAATTACATTAAGCAGTATCTGTCAGCATGAACATTAATATGTGTGTGTGTGTGTGTGTGTGTGTGTGTGTGTGTGTGTGTTTCATATCTCTGGTTGTATGCAAAGTATATTCACACCAATTCGTGTTTGTATACATGTATTTTTGATAATAATGTCCATCACATTCCACCATCATTTCAAACCCCATAGCCTGTCCCATTCACTTCCACCCCTCTGCACTATCTAGAGCTCATCTATTCCTCCCATGCTCCCCCACCCTACCTCACTATGAATCATCTTCCTTATATCAGAGAAAACATTTGGCTTTTGTTTTTTTTTTTTTTTCAGATTGGCTCACTTCACTTAGCATTATCTTCTCCAACTGCATCCATTTACCTTCAAATGCCATGATTTTATTCTCTTTTATTGCTAAGTAATATTCCTTTGTGTATATATGCCACATTTTTATCCATTCATCTATTGAGGAGCATCTAGGTTGGTGCCAGAGTTTAGCTATTGTGAATTGTGCTGCTATAAACATTGATATGACTATGTTCCTGTAGTATGCTTTTTAAGTCCTTTGGGTATAGACCAAGGAGAGGTGTAACTGGGTCAAATGGTGGTTCCATTCCCAATTTTCCAAGAAATCTCCATACTGTTTTCCCTATTGGTTGCACCAATTTGCAGTCCCACCAGCAGTGTATGAGTATACCTTTTTTCGCCACATCCTAGCCAAAACACTTATTGTTGTTGTACTCTTAATAGCTGTCATTCTGACTGGAGTGAGATGAAATCTTAGAATAGTCTTGATTTGCATTTGTCTAATTGCAAGAGATGATGAAATTTTTTTCATATATTTGTTGATTGACTATATATCATCTTCTGAGAGGTGTCTGTTCAGTTCCTTGGCCCCTTTATTGATTGGGTTATTTGTTTTGTTACTGATTAGCTTTTTAAGTTCTTTATATACCCTAACGATTATTGCTGAAATAAATAGAAGAATATTGGTATTAGTTCTTCTTTAAAGCTCTTGTAGAACTTGGCTGTGTATCCATTTGGTCCTGGACTCTTCTTGGTTGGTAGGCTTCTGATGGCATCTTCTATTTTGTCATTTGATTTTGGTCTGTTTAAATTGTGTATATCATCCTGATTAAATTTAGGAAAATAATATCACTGCTGAAATTTGTCAATGCTTTTACTATTTTCTATTTTATTGGGGTACAAGTTTTCAAAATAATTTCGAATTATCTTCTGTATTTCTGTAGTGTCTGTTGGGATGTTATGTTTTTCATCATGCATGTTAATAATTTGAGTTTTCTCTCTCTTTCTGCTCATTAGTGTAGCTAAGGGTCTACCAATTTTATTTATTTTTTTAAAGAATCAATTTTTGTTCTGTCAATTTTCAATTGTTTCTTTTGTTTTGATTTCATTTATTTCGGCTCTAATTTTAATTATTTTCTTCCTTCTACTGCTTTTTATCTTGATTTGTTTTTCTTTTTCTAGTGGTTTGAGATGTAATGTTAAGTCATTTATTTGTTGACTTTTTCTTCTTTTAAGGAATGAACCCAATGCAATGAACTTTCCTCTTAGAACTTCCTTCTTAGTGTCCCAGAGATTTTGATATGTTGTATCTGTGTCATTCACTTCTAAAATTTTTTTAAAATCTCCTCCTTGATGTCTTCTGTAACCCATTTTTCATTCAGTAGCATATTATTTAGTCTCCAGGTGTTAGGGTAGTTTTAATTTCTCATTTTTCATTGATTTATAATTTCATTCCATTATGATTGGATAGAATTCAGGGTAGTCTAGTTTTTTATATTTGCTAAGAATTGCTTTGTGACAAAGTATGTGACCAATTTACAGAAGGATCTATGTGCTGTTAAGAAAAAAGTGTATTCTATCTTTGAAGGATGAAATATTTTCTATATGTCAGTTAAGTCTAAGTTATTGATTGTATTATTGAGTTCTATAGTTTCTTTGTTCAGCTCCTGTTTGGAAGATCTATCCAGTAGTGAGAGAGGTGTGTTCAAGTCACTTAGAATTATTGTGTTGTGGTCAATTTGACTCTTGAACTTGAGAAAAAATTTGTTTGATGAACATATATGCTCCATTTGGGGGGCACATATATTTATTATTGTTAAGTCTTGTTGGTGTCTGATGCCCCTGAGCAGTATGAAATGTCCTTCTTTATCCCTTTTGATTAACTGTAGCTTGAAGTCCACTTTATTTGATATGAGGATGGAAACCCCTACTAACTTCTGCAGTCCATTTGAATGATATGATTTTCCCCAACCTTTGACCTTCAGTCTGTGTATGTCTTTTCATAACAGCTGAGTCTCCTGGAGGCAGCATACTGTTAGGTTTTTATTTAAATCCAATCTTATAGCCTATGTCTTTTTATTGGTGAGTTTATGCCATTAATATTCAGGATTATTATTGAGTCATGACTTATATTCCCAGCCATTTTTGTATTTAACTTGACTTGGTTTCTCCTTTGATTAGTGTAATACCTCCCTCTGCTGATTTTCATTGTTGTTTTTTCATTTCCTTCTCATGAAATTTTTTTGTCCAGAAAGTTTTGAAGTGTTGATTTTCTTGCTATAAATTCTTTTAACTTTTGTTTATCATGGAAGGTTTTTATTTCATCATCAAATACAAATATAATTCTGCTGGGTATAAGATTCTTGATTGGCATCTATTTTCTTTCTTTCAGAGCTTGATGTATGTTGTTCCAGCATCTTCTAGCTTTCAGGGTGTGGATTGAAATATCTACAGTTACCTTAATTGGTTTTCCCCTATATGTAATTTGATTCCTTTCTCTTCTTTCTCTTGCAGCTTTTAATATTCTCTCCTTATTCTGTATGTTGGACATTTTCATTATAATGTACCTTGGTGTGCCTCTGTTGTTATTTTGAACACAGCTTCTTATAAGCTTCTTGAATTTGGTTTTCCAGTTCATTCTTCATGTTTGGAAAAAATTATAATATTATTTCATTGAATAGATTGTTCATTCCTTTAGCTTGGAACTCTATGCCTTCCTCTATCATAAAAACTCTTAAATTTGGTCTTTTTATGTTATTCCATATTTCTTGAATGTTTTTCTCATTCTTTTTATCACTTTCACTCTGTGCTATATATTTTATCTTCATTGTGTGAGGTTCTGTCTTCCAAGTGGTTTACTCTGTTGGTGATGCTTTCAATTGAACCTTTAATTTGGTTTATTGTTTCTTTCATCTCAAGGATTCCTGTTTTTTTTTTTTTTAGAACTTCTATCTCCCAACTGAAGTAATCTTTTGCTTCCTGTATTTGTTCATATAGCTCTTTTCAAAACAATCTTTTGCTGCCTGTATTTGCACTCTTATATCATCCTTTAATTCACAGAACACTTTAAGTCTTTACATTCTGAACCCCATCTCTGTCATATCTTCTTCTGTGCTGGCCATGGATTCTAATAATGGAGTATTTTGATTTGTTTGGAACACTTTTCCCCTTGTCTATTCATGTTGCTCGTGTGTCTTCCCTTCTAGTGCTGTGGGTCCAAGGCATTACCGTTTTATCCTATATTCTTATTGTGTTCCTGTTGTGTTCTAATACCTCTCCTTTGTGGGGAAGGACACTGTTAAAAGATCCCAATATAAACAATATACCACCTATAAACAATTTGTTGCTATTAAGATGTTCACTGTTTGGTCACAATGTACAGAAATGTTGAATTTGATTATTATCTATAAATATAATCAGTAGGTTTGTAAAAGGGTTTACAGTTTCAAATAGTGGACAATGAACTGGGGAGTGAGGTGTAGGATGATATGCTGAGGAGGTAGGATGTGAGGATATAGAGTTAATACACCTTAAGAAGTATGAAAGAGAAATCTTATGAAGAAGGTTAGTAGCAGAATAAACAGGAAGTAATTCTGGGTAGACAAGTATGTGGGAAGGAAATAGAGTACATAAAACAAATGTGGCATATTTGCACAATGGAATATTACTCAGCAATAAAAGAGAATAAAATCATGGCATTTGCAGGTAAATGTATGCAGTTGGAGAAGAAATGCAAAGTGAAGTTAGCCAATCCCCCAAAAAACAAATGGCGAATGTTTTCTCTGATATAAGCTGGCTGACTCATAGTGGGGTAGGAAGAGGGAGCATGGGAGGAATAGATGAACTCTAGACAGGGCAGAGAAATTGGAGGGGAACGGAGGGGGCAGGAGGTTAGCTATGATGGTGGAATGTGATGGACATCATTATCCAAATACATGTATGAAGAGATGAATTAGTATGAACATACTTTATATACAAACAGAGATATGAAAAATTGTGCTGGTATCTCTGCTCTCAGGACGGTGAAGGTAACCAGGGTGAGAAGGCTGGTCCTGGTGCAGGGCATCTAAAAATTAAGTGTGGCACCCGCCAGTTCCTGAAGGGAAACTCCACCTCAGGGGTCTCTTATTGGGTCCACTGGTATGAATTGAGAGTGGTGTCCTATCTCCCTATCATGCCTGAAGATTTCCCAGTTCATGTTCTCTCCAAACTGTTGCACCTTCTCCCTCTCCTTTACTAGTTTCCAATTAAGGAACTCTCTCACTGAGGCTCCAGTGGGCGGAGGGAGCCCTTGCTGCACTGCACACCCATTCCACTGACAGCTCTTTTGTGTTGGGCAATTAGTGTGCTGGATTACCAGCTGCTGGGGAGAGGTGGGAGTTGGAAACCTGGAGCCTGGCCAGCTGGAGTTCCAGTCTTGGAGCTGCCCCAACCAAGGATGGTCTGGCAGGTGGAAACGGGTCAGTTCCAGCACTGGGGTGTTGGGTCGGTGATGGTGTTGTGCTATATGGTTGTGTGATGTGTAGGATATGAGCTCTGTGGCAAGCACTTTTGCGGGTGTTGGCTGTCTTCAGAGCCTGTGGGATATCCCCAGGTGAAGGCAGACTATCGCCTGCAGAGGACTATGGCAATAGCTGGTGAGTGGCACAATGGAGGCAGCAGGGGGACCCCCATGCTGGTAGATGGGAGTGGCAGCTGGAGTTCCTCTGGGTGGGTAGTTGCTGAGTGTCCAGTGTGTGAGTAGAGTGGCATCTGGGAGTTCTGGGCCAGTGCTGATGTGGTGAACCTGCTAAGGCACTAGCAAGCCCTGAGTGGGCTAGTAGTTAGGAACTGGGTGTCAGGAGCTGGGAGTCTTGCTCTAATGCTGAGGCCCGAAGCTCTGCTGTGAGACAGCACTGGAGATTTCTGTACTACAGCAGCTGTAGTGGGTCCTCTCTCACTCTCAGAGAAGCAGTATTCCCACTAGTTGAAATCCTGGTCACAGGGTGACAGAGAATGTTGCTTTCCTCTGCCCTGTCATTTTGGATCCTTATTGAGATTATTTTCTAAATGCTTTAAACATATTATTTAGTGTATTATGAACTCCCTTTAGTTTCAAGAGACATTAGGTTTCAAGCAGAAGACAACAATTACACTGTTTGACTAACATGTACCAATTCTATTTGAATACCTAGGTATAATACCGAGTCAATCACTATAATATTTCATATTATATTATTATACTCATATATAGGAATAATATCATTTTGATTACATTATTTGTAAAATTATATAATAAATTTTCTTTACCATAGATTATTTTGTACTTCAAATTGCCTTTTTTTTCCCCCTAAAACTGCCATGAGCAGTCAATTCAAGTATACTTCTGAAATGCTGTTATCAGGTAAAATAAATAAATGATAAGAAATTATCTTAAATTGCAATAATTTTTAAAACTGCCAAAAAACGTTTATTTAAGATTATGTAATCTCTTAGGTATGTATTTATTGTATGCAACTGAAAACTTTCTAATATCTACTATATTTACATGTAAAATGTGAATGAAATTCACACAAATGAGCAAAGTTTCTACAAATATCTAGGATATTCCATCTCATTATTAAAATTTGATTTACTAACCAGAAAAATGATAAATATATTTAAGCCAAAGATTCAAAAATTATTAAAACCAGAGTTATTTCTGCTCAATTTTAAAGAAACCAAACCTTTACTCCTAAGTCAATTATGGCTTACTGAATATTACTTTATATCTATTCAATTCTTTATATGTAAATAGTCTTAAGCCTCACATCCTTTGATACATTTACCTTGATGTCTTTTGCACTCTGTGGTTTTGCAGTCAAAAGAATAAAGTTTTGATATGATTTGTAGAAACCAGTTATAAGTACACTAAGCTTCAATGACTCTGAGGGTTGGTCAGATACCATTGGTGTGATTAAGTTCTATCCCTCTTCAGTTCCACTGAGTACCACAGGCTTGCAGGACTGGGCATATCTGAAATAAGGAAGATGGTTTGGTGAAGCTTTGTCTTTGCCATTAACATGAATTATTATGAGCTTCTGAGCAACCTTTGGATATCAGAGAAGATGTCTGCCAACATTGTCCTATGCTGGAATTCTGTTATAGGAAGCATGAGAGAGGTGTATGGATGTAAGGGGACATATCTGAATATACATGTCTTGTTGATATGAATTCATACTGTCACAATACATAATCAGTAAGCCATTAGATAGCAGCTGCCCTCATAAGGGTAACAGTTTAAGCATTTACTTCACACAGAGACCACGTACAAGGAAGAACCATCTCCTGTTTTCACATGTTTTCTCTTTTCTTTGTGTTGTGTCAGAAAATTTATTTCCAGAAAAAAAAGCTACTTTAAGTTAAAATTTTATTACTTGAAACAAAAATATTATATTTATATGTGGCAATGAGTATATTTTCTGATTAGAAATATACTATATTCATCATAACCAATTGCCTTATATAACAGAAAAGTTAGGATTCTTTAATATCTTTGATATGTATGTGTGTTTGTGCATAAGTATATAGGGAAGAGGATGAGAGAAAGAACTCTTTATTAAATATTACTAATAATAACTTTTAAATTAAATAATAACAATTATAGAAACATGTATTAGATTAAAATAGGTGAAACACATAGTTATAATATAAAATATAAAATTATATCAACACATATATATATAATATCATACATTTAAATGAATAAACTATAATCATTCAAGTTAAAAATATTCCAGAATCAATAAAAAAAGTAGCTAAGTCTCTCATCCTGAATATGTAATACTTTATTTATATGATGAGCATAAATACATCCAAAATAGCTTTTTATTTCTAGGACAATTATAGGGAAATTATTCATTTCCTCTAGAAAACTGTTGATTTTATAGTAAAAGATAAAGTGGTTTCTCATGAATGTTTGCTTACAGGTTTATAATTCAAACTTGCATGGCAAAATGTAATGTGTTTACTATTCACAACAATATAGACGGATTAAACAAATGTGAAGAAATAAAAAAAAAAATTGGTGACAAACATATGGTACCTTGAGAACAAGGATTTCTACTGTTTGGGCAAGGGAAAACATGACTTCTAAGAGACAACATAATTAAAAGTGAGAAGAATGTCCTTCACTTACACAAAATAATTTCTAAGAACAATAAACATCCAATATATTTTCAGGATAAAATGGTGAAATGATTGAAGATAAAATACTTTGCATATAGATATGTGGAAGAGTAGTATATGAGTGAATATCACTTAGCAGATATAGAAAACATTCACAGATCTGATAAATGCTAGCAAATGAGAAAAGTAAGTATGTAACACATGATGTTACATTGTACTTAAAAGTAACAGCCCAAAATACTAGAAAGAAATCTACTCTACTAAACAATGCTTGAAACTACCCTGTCATTGTTTTTCAGTCTTTGAAATGTAAATAAAGAATTTTGTCAATTTGCATTTTATGGATGATTTTAGAAGCAGGAAAATGGTTATTGGATAATTTCCACAGAATAGAAAAATGCATCTTATAACATGCATAACTTGTTCTCATCCAGATTATGATGTTATGTAGAATGAAATGTGGAGATGATTTGTGGTTCTAAGAAGAAATATTATACCCTTGATTTTATTGCTATTTTCCAGATTAATGTTACTAATATTCTAAAACCACTTTGATATTTAAGTTTTTTATTCAATGAAAGTCACTGTGACATTTATTAATGAAGAATCTGCACGTGCAGTAAAATATGTGGACTAAGAAATGCGGCAACAAATTAAACAAGTATGTCTAGTTTCACTAGTATTTATTAACTAGTTAAAACTACTTTTGAAAGAACAATATACTAATTTATTTATTATCCCATTTCTTCCTCATCCATTTGAATTTCTCCATTTTTAATGAAAGAAATAGTTTGTATCCTCCTTGAAATTGGTGGATTTGCCTATGTAAAATAAAAGATAAAAGACCAAATTCTTGTTTTTTCCATTGTTATTAGACACAAAATGCAAAGATAAAAAGTATTTGAAAGTTATTACCATTCAAGTATCTTTTCTTTTCATGTAGTATTAGATGTTGATATGGTTAAGTGGGAACTGTAGGATTATCCACAGGAAGAATTGCATATTTTTGCCAAATTAGGTGACACTAGTTACTGACATCAGTGATCCACATGATTATTAACTGCTGAAGACTGTGCTATCACCATGTAACTGATCATTGCATATTTCTTTTTTAACCAGAAAGTTACCTGAATTTTCATGAATGAAGACTTTCTACAGATATCATCCTGCATAATGCTCACTGGTTTTCCATACAGGTGTTTAATTTTTGTTCCTTCTGGCCCACCTGCTCCAAAAAGTTTTTTTTTTTTTTTTTATCAGTGACCCAAGACATGTATCTGTCCTGATAATTTAGGTGGGTTTCCATACTCATTGAATATAAGTATTTGTTGAGAATGAAAAGCTTATCCTTCTAGGAATTGGGAGTGCCAGGAATGACCTCAAGTCTACCTATGGTCTACTACTTTTTTCTTCAACACCCTCTGCAACACATAGTGTATAAATTGAGAAAACATATTTGCACTAGAAATAAATATATATTAGAAATATTTACTAAGCTTAATCTTTACAGGCCTACCATGGATGTAGCTTTAATAGATGGGAGACTTACAATATGCAAATCAACACCTCTCTCAAAAAGGCAAGTTCCCTAATGAATCCTCTTGATTTACTCTCGGCTCCCTCTCAGCTTACACTCTAAGTAAACTGAGCAATGAAAAGAGAAAAAAAATCTGCTAATCTTGTAAATCTTAGATAGCCTCTCTGTAAAAATGTTAATTCACTTTTGGCCCTTAAAACAAGAGGGAAAAAAAAAGAACTTTGGTAAAAAGGCAAGTTTAGTTGCAACAAAATACCCACGACATGGGTGTCATTGCTTTCTGCCCTTCCTAGAGTTGCTGGAGAAACTAAATGAAAATGTATATGGAAAATGTGTCCAAAATTTTATGAATAATCTATTACCATTGTTAAAGTGGTAAAAGCTTATTCATAAAATTGAAATGAAGCAAATTATATTGTATGTGTTTATGATTATGTCACCATTTACTATACTTTTCTGTAGAACTATAATGCACTAATAAAAGCAAAAATATTTACCATCCTTTCAGAAATTCCTGTATTTACCTAGATGTACAAATACCATATCACCAGAATCATAATGAAAAATGTCTTTTAGCATATCATGCTTGACATATTCAACACAAATAATCTTAATCTGAGCAATTAAAATTGCCAAATTGACACAAGAAATAAAAAAAATTGAGTACATATATAACAATGAAAAAAGTTTTGATTTCCTATTATTTTTTAAAATTTTTATGATTCTAAAGTTTTATTTTTGAATTCACTAAATGTTAAGGAAAAAGGAATTCCTTGGGAAATGCTGTCTGTCTTTTGCCAAAATTGCATTAGCCCCACTCCATACCCCATAAGTTACATGTATGTATTCTCTTATTGCTAGTTATTTCTTTACCTTTCTGCCTAAAGTCATCTACTTGTTTTCAGCTAGGAGGGTACTGAGGGCCCTCTCTCAGGGCAAGTTGGAAATTCCAGTTAATAATACAGAAGAATACTCAACTAATGAGGGAAGGAGGCTTGTGTATGAATACCTAAAATTCTTATCTCAGTGTAAAAATTGAGTTATTTTATTTTACATAATATTTCAGCAATTCCCCAAAAGGATCAAGTTCTGGTTGCCTACAGCAGTACTTTGTTCATTAGCAGAACTTTCATTGACTTTCTTCACTTCTCTGCGTTGATTTTTATACTCCTCCTATTTCCTAGGGCCACTGCATAAATAAATTATTTGCACCTAAGTCTTATCCCAGGTTTTCTTATGGTTAATACTATTTTAAATTTATAGGTAATGTTGTATATATTTATCATTTAAAACATGATGTCTTGGAATATATATAAACATTGTGGTATGATTAATTATAGCTAATTAATGTGTGTAATATGCCATGGGTCATAATTTTCATGTAAGAGCACTTCATTTCCACTCTTTTAGCATTTTTTAAGAATACAATTTATTGTTATTAACTATACTAACCAGGGTATGCAACAGATATCTTGAACTTATTCCTTCTAAGTAACTGATTTTGTCATTTAACGAAACCCCATTCCACTTCCAATTGCCCCAGACTCTGGTAGCCTCCATTCTGCTCTTTACTTCTATAAGATTAATTTGGGGAGGCCTGGGGATATAGCTCAGTTGGCAGAGTGCTTGTCTCACATGCACAAGGTCCTGGGTTTAATCCTCCACACCACAAAAAAAAAAAATTAATAAAAATAGGTAATTTGGTAGTCATGTGGTAGGATTATGCACCATAGTGCCTGGTTTATTTCACTTAATACAATGTCCTCCATGTTCATCCAAGTTGTTATAAATATCAGAATTTCTCTGATTCTTATGGCTTAATTATGAATACATAATCACATTTTATCCATTCATCCACTGATACACATCTAGGCTGATTCATATCTTGATTAATGAGAATAGTGACAAAAGAATCCTGAGCCAATAGCTCTTCAATATAATGATTTCTTTTTTTGAGGAATCCAGAATTACATAATTGGTATTAAGAATGGCCTTGAAAAGCAGACATTCAAAATAGGGTATTGGATTCGGACCCTTCATTGGTCATAGAGTACAAAATCCTACTTCTAATCCCAAATGAAGTGGGCTCTTCATAATTTATTTATGCAGTGGCCCTAGGATGATGATTAACTTAATATACAAGCTTGACTGGGTCAGAATGCCTAGGTATTTGGTTAATCGTTATTCTGGGTATGCCTGTGAGTGTTTCTGGATGACATTAACATTTGGATTAGTAGATGAAGGAAGAACATTGCAGTCCACAATATTGGTGAGTCTTATCCAATTCATTTATGGCCCAAATTGAACAAAAGTGTTAAGTAAGGAAACATTTCTCTCACTTGCCTGATTGTCATCAAGCTGGGATTTGGTCTTCTCCGATCTTTGAATTTGGACTTGGACTAGGCCTTGTACCATTGACACTCATTTCTCAGACCATTAGATTCAGACTGCAATCATACCTTTACCTCTCCTTGGTCACCATCTTGGCAAGTAGAGATCTTGGAAATATTTGAAATTCTTGAACCACCAAGATTCCCTTGACACACCTAAACTGGCCAAAGAAGACACATTTTTGTTATTTGAGAACAGTAGCTTCCTTTGCCTTATTAAAATGTGAAGACTTAATCTAGGTAGATGTTTTCTTGTCAGTTTGACTCTCCTCAGGATCAATCCTTACTTGCTTTCCATATATACAGTCAGAATCCAAGTTGATAAAAACTCTCTTTGCAACAAAATCAAAGGATAATTCACTTAAAGCACAATGACATTTAGCAATTAAGTACTAGCAGGAACTGGGAGGACATAAAGTAGTGAAGCGTGAGTTTGTAAAGGAAGCACTGTATTAATTATTCAGCTGGATAAGGAAGAGTTAACTAAAGTTTACTAATGTGGCCGCATTCTCTTTTGATTTGATATCCTTGCACAGGTGCTTAAAGTGACATTGAGCTTTGGAAATGGTGTTGGCGTAAAATAAATGAGACAAATTATATGACATTCTCTCAGTAGCATTTTGAGAAAGGGGTAAAATATCTTGGAGAAGGGACTGTGGTAGAAAAGCTTGATTATGAAATATTAGAGAACATACCAGTAGGCTATGTCCCTTGGGAGGGAAGAAAGGAAGACTCTCCCTTTATACTTGTGATAAGGAATGCCTTAGTGACTGGGATGCTGATGTCATTGAGAATTTCAGCAGTGTCTGCCCACCATAGGACAAGGTTGGTGGTTGGAGATACTGCCGTGGAACTAGGCTTCTTAGTGTAATAAAAATGATAGAATTTGGAAGTGCAGACACGGGTTAAAGTACTTAAGTGTCAGAGAATAGGTAGGTGTGATTGTCAACATAGGCATCAAGTCTGAAATGGCAGACTGGAGGATGTAATTATAATGATCTGTGTCACTTCTATCTGTGTAAATTATATCTATTCATTTATAGGTATGTATATACATATACTTTCTCATCAAAATCATAATATATTATCAAAATAGATGTATAATTTTTATTAAATATACTATAAGGAACAGATTTTAATCTGATTGAAGAAAAATTTGCAAAGAAAACTTTTCTAGCTCCATACATGCAGATAAAATGTGTGGTAGCTTCATGTTACTTAAATGAGTAGCTGGAAATATTAACTTACAAAAAAAAGGTTTATTTTTGGTTGGTGGTTTTAGGGTTCACTGTCTGTGATCAGTTAGCCCTGATGCCTTTTGGTTCATAGCAAGGAAGAACATCATAGTGGGACTGTGCGACAACAAAAATACTCACCTGATAGCCAGGAAGCAAAAGAGGAAGAAGAGGAAAGAACTAGGGTCCCACAACCACTTTTAAGGGCATGCCTTCAATGACCTTAGGTTCTCCCACTAGGCCCCACCTCCTGAAGGATCCACTACTTGCCAATAGTCCCCTGGGATGTCAACCTTCTCCACATGGACCTGTATGGGACAAATAAAATCCAAATTATAGCAGCTATTTTTATTCACTTGGGATAAACTATACATGTTCTGTCTTTCTTGGGGTTATAATGGTGCCCTGTCATTTTATGAATTGAAGTTATCTTAATAGTCTTGAAATTACAAGAAACACAATATTGCTTATTGTGTTAATCAGGGTTTTTTTTGGCATAATAAGTAAGAAGTGTCACCTCTTCTTGATATACATAAATACCAGAGTTTGAAACATGACCTACAATGTTTCAGGGGACTTTCACACTGATGAAGTTTTTAGGGGTACAAATATCTTAGGTAATTCAGTATTCCTCTAATAGTAAAGGGTAAGATGGTAAATTATTGTGTGTTATACCCACTGACATTATAAAAGTCTGTGCTAGATAGATTATTGAATATGGAATATATACACAAAGTATTTGGGATTTATTCATCTATCCAGTTACCACATGGTTCTGAAAGATAACAGTTTTTGTTGAATTTTAGTACAAATAAGGACTTCTGTTATCAAAGAGTAGAATAAAGGGAATTTTTCATAAATAAGAATGTCAAATAAAGTCTCTTTCAAAATCCCACATAGGAGTTTTAAGTGAAATCATTTATGTAAACAAAATGATAAATAAAATGTAAAAGAGTAAATATGTCTACCAATATCAATGTTTTCAATTTGCTTATAATTATTAACAGGTTTTGTGCATTCTTACTTTATGATAAATATTATTATAAACTTGTGAATAATACATATATGTCTTTCCTCCCCATAAATTATGTCAGAAGAAATATCTATTTTCATTTTCCTATTTATTTATGTAGAATAATTTAAAACTATGATTTACATTCATTTTATTTTAGTCACCTGTAATTATGTTTTCTATTAATTTGATAAGCAATAGGCATTTATATAGACTGAAATAATCTGTCCTTAAAAATTCTGAGGTAAAAAATCACATTGTTCTAGAAAGTAATTTTCAACTTAACTGTGAGAATATACATTAAAATTTAGAAACAGGAAGGACCTTGAATATTATTGTTAAATACCTTGATTTATTTTTAAGACCCTGTCTTGATATTTTTCCCAGGTTGGGTCTTGAACTCTGCCCTCAAGCAATTTTCCTGCCTTAGTCTCCTGAATATCTATAATTACATGAATGTACCACAGAATTCAGCTGATTTCAGTCACTTTTATTGAATAAAACAGGGCCTTAAATAAAATCATAAGAGTACATGTCTGGGTCATTTTCTACATGTATGGAACTATACTATATATGCTACACTATTCTTTATCCTAATCCCTGGATCCAGATACTAATGAAATGTTTACTTTTCACAACAAATGTAGGATGTAGAATTAAGTAGGTTACAAAAGTCCGCCATCTTATGGACGAGCAGTTTCCAACAGGGATGAATTTGCTCCCCTACGAAAACTGGGCAATATTTGGAGATATTTTTTGGTTGTCACAATGATGGGTAGGGGAAAGTAGCATCTAGTGGGTAGAGACCAGGAATTTTGTTAAGCAATGCACAGAATAACTCCACACATCAAAAACAATAAACAGATAACACAGAATATCAATGGCAACAAGGCCAAGAAACAATACTTAATTTGAAGAAACTGAGACTGAAAATTTGTAACTGAGTAAGACCACAAACCAAATGAAGTCAGGCCATTAATTTGTGGGGGAAATTCTGAGGTTAAAAAAAGTAAAAATAAATCATCATGTTGATCCAACTAATTTTCAACTGAATTGTAAAAAGATACATTAAAATTCCTGAAGTAATACCATTTTTAAAATTTCTGTTGCCATGTTCTATCAGACATTTGGTTTAGCTTATATTTTTTTTCCTTGATAACCAAAAAAATGAATTTCCTCCATCTTTATCAAAATTAAACTCTATAAAAGCCTTCCAATTTTAATATTAGCAAATAAAAGACTTTTCTTATATGCTTGATTCAAGCACTGCCTAAGCATTGAATGTATTTTCATATTTTATGAAACATTATTGTCATACTTTACCCATACTTTATTTTCTTCAATCTGAGTATATATTATCTTTAAAATTAACCCAGGTTAGACAGTATTATTTTATTATTTGTTAGTTTATTAAGTTATAATCTAATAAATCTTATCTGCTGCAGTCATTTTTCTTTATTTTAATATTGCAATATATATTACATTGCACATCACAAATTATGAGCATTCCAAGATTGTTTTACTGCAAACCAATAATATATATAAAAATTTAGACTATAAAACTTATACTTAACATTTGTTGAATTCTGAAGACTTCATCTTTTTTTTTTTCATACTGCTCATTATTGACAATTTGTCAGTATACAGATGCTGAATGAGTGTGATTCAATATTGATATTGAGCTAATGGGATTTAGCCCATAATTGACTTTTGTTCAAAGATTTGAAGACTGAGGAATTAATACACAAAAAAGTATATTTTTTACTTTGTAAACTAACCCTGCCTAAATTTGTCTGTTCCTCTTATAGAATATTTGGACTTTATGAAAAACTATTTAAGTTGAATAACTTTGATTGCACGTCTAGTCTGATAGTGAAACTATAATTAAATGAAGGTAAAATATTAACCTTTAAAGGAGATAGGATAAATTACCCTCCAGGTAGTATTAGAAAGAACTATTCTAATCCATTAGATACAAATGAATATGGACTGCAGTATAATTTTGAAAGGAGAGATTCAATTGAAGTATCATTTCGTATTTTAATTTTCAAACAACACTTTTATTAAGACTATATAAACAATGAATATCTATTCTAAAATTAAATAAAACAATTATTATAAATAGTCAAGTACCTACCTGTTTACTATTTAGATAGTAAAATGTTTTGAGATACTCTAAAATGGAGAGCATATTCAATTTATTAGTTTGACTCTGATAAATTAATTCATGATTTTATTTTTTGTTCACTCGGTATTTTTCAAAATATGAGTTATTGGAGATGATTCTATTATATTGAACTGTAATTGTATTAAAAATTTCTTCATTATTAATAACTTATATTACTGTCAGTTATTGTCTCCTAAAATTCTATAAATATTTTCTTCATATATATATATATATATATATATATATATATATATATATATTCACTATATGTAGGTACTGGAATTACTAGGAAAAATACAATTGAAAATTTTAATTTATCACTTCCTTTCTCATAATTGTATTTTCACAAGTATTTTCCTTAGATTTTTAGGGTTTTATTTTCATAGTTGACTGTTTTATCCACCTGGAAATTATTGTTAAATGAGAAGTGTAATTTAATATTTTCAAATATATAATTGATATTCTCAAAAGCAATATTGAGAAATTTTTATCCACTTGTCCAAATGGGACTTAAGTATAATAAATTCAAAATCTATTATCATGCTGTTAAATTAATATAGTTTTTAAATCAGATTTTAATTTCCTGTAAAACCACTCTCCTTATTACTTTTATGCTTCAAAAACTGCTTTACAGTTCTTACACCATCCTGTATCAGAATGACATATGATTATAGTTATTAGGTTCTTCCATAAATAGAAGTTGGGCTTTAATTGAGTTTACATTAGACCTCTATACTTTGATTAAGTAAAATTTTATCTTTATAATTTTATTGTTTGCCTGCAAAAAATATTTATTCAACAAAATATTATTTAATGCACCATAAAAAGCTTTGTATGAATCTTCACATAGGATTTGCATTCTTTACAATTAATTACTGAATGATATTTTCATGAATTTACCTAAAACTATACCCTGTTCTTATAAATAACACTCTTAATCTTCATTACTACCCTTTTCCCCCTGTTATAATTTAGCATTTAATAGCTGTAAAAGCAATGATATTAAAAGGTTGTCAAAATCATCTAATACCATGCAGCTTCACAATGCTGAAGCCAATATGGTATAGACAAATGATTGATAGATTTTTTTCCTACAAAAATTTTAATATCATATACTATTATTTAGCAGATACTAATTTTGATGACATAGCCAAATGATTTAAACTTTTCTTTACACTTTTTTGGTTTGTTCTTTTTAAATGTTTATATCCTTATATTTTTTTGGCACAAAATAATTGTGCATATTTATGAAGTACAGGGTGATGACTCAATGTGTGTATATAGTGTATAATATTCAAATCAGATAATCAGCATTTCCATCTCTATAATTATTTATCAAATATTTATGATAAGAATTTATTAACCCATCATTTATAAATTTTTATAAAGCATAATGAAAATAAGCATTATTAAAACATATTTCATCATTCTGTTTATGTGGATTCTACATCCACAGTTTCAACCAACCATGAATTGAAAATATTCCCCAAATATATGTCACACCTGTATATATAGAGACACTTTTCTTAACACCATTCCCTAAGCCACACCATATGACAATGATTTACATAGCATGAATATTGCAACTAGGCATAAAATGATTAAAATTATACAGCAGGATGTATATGTGTGTGTGTGTGTGTGTGTGTGTGTGTGTGTAAATTATATGTTGATAGTACATCATCTTATATAAGGAAATTAAGCATTTACAAATTTTATCTCAGGACAGTCCTGGAATAAATTTTCTGTGGATACCAACAAATGAGTATCTAAAGTTAACTGTGAACATTTATTTATAGGATACACACGAATATAATATTATTTAATTGAATGCAAATATGAAAATATAACTATTTATATACAATGGACACGTATGTCCAAATGTAAATATGCTTTTAATTGGTCTTTATTCATGTATAAGAAAACTTTTACTTAATTATTATATTTGTTACTATTATATATTGAATTGTGATCCCCCTCAAAAAATATGCTGATGTCTTGTTCCCTAGTACCTGTGAATGTTACATTATATGTGAATAGAGTCTTTACAAATATAAAGTACATGAGGCTAGCAAAAGCTGCAAACAGCAAGAAATGATCCTCCTGTAGATGCTTCAGAGTGATCACAGCATTGACAAAATTTTTCTTTTGGACTTCTAGTCTCCAGATATATGAGGCAATATATTTCTGTTGCTAGTTTATAGTATTTTGTTAAAGCAACCAATACAACTACACAACAGTCATATTAGTTCTATCGTTTTTATTAATTTTAGTATATTTACATAACTTTAATTTCTGTGAAAACAACTGAAATTCATTTCCAAATTCATGTTTATGTCTGAATGTATTCGTTAATATTTGAATTACATCACAATGATACTACATACAATTCTCTTGGTCTTCACTATCATGGGATTCCTATAGTGCTGTTGATCTTTATTATAATTTTTAATTTTACAAAACTAATCATAATAGTAGACTAAAGAATTTATTATACAGAGTATTTTGAACTTGATAAATGCTTTTAGAAATGGACAAATCATCCAGGTAAAAAATCAGTAAATGGCAGAGAGAACATGCACCCTATACCAAGTGAGCTCAACAGGCATCCACATAGCATACCATCTCACAGTTACCAGACATATTCTTCTCAAAAGAACATGAAACATTAGCTAGGTGAGATGAAACTGTAGGCCACAAAGAAAGTCTCAACAAATTTTTAAAAATTGAAATAGCATTAATAAGTTTTGTGAAGACAATGCAGTAAACTAGACATCCTGAACAAGAAAAACTTTGGGAACCCTACAAATAAATGGAAATTAAACAAACTATGTTTAATATCATAAAATAATTTTCACCTTTACATTAAAATATGTTTATTACAGCTATGATGTTAAAATACATTTATTGGTCAGATATTCTCTTATGCAATAATCCCACAATATAATGAATAATTTGATTTGATGTACTATACATATGGTTCTCCAACTATATTCAATAATTAGTTTTTATGAAATTAAATCAACTACTTATAAAGGTTTAAGATTTACACAAATTTGAGACAAGGGAGAGTTTAATATTTCTTTAACTAATTTCCATTTTTATTCACATATTAGTTAATTTATATAATGTAGTATATTTATTAAAATAAAGAACATTGTTGATAAATTTTAAAGTTTATACTTCATTTAGAAAAGTGACCTAATATTATTTTTGGTTACAGGCTTTTATCTAAGATAAAAGATAAAAGAAGTTTTTTTTTTTTTTCTTCTTAATGATGACCTTGCCAGTTGTGAGGGGTACTGATCACAATGCTTTATGGAATGTCTCTCAATTGGGATGTGTCTTCATTTTGTTTTGTTATGATTAGAAAAGGGTCAAAAGTTTTTTAAAATAAAGGTCATATGGGTAAAGACTCATCCTTATTGCATCATTTCACAAGTACATATACTTTACCTGACATATCACTATTACTATGAATCTTGATCACCTGGAGAGGTCAGGTATCAGGTTCTATACTGTCCAGTCTCTATACAGTGAAGTTATTTTATCTTGTCCTTCTGTATTTTTTAGAAGAAAGTCACTTTGGGCAAAATGATCCAATCACTGTGATATAATAATATTCATCATGTATTGAAAATATATTATTTCCTATATCCACCATTGGAAAAATCAGGGAGAATAACCACTGTTTTAGTCAGGTTTTTCGTTGTTGCAACTAAAGGACCTAACCAGCACAATTATAGAGGAGGAAAGGTTTATTTGGGGACTCAAGTTTCAGAGGTCTAAGTCCTTGGACAGCCATTTCCATTCCTTGGAGCTCATGGTGAGATAGAACATCATGCCTGAAGAGTGTGGCAAAGGAAAGAAGCTTACATGGTGATTTGAAAGGAGAGAGAGAGAGAGAGAGAGAGAGAGAGAGAGAGAGAGAGAGAGAGGTCTCCACTTGCCAGATACAAATATATTCAAATATATAACCCAATATATACAAATACAAAGCAGTTCCCAGTTTCTAAGTCCTCCAGCCACACTCTACCATCAAGTGAATCCCTATCAGGGGATTAGTTCACTGATTGGGTTAAGGCTCTTGTAACCCAATCATTTCTTCTGTAGTTGTTAACAGGAACTCATTGTGGTTTAAATTGAATTCCATAATAATGAATAATATTTAGCATTCTTATATTGTAATTTGCCATCTGTACATCTTATTTGTGGGGTGTGTCAGTCTTTTTAGCCCTCTTTGACTGATGGGAATTATTTTCTTTTCATTGATTCAAACATATACTTGGGCATTTTGGATATAAGGTCTTTTGGAGATATATTTTCTTCTATGCTGTGACTTATCTTTTAATTCTCTTAACAATGTCTTCTATAAAGCATCAGATTTAATTTTAATAAGTTCTTACTTAACACTTGTTTCATTCATGGATCATGATCATGCTTTTGGTGTTGAATCTGAAATTTGGTCTTTAGACTGAAGTTACCTTAATTTTCCCCTTTTGATCTTTTGGAAATATACTAATGAGTAATTAGTCTTGTGTTTTTCATTTAGGTCCATGTTTCATTTTTAGTTCATTTTTATGAAAAGCATAAGTCTGTGAATACAGGTTCTTTTTTATATTTTTTAAAAAATAAATGGCAGCAGAATGCATTACAATTCTTAATTCACATATACAGCACAATTTTTCATATCTCTTGTTGTATATAAAGTATGTTGACACCAATTTGTGTCTTCATACATGTACTTTGGATAATGATGTCTATCACATTCCACCATCCTTTCTAAACCCCTGCCTCCTCCTTTACCCTCCCACCCCTCTGCCCTATCTAGAGTTCCTCTATTTCTCCCATGCTCCCTCTCCCTACCCCACTATGAATCAGTTTCCTTATATCAGAGAAAACATTCAGCATTTGTTTTGGGTGGGATTGGCTAACTTCACTTAGCATTATCTTTCCAACTGCATCCATTTACCTGCAAATGCCATGATTTTATTCTCTTTTCCTTTCAGCAGATGAATGGATAAAAAAAAATGTGGCATATATACACAATGTAAATCTAGATTCTTTGTTGTTCTTTCATCTGGTTGTTCAACTGTTCTAGCTCCACTGGTTGTAAATACTACATTTTGTCTCTAATTTTTTGTTTCTGTATCAATGAAAAGTTGACTTTATTCAAGAGGATTCACTTTTTCCCTTTACTATGTTCCATTGAAAGAGGCATCTGGTTTTTTAAATATATTTTTTAGTTATCAATGTACCTTTATTTTATTTATTGATATGCAGTGCTGAGAATCGAACTCAGTGCTTCACAAATGCCAGGGAAACACTCTGCCACTGAGCCACAACCTCAGCCTGAGGCATCTGTTCTTGTTGTATTGATTATTGTAGTCTTAAATTATAAATATAATTGATTAATTTATGTTTTCCAACTTTATCATTTCTTAGTATTTGTGGTGGGTATTCCAGATATTTTTTTTCATTCCATATAAACTTTAGAATAAAATTTATTTTTTCTTGGGGCAGTATAATTGTGCATAATAGTATAAGTTGCTGATGCATATTAATATAATGAATATGTATTCAGGGGAATCAGTTTTCAATATCTGAAAAAATAGCTTCTTGGGATATTTTACTAGAATAAAATGAGACATATAGCTTACTTTGGAAATAATTTACATCTTTTCAATTCTAAGCTTTCAAATCTGTAAAAATGAACTATCTTACCTTTTATTTAGATTTGCTTTCATTTCTTTTACCAAGACAGTTTAGCTGTCGACATAGAGACTCTGTATACATTATATTCTAATTTTACACAAATGTTTCATTTTTCTATTATTGAAAATTATACTGTCAAAATTCAAATTGCAAAAATACAATACACAATTTATTTTTTGTATATTTTTATATTTTGGGTGTAGTTTTGTAGTTTTGCAGAAAATATATGGCATTTCCTTGGGATTTCCTAAATAGATTATTTTATTCTTTGTGAACAAGTATAGCTCTATATATTCTTAGTCATACCTGTTCTAGTTCCTTTTCTTATTTCACTGCCCTATATGGGACTTTCAGTATAATGTTGAATAGGAGGGTGAGTGGAGAGATCTCTGTCTCCTTACTAAACTTATGGAAAACATACTTTAATGCTAGCTGTGGAAATTTTGTACATGTTCATTGCAAATTTGAGAGAGTTCTCTTCTATTCCAAGTGCATTGAGAATTTTAATAATTAATGAGTGTTAGATTTTTGTCAAATCCTTTTTTATGCATTAATATGATCATATTTTTTTTCTTATTTCTTCTATCATTGTAGTTGACATAAATTTATTTTCTAATATACAACTAGCCTTTATACTAACTGCAACAGATATTTCATTTTGGTCCTGTATAATTCAACTTATAAGTAGTTGAATTCAAGTTGCTAAAGGTTATGGAGACTTTTGCATCTATGATAATGAGAAGTATTGCTCTTTTTTATATTTTGTTATGGTTTCATATAATTTGAGTTAGGGTAATATTGGTCACATAGAATTAGTGAATGCTTCTTCTATGTTCTGACATCATTGAGAACTGGTATTATTTATGCCTCCAATTATTGATAGAATTCTCTAGTAAAATCATCTTGATCTGGTCTGGAGAACAGTGACCTGGATCATGTTCTCAGATTGCCTTGTGGCTGTGCTTACTCTGGGACCTTTCTGTGCAGGAGTACAAAATAAAAGATTTCCCAGTTGCTATGGTGATGCCCTGTCAAGGGAAGCTGTATGCAATGCACAGAACTATATCAGGCTTGACCTAGAGCCCACATACTAGCTGCTGAGGCTACAGAGTTCTGGGCATGAAAAGATAACCACAATGTCCCACAGTTGTTAGAAACCTTATATGAATTATGGGTTTGTTTGAGTCAACTTGTGTGAAATTCCCAGGTTCAAGAAAACTTAGAACATGCTCTCACAGCCTCAGGATCAAACACAGCCATCCAGAGGTAGGTGTATCCTGTCAAGCCCTAAAGAACCTGTTTATTCAAGATGCCCTGCTACACTAAAACCTTACTCATATGGATTCAATTTGGTCTGTACTGATATAAGTAAAGCAAGGTGTTTTTTCGTTTTGTTTTGTTTTGTTTTGTTTTGTTTTGTTGTTGTTGTTGCTGTTGTAAGGGGTCAGACCCATCTGGTCTGTTCAACACATCATGCTCCTGCTTTTAAAATATATATTTCTGGACTTCTGCATTTATTTGGTAGTACCACTTTTATACCTTTTATTTCATGGCCAGCCCACACCTCTGAAGGTCACCCATGCCCTTCCTATGCAGGACTGTGCTGTGAACTTCAAGTCTGTCTGCTTTACCAAAATTTTCTACAAATCACCTTTTGATTATAAAACCTATATAATAAAAATGTTGTACTAGCTCTGTATCATTGTTCATCCATCAGAGGACAGTGTCCCAGCTTGTCTAAGCTTCCTCTCTATAAGTGTTTTTTTTTTTTTTTTTGGTTGTTGTTGTTGTTCTGTTTTGTCTTTCTTAATCCCCATCACCTGTCACTGGTTTCTAAGGTTTGGCCATGTAGGTTGCTGCAGTCTGGCACTTCATTTTTTATTAATTAGAGATTCAGTTTATTTAATATACATTGTTCAAATAGATTATCTATTCTTTTCCTAACAGTAGTTTTGATAATTTTTCTTCAAAAACTTAGTCCATTTCATGTAAACTGTCAAATTTGTGACAGAGCTGACCACAGTATTCCTTTGTTATCATTTTATTGTCCATGAGATCAGAAGCTATGCCCATCTTTCATTTCTGATATTGCCTATTGCCGCAGTCCGGCTACAGCAAAATAACCAGGGTGTGACGAGCAACTTGTGTACATTGATACAGCAGGAGTGGGAGCCATTTATAGTAGGACCAGAGGGGTATATATACATCACACACAGCTTATCTTAATTATCATAAACTAGATACAGCAGTCAACCAATAAGGAATCTCCACACTTAAAGGCTCTGTGGCGTTACTTCACAAACCACTCCCTCTGCAAAATGCCAGGCGCCATCTTGACTTGTTTACAGACTCTAATAGCCTATGATTTTACTCTTTTTAATTAGCCTATTTTCTGCTTTATCAGCTTACTTGTCTTTCCAAAGAATAAAACTTTTATTTCATGATTTGTATTATGATTCTCCTTTTAATTTTTTTTGTATTGGTGCCTATTTTAGGTTTCTATTGCTTTCTTGGTTCCTAAAGGTAGTGTGCTATTAAATTTAGATCTTTATTATTTTGTAGTGTATGCATTTATTTCTATATGTTGCATTAGAAGTACTGCTTTTGCTGCATCTCCCAAATTCTAATGTTACATTTTCATTATTGTTTAGGTCAATATATTTTTATATTTGTTTACATAGAGTTGATCTATTATGAAAGTGTGCTGTTTGATCTCAAAATAGTTCATTATTTATCATCAATCTGTTACTAACTTTAACCTTAATTCCATTTTCATCTGAAAATGACACTGTATGATTTCTAATCTTTAAAAAATTTAGTATCTGACTTGTGTTTCAGAATGTGATGCATCTTGGTGAATGTTTCATATAAGCATGAGAAGATTATATCTTCTGCTGTTGCTTGATGAACTATTTGATAAATATCAGTTAAATAAACTTAACTGATAGTGCTGTTAAAATCAACTATATCCTCATTCATTTTATGTCTATTGAATCTATCTACTGAGAGGCATGGTGAAGTCTATAGCTGTAATAATGGACTTTTCTATTTCTCCATCCATTTCTATCAATTTTTGATAAATGAGTTGTAATATTCTATTGTTTGTAGCATGCATGTTAAGTATTGGTTTGTGTTCTAGGAGGACTAGTACTTTTTATTAATATGTAATACCACCTATTTATGCCTGATAATTTCCACTATTTAGCTGTTCAGTCGAAGTTAATTTAATAGCTTTTAGCTTGTTATATCTTTCCCCACTGATAATTTTTTTAACATGATTTTGTTTCTATGTTTAAAGTAGGGTTCTTACAGATGATATGCACTTAGATTTTGTTATTCTTATTCACTCTAACAAGCTCTGATATTTAATTGGCACAGTCAGACTATTTCTACTTGAAGTGATTATTGCTATAATAGTATTTTAGCTGCTATGGCTAATTTTCTAATGATGTCATCTTCAATGTCTTTTTATTTATTATGTTTGTGCTTTATTTCTTTTCCATTTGTCCCACTTTTATTGAATTAAATGTGCCTTTTTTCTTCATGTTTTCTTCTCATATTTTGACTTTTGAAGTTTTAGTTGGCATATGTCTCAAATCATTTATGTTTTCATCAGTCTACTATCGTGAAGTTCATCAAAGACAGTATTCATTCTTTTTTAAAATTTGTTCTAATTAGTTATACATGACAGTAGAATGCATTTTGAGAATTACTCATACTTTATTATAATTATTGCTATCGTTTTTTATTCGTTATACTTTCACTTTCTTTACCAACATTACCCACTCATTCTTACATTTTTTTTTTCTCCTTACTGCTAGGTTCCTTAACATACGTATTATGATCACTTCAAATTTTCTGTGTGACAATTCTGTACTTGAATATTTCTAATGTTTGTTTTGTCTCTTCCCTGATTAGTTTTAGTTAATCCCCACTACCTGAGCCATGTTTGTACTTTTCTTGAGTCAATATGAAAACTCAATGATGCTCTGGCGGTAAGACCCCAAAATTGTCCATGCTCCCATTGTATTTTCCCAAGAGATTTTACTCCAAAATAATCCATATTCATCCACCAGCAATTAAAGATTTCTATTAGTTTATTGTTCCTGTAGCTTCTACTCTCTGTAAGTTTATTTCATTTGTCATTCACCTTTCTCTCAGAGATTGTTTGCTTCATAAATTCACTTCTCTGATTTGATATAACACATATATTTGTTGCAATATGTAATATATATATATTTGTTGCGATATATATAATATATATATTCTTATCAACCACTGTTTGTGATTATAATATATATATATATATATATATATATATATATATATATATATATATTGTTTATTTTGAGTTAATTCTGCTTTATGTATTCTAAGAATAGCATTGGTGAATTCTAAGCTTTTTCATAGTAAAGCCGAAAACTGCTTTTCAATAATTGCTTTTCAGATATATTAATTTGTTTTGTTCTTTGTATTCTCTTCTGGGGTTTATCTTTCAGAGAAAGTTTTCATTCTTATTTTAAGATGTTTTCTCTTCCATATAAAATTTTGTTCATTTAGAATTCCACCAAAGTTCAAATTGAGAAGAATTTGTGTCCAGTTTATTTGGAAGGTGACTCAAAAACTATTTTAAGTGAATAGAAAAAGCAGGTAAATAAGATATTTTTTTAAAAAAAAAACAATAAAATAGTCTCACATTAGTGAGTTATGCATAGTAGTCAACAGAGAGAAATCTCAATCCAACTGAGAATGCTACAAAAAAAATTGTAGAATATACTTATAACTTTTCCTAGATGGGAGAATGTTAGGGTGTTCAACACTTCAGGCTCCTCAATGACTGAGAGTTGCTTTCAAGACTTTAACATCATAGCTTTTTGTCTTGCTTCTCCCTCTAGTGAGAACACGTTAATAGGGCGAGAACATCTTCAGACAGAAATATAGACATTGTGATAGTTTACTGGAAATAATTAAATAGGTATAATCAATTCCAGGATTCAGGTGTAGATATTTTCACTTGCATTTCATTATTATCCCTTTGCAACTTAGAGTGTTTCATGTGGAATTAGGTGGATCTTGGGAGTGAAATTGTTTGATGTAAAATTTGTGCTGCTACATTCAGTCTTATCACCCTGCTCCAGTCTGTGGACTTTCAATTTAAAAACAGTGTTTTGATTATTTATGAAAGCACACAAATGAGTTCCTGCAATACTTCATGTGTAGATTTTTTGGTTTTATAAGAAGGTTTTATTATGTTACTCTGCCCAGCCCACAATATCATGTTTTCAACAAAACCTCCAGTATTTCAGATAGTCAACTATTGAGAAAAGTATATTTTTAAAGAAAAGTCAAAATAAAACTAATACTTGAGATTTGGCACTCATTTTATTCCTGTATGTATTACACATGGCTCTTAATAAGTGCCTAAAATGTAGATATCCTTTGAGTTGGCAAAAATGGATTGAACAAGAAGACAAGAGCCTTTATGAAACTTGTGTTCTGGGAATCCTCTTCTGTTTCTTCCAGGTAGGTTCTGAAATTTCATCATAATTGTTGTTGGCATCATTCTACATTGACCACATTTACTCTCATATAAGTTTTTTTTTTTTTATTGGAGGACTTGTTCTTTCAAACAAGGGAAGATTTAAACAAATTTCTTTTCTGGAAATAATAATATCTAGATCTATTTTTCATATTTCAACTTTCAAACATTATCATAAAAATTTTCCCACATACTTTTTGTCCTATATTTTACATTCATCTACATCTTTTTTCTAATTACTGAAATTTTCAAGTATCAGAAAATATTTGTGAATTTTCCCAAACATTTATTTGAAAATATTAATATGGTAATAGTTACAAAACATTGTGAAAATACTTCATGCCATTGATGATTGATTTTATGTTTTATATACATATTGCAATAAACAATGGAAAAAAAATATCAAAATGCACCCATTATTCTACAGCTTGTATAACTCTTCAGAACTACATTCTATGTTTTTTATGGATGGGGAAATGGATAGACAGGCAATTAAATAAATAGAACACCTGTCATATATTATTCATTAATATAGAAAAATGTTCTTTATTTTGGGGAGTATAATACAATCTTATCAACCACTGTTTGTTGTTGGCTAGCCAGATTTTTCTATATTGTCACCTACTAATTACACATCCAAACCATGTGGTATAAATTTTCCAAGTAGGCGAATGGAATTTTGACTGAATGACACATAGTAAAGTTCTGAAAACTGGTAGTCATTATTTGCATATTCCAGACAGAATTAAGGCATATACATTAGATCAGAACGTTAGGACTCTGGATTAAATGGTGTCTGGCTGAGTGGGTAAATGAAACCAGCATGATTAGGGTTAAATCATTATATTGAACTATTATCCTTGAATTTGCAGAAATAATTTATAGTTCTTGTAATTAGAGCTATAAATCCAGAATAAGTTAAAGCCTATGAAAGATTAAGGACAGCTATAATGTATTTTTTAAATGGTATAGGATGCCATACAAAGTGATAAGTTCCTTCTCATTGGAAGTATTCAATCAAAATTTAACTGAACACGTATGAAGAGTGCTCTAGAAAGATTGTTATAGTTCAGACCTAAATTTGTATCTTCTTTGCTCCTGTTCATTTCTAAGGTTCTGAAGTCTCTCCAGTAATATAAAGTTAGGAACACCTGTTATTCATTACTTATAAATCTATATTTATACTCCAGCAATTAGACAATTAAATTAACCTATTGACACTTTGATTTTATTGCATTACAGTGATTATTGAATTTTTACAAGACATCATACAACTAGTCCCTCTAAAAAATTATGCATTCAATGGCAAGATTACTGAACTGAACTTCAGGATTTTCACTATTTAAATATTGCAGAGTCAACTCACGTATCTGAAATTTACATTTGTGCAAAGTGTGACATCAGACTGAAGGCATCTATCCTGGCATAAGGCGTCCTACACCACAGATTTGAAGGAAGAATCAATAATCCAAGTATATCAAAGAATCATATATCAAAACCAACATGAGATGTTGGCACTCATTTTTATTTTCTTTCAATTGGTAAACAAAATTTAGTAAACACCTTGAAATATACTTTAAGAAGTTAAGCAAGAATTTAACCTGTCTAAGTCTTATATTCCTCCATGGTTGTTTAAAAATAAAAATAACTCCTTCATCGAGTTCTCGTGAGGATAAAATTATACATTTTAGTAACTCAAGAGGGTGAAATGATTATCTGCTGTAAGCAGCATCTGACATTTTTGGTTCACAAATATAATTCTAGTTAATTGCTTCTTCACAATAAAAATATCATTTTTTCAAATAATCAGCTAAACAACAATTGAAATAGGTAAGCTAAATTTCAAAAAATAAACTGTAAGAAAATTTTCAATATAGTCCATGAGAAGGCTAAACAGACCATACATATAGCCAACGTTTTTAAGCTGAAAATGTTTAAGAATTAACTTTCTTATGATCCCACAATTTATTTACCCATGTTGATTGTTATTTTTAAATATGTTGTCATTCCTGTAGCACTGTGTATACACAATAGTCAAATAAAAACATAGTTGAAAGGAGTGAAAACTAGGTTGGCCCAATGCCACCACAAATAAGTAGCATTCAGAAGGATATGTTCATTTTAAATGACTGTATATGAGATGTTTTATAGCTCTTGCTAACTACAAAAAATTCTGGTTAGTGGCTCTGACATTATAGCCATCTCTATATTTACTCCTTCCTGAGATTAACCTTTCATTTGTCTTTTGTTTGCTTCTAAATACTTCATTACCCTCATTAATAAAGGTTGACTTCATAAGCAGATTTAGAATATTTGAAATTTTTACTGTTTTATAGCGAATAACATAACAGTAAACTACTGGTAACCTCAAGTGTTTAATATTTTTTCCTAACTGATGGTTTGTTTAAAAGCATGGAATAAATTTCTCAACTATATCAAGCATATTTTTATATTCATGCTCTGATTCACCCTGGTAAAATATTAGGGGTATTAGGGATAGATAGTATAAAAAAGGGTAACAAAAACACATCAAATTTATAAATAGAGAATTTCAGAAAGTTAGTTCTATGTTCAAAATATTAGTCCTAAACTGGGTGTTACAATCAAGGTGAGGGATGAGAGAAGGATGATTCTAATATAAAAGAGTAAGAATCTGTTTCTACTATTTTGGTACTGACTTTGCAACTGACAGATGGTTTTGAACTATCTGTGTAACAACTCAAGTCACTCTTTTTAAATCTATGAAATAAAAGTACAGGACATCCCCACTTTATATGCATGTACTTTTTAAATAGATCTCTATACTCTGAAACATAGGGTTTTAAAGTACTTAGGAAAGTACCCATTCGAGTTGGAAAACATGAATTTTATGATTAAGGTGAAAGTTACTCTAGGCAAGAGCAAGGCAACAATTTGGTAACCAAATTTTAATGTTCAAATCTGCCATTCCTCTAATGGTTTGGAGCCTATCATGACTTCTCCCACTGTAATTTTGTTATGTAACTGAAATATTAAAAATTTGGGATTATAATTGCAGTTACTATAGTTTTTCTATTAATACAGTTACATTGGTATCTTCAACACTAGATTGTCAAGCTATTTGAAATTCATAGCAATGTCATATTTGTTATTACAGTCTGTCAGAAATTGAAGGAAGCACAATAAATATTTCCTGAATGTAATTTGGCATATCACCAACATCATTATAATCTTCATCATCTAGAAAATCCACTGTTATGAAACTTGTCATTTCCTGATCATTCCATGTACATATTAATCTATGTTTATTCTCTATTTCCAAGATACACTTTCTGACTTAAAAGATAAGAAGGCTTTCTCATATTTCTCACTTGTAAATCAATCAAATTTCTGATAGGACAAAAATGCTGCCCAAATTTCTCTGAATCAAATTTGGTTCTTTAGACTCCACAACATATTAAAATCTAGGCCCTGAAAATATTTACACTCATGGCATCTGATTATTTTGAATTATTGTTACTGTTGTTATTATTATTATTTGGAGTATGGTACTACTGTAAAGGGAATTGTTTCCCCTGCAAGCCAGTGTCAAATTTGTTATCACTGTAATCACATACAGATTGTGACGTGTGGTTCCTTTTTGAACAAACTGCCTTCTTAGTTCTAATAAGTTAGCAGTTGCTTTCTTAGAATTTTCTAAGTAGCCAACTAAGCTGTATGTAATTTGAGACTATGCACTCTCTCTTTTTCAGTAAGTAAAACTTATATGATAATTGTCTTGGACAAAACTTTCAAATATAATTAAAATAATAGTGGAGATTGAGCATAGTATTGCCTATTATCTAATTAATTAAAATGAACTTTAAACATTAATGATAAAAAGTAGGATTAGGTTTGATCAGAAAGAGCATTCTGTCTTAGTTTAAAGACTTAGCCTTTCAAATCTTACTTTATTATTATTTTTGTTTAATTTAAAAAGTAGATTAGGATTAATCATATACTATTAGGAATTTCATTGAGATATTGTGTATATTTTCTTTTCCTTTAATCAACTTAATTGAAAATACTGCAATAGTAGTACTTCATAATTAATATTTCTTATATTTCTGTATTAAAGTCTTCTTAATAATATTCTACTATTTTAATTCATTGCTAATTCTGTTTTAAAGTGTATATTGTGTACAAGGTGCTTTTGTTTTTCTAGGTTGCCCTGCTCCAATGGTGCCAACTTAAGTAACAAAGAATAGAAAGATACCATTCTTTCCATTAAGAAACTTTGAACAGGTTTTTAAAAAATCAATTCAGAAAATGAGAGAAATGGAAGCATTATCATTGGCCATAATTGGTGGCACCATCACTTTACAGAAACCACATCTACAAGAATGAGATCCTAATTAGAATATGATATGTTCCAGGCTTGTATAAATATATCAAAATAGATTCTACTGTTACATATAAGTCAAAAAATAAATAAAATGAAAAAAAAATCCCTACCTGATTTCTGGAAAAAAGTAAACACATTTACTGTCATTGTTATATAGTATTTCTTTTCTTTTTATCAACTATATCACTGAATACTGTCAAAGCATCATAGTCTACAAGTTAGCAATACTGGTCTCCTATGTCCTAAGTGTTGTAAAAATAATAAAACAGGATGAAATACGATGATGATTTTATGATGATACTTTTGTTGTCCCAGACCAAATCCTTATTACTACTTTTGATGAAGACTCTTTTAGAAACAATTCTGTGTTATAAGTGGCAAGAGTCATGAAAGAAGAGCATGCGTTCTCAGCTTGTGAACAACATGGCCAGAGTAAAGTTCTCATGCAGGGATTAACTTATTAAAGTTTTAATTTACAATGTAGAGTTAGAACTAATATAAATCTCATCACTATTTATAACTTTTAATACAACACAAACTCTGACATCAAAAATTAAAGAATATTTGAAAGGAATTATACTAGTGAAGATAATCTATAAAAATTCAAGTCATTTCCCAGTGCCATATTTTCAGCAATTTTATACATGAATATAACCACCTCTGAGTAGTATTGTAGAACAAAGGTTCTAATATTTTAGTAATAATAAAAGGTACCTAATAAAAATCTTTCTAATGATTTAATTTCTAATTATTATTTTTGTATTGACATAATTATCCAAATAACCACAATTGTAAGAACTATTCCTGTAACTCTGCATTTTTATTTTTCAGCTATCTTTCAATTGCTATATCATACCACATGGTCTTAAGAAACTATAACTTGAGCTGAGGCTGTAGCTCAGTGGCAGAGTGCTTGCCTAGTATGTATGAGGCACTGGGTTCAATAGTTAGAACCACATAAAAAATAAATAAAGGCATTCTGTCCATCTATGACTACAAAAATATTATAAAGAAAAAGAAACTATAACTTGACATTATATCCAATAATATTGTTGAATATAATGTTAGTGTATATATATGCATTCATCTGTAGGGTCAAGCAGATACTATTTCTTTTATTTAAATTGAAAATATTAATATGAAAATTATATAAATTACTTACCTAACTATGCATTTATATAACATAGATAAATTTATCTGTATTGAAGTTATATGAAGAACTGCTCATATAATTTAGCCTGTCAGGCAAACTGGCTAACCATCTTTCTATTCTATATCCATGATTCCTTGGTGCAATCATTACCTTACTTGTAAGCATATATTACTGAGAAAGAGAGATTCTGCAGTCAGAAATAGATGGAAATACCTAACATGCAATGTTCTTTAGTATGTCATAAAACTTCTTATATCATGTTATACTACTTCAAAAATCTAAAGCTTTCCAAAACTTTGAAATTAAATAAAAGATTAATGGTGCATTTGTCCTTCAAAATTTATTTAGATATTAATCCTGTGTTATATATTCTAACTAAATTTTTTAAAATGAGCATATAATATTTAAGAAATCCAGGAGGTGGGAATATAGTTCAGTGGTAGAGTGTTTGTTTAGCATGTACAAAGCCCTGGTTTTCACCCTCAACACCACCAAACAAAAAAAAATCTACAAATTAACTCATTATTAAGTTAGCTATAATTTTTATTTGCAGAGATTTATTTATAAATAAAATATAAAGTTATTTTTCCTGTTTTACTAACATTAACATAAGAGTAGCATTTTTTAAATTAGTATAAATATTTCTTTACTTTCTATATAAATATCTATTCCTTGTTTAATCATTTCTTTTTGACCTACTAAGTAAGTTGGTAATGAGTATTTTGCACACCATTTCCATCAGTGATTGTATAATACTGTGGTTTCAGAATTAGAATTTATTCATCTTTGAAAAATATTTGCTAAGAGAAAAAATTGTCTTTGGAAAAATACCAGCTATTGGCCACTAAAATAATTTCACAAAGTATGGATTTTCATTATGAAGCATCCTTTCATCCAACAAAGGCAAAATTCACTTTTTTTCCAATCATGTTACTTCTAAATCTATGTGTAAGGCAGTAATGAAAAAGAAAAAAACACATAGTAATTTCTTTAAAAATACTAACTGAACTAAGAGTTGAAAACCTAAAGGACTCATAAATTTACAGTTTGTATAATAATTCTGAGGATTCTAATATGACCATTTTGTGTTTATAAATATATCAGTGTATGTGCATAGAAGCATTCATATTGCAAAACTACCAGATTAGTTTTGAACAAGATCAGTAATCAGATAAAGGTTATGGTCAGAACATACCTGTTTAATGAAAAAAATTATAAAACCATTTGGCAAACTTTGAGATCAAAATAAATACAATACTTATGTTTTCAAAAGAAATTCTAAATGTAACAATTCAATAGGATTCCACTTTAATTTTCATTGGAAAAAGAAATATGATAATAATAATAATGACAATGAGAATAACCATATATTTACCTCATGTGATACATTTTATTTTATTTATTTATTTACATTTATTTATTATTTATATATGATAGTGGAATGGATTACAATTCTAATTACACATACAAAGCACAACTTTTCATATCTCTGGTTATATACATAGTATATTCACACCAATTCTTGTCTTCATACCTGTACTTTGGATCATCTGATACATTTTAAATGTTGGAAACTGTATTGACAGTCTAATTTTAAAACAAACTCTAAGTTAAATGTTACATGCTCTGAACTTTATAAATGAGGATACGTAAATTACCCAACTAGTAAGAGCTGTAGGTTAGCCAACTTGTAACCTGTGATACAGCTTCAGGTTAACCTGAGTGATAAGTTGTGATTTTAGAAAATTTCAGGAGTACAGAACTATGGTGAATCAATAATCTTAGAGAATCTATGAAGTGAAAGGAAGACAAAGACTATAAAAAGTTATCATGTATACAAAACCTTGTGATAAACCTATTGTATTTGCTATCAAAATTGTTTTTTAAGATTATTCTGTAGGATTCACTCAGAATTATAAGTTGTGATTTATCATTGAACTTTCTAATTACCCCCTCTTTGATTAGAGTAACAGTTTGAATTTGAATTCAGTGACATCAAGGATTTTATAGCTATGTTTATTTGCTGATATAGTATTACATTAAAGTATTACCTAAATAAAATAGAGAACAAATATTTTGTTTTGATATTGGTATTCATATTTTTAGTTGTAGATGGACACAATACCTTTATTTAGTTTTTTATGTGGTGCTGGGGATCGATCTCAGTGCCTCATGTGTGCTAGGCAAGTGTTCTATAACTGAGCCACAACCCCAACCCTTGGTATCTATTTATAATGAACCACTTTACATATACATATTCATTTAACATGGCACTTTATTTTTGAGTTTTAATCCTATTATCTTAATGTTTACCTAGAAATGTGAAACATAATTTATGGCTGTGCTCAATATTTTATTGGAAGTTATATAATATTTCCTATTTGTATTCTTTCACCTGACCATTTGCTGAAGTTCTAACCAACAATAAAAATAAAAAAAAAATATGACAGTAGCCTGGCAAAATCAAAGCCCCCTCACTAAGGATAGTTGCAGACTCCCAAAATGGAGTCTGCATTTGAACCCCACATCCTTGCTTGTCATATTCATTCTTTAATTCAGTCAACATGACATTTAGTGATGGCCTGTTGAGGGCCAAGCCAGGCACTGTGTTTATTTATTTTTTCAGTCTGTAGTTGGCTGAATATGTGATTAAAGAATCTGTGGATACAGAGGACTGACTATACTTCAAACATCTTTTTTTTTTTTTTTTTGTAGTACTGGGAATTGAACCCAGGGCCTCAAACATGCTAGGTAAGTACTCTACTATTGAGTTATATCCTCAGACCTTTTAAACTTTATTTTGAGTCAGGGTCTGGCTAAGTCAGGCACTGGGTTTAGAATAATGAATGAGATAGACAGGTCCAGGCCTCCATGGGGCAGCCACTGTCCTGGCCCCCCCCCCCCATAACATCCAATAACATTGTATCACCCTTCCACCATTTGGAATGAGTGGGGGGAAGTCTTGTCACCAGATAGGGTACCAATGTTCTGTCAGGCTATTCCCCAAAGAGGTCTCAACTATGTCTTCCTCACTCTCTGGCAAATCTGGCAAATCTAGCCCTGTTTTCCTGAACTGTGACTAATAAGCAGGACTGAGGGGGTTAGACAGGAGGCTCTAGCTATTTAAGCATCCATACCACAAAAATCTTTACAGCAGAAACAATGCTTTCACCTATGAAACAGTTTACCAAGTACTTCTTCCTGGTTTTCTTCAAACAGGCAAACAGGGCTGCTTATAGATAAGAGAGAGAGAGAGAGAGAGAGAGAGAGAGAGAGAGAGAGAGATAGAGATATTGATTTGCAGCCTTCCTCCATCCTTAAGCAGGGTTCACCTTGTAACCTAGAAGATAATGTGGAAATTGAGTGTGACTTTGGGGGCAGGCAGGTTACAGTTTCACCTCGCTCTTTCTTGCATCCTATCCCTTTAGAAAGCTAGTTGTCATGTTGTAAGGATGCTCAAGCAGCCCTTTGGAGAAATCTGCAGTGAGGAACTACAACCTACTGCCAATATCACTTTGCCAGGCATGTGAGTGACCCTCCTTAGAAGTGGAGCCTGAGCCTCTGTCAAGTCTTTGGATAACTGCAGCCCTCATGACAAATTCACACCAATTTGCTACCCATTTGTGAATTCCTGACCCAAAGAAACTGTGAGATCATGTTTATCCTTCTTTCCAGCCTCTAAATTTGAAGGTGATTTGTTATGTAGTAATAGATAACCCACAGAGGCAGCCTCTCTGAAGAGGAAGAGTCTAACCATGTAGAGGGGATAAGGCCATGGGATGTGAGACACAGCAACATCCCAGCGAAATCTACTTCAGTTCAAAAGAGGAAAGATTTTCTAAGAAACAACCACTGGTTTATCTTGGATAGGTTTGCTTTCTGTTACCTTAGAAATGTTTTCACAGGCAATTATTCTTGTCACTGAGGCTCTATAGGAATGAATTAACAAACAAGCAGGAGAATCACAAGTTCAAAGCCAGCTCAGCAACTTAACAAGGTCCTAAGCATCTTAGCCAGAGTCTGTCTCAAAATAGAAATAAATAAATGGGACTGGGGTTGTAGCTCAGTGGTAGAGCACTTGCTTAGCATGAGTGAGGCACTGGCTTCAATCCTCAGCACCACATAAAAATAAATAAATAAATAAATAAATAAATAAATAAATATTGTGTCCATTTACAACCAAAAAATATTTAAAATAAGTAAGTAAATAAATTAATTAAAAGTGCTGGAGATGTAATTCAGTGGTTAAACACCTCTGGATTCAATCTTCAGTACCAAAAAAAAAAAAAAAAAAAAAAGGAAGAAAATCCTGCCACATGCTACAAGGTGGATAAACCTTGAAGATATTTTGATAAATGAAATAAATCAGTTTAAAAAAGGCAAACACTGAGGTCTGGGGTTGTGGCTCAGGGGAAGAGTGCTCGCCTAGTACATGCAAGACACTGGGTTTGATCCTTAGCACTACATAAAAATAAATAAAATAAAGGTATTGTGTCCAACAACAACTAAAAAATATGTTTAAAAAAAGACAAATACTATATGATTCCATTCTTATGAGTTATATAAAGTAATCAAAGTCATAGAAACAGAAAATAGAATGATAATTACCAATCGCTGGGGAGAGAGGGAAAAAGGAAAGAAGTGTTCAATAATTTCAAGTTTAAAATTCACAAAATGAAAAATTCTTGAAATCTGTTTTACAACAACATGAATATACTTAACACCAAAGAACTGGACATTTAAAAATAGTTAAGGTAAAGCTGGGCACAGTAGCACACACCTAAGTCTCAGCTACTCAGGAGGCTGAAGAAGAAGGAGCACTTGAACCCAGGAGTTCAAGGCCAGTTTGGGCAACATACCAAGACCCTTTAAACTTAAAAAAAAAATAAAAATAAAAATTGTTAAGATTTAAAAAAAAATAATACCACTTGTGATTATTGGGCTTAATATTTTATTCAGTGACTCTCAATTTTTTATCTATATTTACATAACAGGTATTACTTTTTTTTTCTCCTTTTCATGTTAAAAATCATATCTGTCTTGTGTTATATAATACCTCACTGAATAATATCTTATATTCCTATGGGTAACAAAATAAACTCAGCCTAAAAATTAATATCATTTAATTCACTCTAAAAGTCAAAACATCATTTTTTTTTGCCAGTGCTCAGAAAACAATTTGACATTGACTCAATATATATTTTAGGGAAAAATTTGAAATATAAAATATAAATAACCTTATTTCTATAATAACCTTTCAGTTAAATAAATGTTGAAAAATAAGATGAAAAAATAAATGTTTGATGAATAAATGTATTTTTTCTTTTGTCTATTTTATTCATTTGCTTAACATTTAATAATTTACTAATCACTCATACAAGCATTCATTTATTAATAAGACATTTTGTTAATCACTGAAATTACAAGATGGATTGAAAATCTAAAATTTTCCCTCATATAAACCCTTCCTCAGATATTTTACTGCATTTATTAGGTACACTCTGATGAGATGCTCATGAGCATTAAACATCCAAAATGTTTATGTAACTACAATAATATTGACCTTCTTCTTCCAGGCATTGAGCTATGAAATCATATGATGTGATTAATGAAGAAAGATAATTTTTTAAAAGTTTTATTTCACAAAAACATTCAAAACAAATGCTCCAAAGTTGCATATTGTAAAATACAAGTTAACAAGTATTTAACTTCCACTGATTTGGACTGGCCAACCTCATCAATTCTTAATAGAGTTTCCTCCATTCTATGGTTGAAAGTATAAGAAATCTATTTGCCTATAATGTCACATATACAGGAGATCTCATAATTTATTGTGTCGCTGTAGTTTGCCTGATTTCTCAAGAAAAAGTTTTGGTGTTTTTCTTGTTTTGCTTTTCTTTTTTATAGTGCTGGGAATTAAACCCAGGACCTCACATATTCTGGACAAGTACTCTACCCCTTAGCTATATCCTCTGCAAGAAGATATTTTTAATAACATGTTGTGTTAAACTGAAGCTATTAATGTTATATATTATTTAGTCCCAACTATCACCATGGCATCTGTGAACTTTCTATGCTCATTATTTTTATGCTTGCTTAAACATATCAAGCAAGAACTATCTGGTCCTTTTTTGGTCAGATCTGCTCAGCTATGCTCCATTTATCTGAGTGAGTACTTGGCATGTTGCCTTCAAGAACTGCAGAAACTCTTCTGCTGATTCAGTGATTGGCAAGACTTCTCCTGACTCAGGGTCTAATGCAAGTACTTCTCGGAATAGCCAGACCATACCAGATTTTTCCTGGGGGGCGGGGGAGGGGCAGGGGGGGAGACCAGTTATGCAATCCTCCCCAGCTCAGAATTCCAAGGTGCTAATAGTATGCCATTAGGTAAAGGCTCTTCCCATAGGATCAGGCTACCTCCACACAGCCAGGTAGCCAGAGATGGACAGAAATAACAGGACTGGGTTTTATGTCTCTTTTCCCATCCAGGTGAACAAAAAATGAAGTAGTCAAAATTAAGAAAAGAAGGAATCTTCTTCCAAAGGGATACAGGAATTTATCAAAATAATAATAGTAACAAAAATAAGAATAACAGTAGCAACAGTTATGAAAAGAAGTAGCAGTTTCATTTGAGTGTGAAGTATTTACATAATTGTGGACTAATGCCATATTATCTGAGCCTTTGCTTTATTACTCAGCCGGAATGGGATAAGGAATATGAGATGCACTTACATTGTAAAGCAATTTAGAAAAATGCTACGTCAATTATTATGTGCCCAAGAGAATCTTAATGTTTTCTTCAAGTTTACAACTTTTTTTATTATTATTTTCAAACTACTGTTTGAAATTTAAATTGAATTGATTGATTTATTATTGGTAGTGATATAGAACTGAACCCAGGGCCTCATGCATGTGAGGCAAGCATTCCAATATGGAGTTAATTCCTGGCCCTAAATCAAATTTATTTTTAACTCTCACACACACACACACACACACACACACACACACAAAGTACATATTAATGGGGCAATGTGATGTTGATATATATATATTATAATGTTTAAAATCAGGTTAACCATAGCTCTTTCAAACACTTATCAATTCTTTATTGTAACAACTTTCAAAATCCTTTCTTCAAGTTTTTTGAAATGTACAGCATGTCATTGCTGTCTGTAGTTGCTCTGCTGTGCTATAGCACCCCAGAACCTCTTTCTTCTAACTGAACTGTAACTTAGTACTCATTGATCAAACTTTCTTAACCTCTCCCTTCCTACAACCCTCCCCAGTTGCTGATAATGGAGTAGGACAGAAGAGACTGGACACCTGAAGAATTTTCAGGAAGCAGGTTTATTGACTGCAGGGTTCAGAGATGACTCTTGCCTAAGAATTCTTCCTCTGAACAAAGATTTTGGAAATTCTTTCAACTTTATATCCAGTAGGAGGAGGGGTTGGAGATTCTACAAGACAAGTGCTCTCTGTTCCATCCTCTAAACCAGATACAGGTTTCACAAGTTTTGTTTTTAACCAAGAAAATAGAGATAATATCTTTTTGTACAGCAAGCTTGTAAATGTTTTGTCACACCTTCTGTGTGCAAACCTTGCATTTACAACAAAGAGGAAACTACCAACCACAATAACCTCTGCAGACATCCTGCTGATCTGATACCATGAGAAGCTTAATTATGTCAAGGGTCTTTGGAGTGGGGGTCTCTGTCCCCTTTTAGTATATCATGCAGTACTTAAATAGGCTTATTTCTAACACTAGGCTAAATGACCTTTCTTCTTAAAATGTTTACATTAGAAAATTAGTAATTGTAAATTTTTCCTGTGTGCCTTTGAGAGGAGGGGGTAAATAGGGGAGTTAGTGGGGAATGAAATCAACCAAATTGTTATGTGCATGTATAAAGTGATCACAGGGAATCTCAATTTATGTATAATTATAATGCACCAGTATTTTTTTAAGAGATTTGTAAAGTCTTTTTAAAGCCTCTAGCTAGTTTTAAACCCAGGACCATCTTTCTAAATGATCTGGGGCCAACCCTTTGAAATGTAGTTATCAAAGAAGATAGGCCCCTATCTTCAAATCTCTGTGGCAGGGTAGTAACTTAATTTCCCCAGTTGTCTTGCTCCATCCAATTTTTAAATTTACCTATTTTCATGAAGGTTAGTATAAATGACTCTTCCTTTGAGTAAGTCAGATTAGCAAGGACATATAGCCCAAACTCCAAGATACCCACCGCAGGTCTTAAAGATGCTCCCACCCTTTGTTTCAGATGGTGTCCTGATTCTGCCTCTTTACTAAAACAGCCTTGAATAAGTGTTTACCTGTTTAACTTTGCTGGGCTCATTTATGCTTTAATACATAATAAGAAAATTACATGACCCTTACCATACACATCACTACATTCACCTTTGGTGGCCATCCTTATTTGCTAAAAAATGAACCAAAGTCTTAATAAAATATTGATATTGCATGGTAAGACCTTTCTCAGCAGATCTCTCTGAACAGTGTAATCCATGCAGTTTTAGCTCTGCACTCTAAGGTTGAAAGAAATGGCTTTCTTTAACTACAAATTCATTCTAGTAACATTTACTCATTGTTGTATTATTAAATCCTCTTCTTGCCTAAAAAGACTCCAGAAGCAACAGTAAAATATCATTAATTAAGTAAAAAATAAAATTACAAGGTAAGCCCAGCAGTAACAAAATGCATTAAAGGAGAATAAAAACCTTGAGACTGTAGAACAAATTATCTCAAAAAAAGTATTTTTAAATTAATTTTAATATTAATGATACTCTTATATATTATAAATAATTCAAACTTTTGAAAAAATGCTTTGAATTTTTTAAAAAAAATTTAAGTTTATGTTTCTATAATGTAAAATGTCAAATAGTCTTAAATGGTGAACAGTTAACTGTTTTCAATACACACAAATTTGATTCAATTTTCTTGTTTTTTTCTTGTTAATAAAATCTAAACTTTATCTTTTGAGTACTGCAGGATAGACTGAAGTGTTTATGTAGTAGTAAAATAAGTTGCAAAATTTATTGACTAATGACATATTGAATTATATTAATATTAATAGACAATAATTACAAAAAAAAAGAAAAAAGGTTTTCTCAGTTTTAAGGTACCTTCATTATTTAAAATTCCAAGTTTCTGGCCTTCTAAAATCTATGATATACACTGGTTAAGGAGAAGGACAAATTTTACTTGTGTAAACACTACTTAGTGTAGACAGCTAAATAACACAGAAATGTAGGTAAAGTGTGTACCATAGTGAATTTGATACCCGTGCCTAATTCTTTTCAAAACAGACCAATAGTAACCACTCTATTCCTTGACTTCACTCACCACAGTGCGACTGCGAAGCAATTGGCCTTCTTAATTTATATGAGAAACTTCAGCATCGTGTGCATCACCTGCTTTTGTGTAGTTTTATAATCTCAATAAAATAAAATAAACATAAACTTCTAGTATATCACAAGCTTCATATAATTTTTGAAAAGAAAGGCTCACTAAACAATGTGATGACAAAAACAAAGATTTCCTCTCTTCTGTTTCCAAGTATATGCCATATGACAACACATATATCCATCCACCTGTGAGTGTATGACCTCTATAGACTTGAAATATCTGTATCATAATCGTTAAGGACACACAAACAATGCTACAGCCAAGATCAGAATACATGAAAATTGAAGCCCTCAGGGGCTATATATATATATATATATATATATATATATATATATATTATAAAAAGCTTTTACTTTTTAAATTTGAAAGATGCTCACAACTTTGAAGCAAACCAAGAGAAAATCTCTGCACCAATGTCTCACTGATATAACGTTGTCTCCAAAAATGGAAATAGTAAATCTCCACCTTTTATTTTCATACAAATTACCACAAATCAAACTCAAAGTTTGATAACTCATAGTTATATTTCATAATATGATTTGTGTTTACAAAAACCTTCAGGATAAAATGCTTATTTAATTATGTGACTTTATTTGGAAAGATCAGTCAACATTCACTGAGGACTAAAGAATCCTCAAGGTCAATTCATTATCATTGTGATTACAACTACACATGAAACAACTGAGAAGCAATAGCATCAAGATTACACATAATAGCAATGCTTTAATTTTGAACAATTTTAAGCAAGATCCCTAAAGTCAGAACAACTTGGATTTGATTCCAGATCTATTATAAGCTCTGTAATATAAGGTGAGTCATTTGACAATTTTATACCTCAGAAATTTCAATAGCAAAATTGTGTAATGCTTAATGTACTAGTTGTCATGAGGAATACAGATTTAACACATATACTAAATTTTTGACATCTTCTAGAATATATTAATGCACAATATGTATGAACTAATATTAACAAATTCTTCCTACCTACAAAACCATATAATATTTTTTCTCTACTTTAAATTTGGTTTATATTTTCTCACTTGTTCACATTTTGTTTTTGCTTTTCATACATAAGGTACATGTGCTTTTACCTTATTCAAATTCACATTTTTCAAAAAAAACTTCATTCCTGATAGGAAAAAATGGTTATTAAATACTAACTTTATTCTCATATCCTACTAGGAGTTGGGGAGAAAATAATTAACAAAATAAGCATGGTTCCTGCATTCCTAGAAGTGAGATTACATTATGGATGGTGAATACAGATATGAAAATTTTTCAAATTGTTGTATTGCAGCTGTGATAGGGGAGTAAAAGATGGTGATGCCTGTCCTAGTCAGAAAAGTGAAAGGTAATTTTCCCTACATAATTATACAAAAGAAAGAGTTAAAATAAAAATAGTTAATTACCTAGCTTAAAATTACCTAAGTTAAAATGACATGAAAAATCACCTCAGCAAGATCTCTAGTGGCAGGGAGTATGATGATTATGTAGTTATTTGTTTCTTTGTTTTACTCCTAAGAAAAATAAGCATAAAATGAGGATCTTATTAGTTTTCATTTTGAAAAGATGTTTTGACTACATGTGAAGAACAGATTTGTAGGAGTTAACTTGCTTACAGACTAGTTGGGCAGCTATTGCAACAGCCCACATGAAAAAGGATGTTAGCAGATAATACCACTCAGTGCAATGATTGGATTGACTCTGCAGGAGGTTGAGGGGTGGGAAAGGTAAAAGAATTACCACAGGTTTGTGCAAATTTGAAGATGATGGTGCTATTTTCTGAACTAAGTAGCCCTTAGTAGGGTCAGATTTGTTCCCTTTCATCAGATAAGTAGCTTTTTTCTGTGGTCTCAATATTGATTAGTTATTTCATTTTTTTTAATTGTACATATTCCATTTTGTTAACAATTCCATTGCTGTTGACAATTAAACTGTTTAGTTTTTATCAACGCAACAGTGTTAGACTGGACATCTTTGTGCCATTAGCTTATTCTTGTTTTAGCTTATTTATTAGGGATAACTAGGTGAAATAGTAGATCTAGGTTAACTAATATTTAAACACAAAAAATTAATATAAAATAGTTTCCCAAAATATTTTAATTACTTGTATCATCACTAACACAACATGAATGTAAAATTTTAATTATACCCTATGTTCAGGGCCAATACAATTAACCACATCTTACATGACATCATAAATCTATTAAGAGGAAAAATAAATATTCCATATCCCATTATGAGGGAAACCTTCAAAAATGTCATTGTTGTTGTTGTTGTCAACATTTATCATTTATCTTAACTCTATCATAACTTTAAATTTGTGTGCTGCAGAATTTTTAACTTTATAAAATGACATGTACCATTTGTTTTTCTTTTATATGTCCATATTTGTGAAAATTAACAATGAAAACATGGATAAATTACTTAAGGTCTTGCAGTGTTAGTTTTCTTACCTGTTAAATAGGAGCTAATGGCAAGAAGATATATCTTCCCATCTCAAGTAGAATATAATTCTTTATAAACATTTCTGCTTTGGTTCCTTTAAACCATGTTATTTCTCTGAAACTCAAAAATTCGAGAGGAAAAGTTCACTTTAGGAAATAATCAGCCATTCACAAGCAATACACCTGAGAACAGACCTGTGTTGTGTCCTATTCCTATTTCTTGCCAATATATTAGTATGTGGAAATTTCCTAAACAGGAGGCTACATTCTTTCCTTCAGTGAAAGCAGTGTTGATGCTGTGGTTCCCATGAAGGAGAGTATCTTCGAACTGGGAGGAAGGAAGTTTTTCCTCAAAAGAATGATTTTTATCATATACAATAAGAACTTCTTTATTTCTTAAATCACAACAAATAATTCATTTTTAATATTTTATAAATTTTCCTATAACTTTCCTGTACTTTTTTATTCAAAAACAAAATACAAGAACAATTGTCAACATAAGCAACTTCCAAATCATGATTTTTTAATCAGTCAAGTTGAGCTATCTTTGATAATTTTAGGCATAGATAAACAATAGTTTATTTAAAAAATTATATTTTATTTCTCTTTCAGGATATCATTACCAGAGGATTTTAGGTTAAAGATTGTGAATATCACATATAAATAAGTTTTGCCAGACCATACATAATATGTGTTTGTGTGGGTGTAATATATTTAGTTTAATGAGTTATTAACTTACAAATTATTTGTTTTAGAAAATGCATTTTGGAATTAAAAATTATCTGATTCTAGCACATCATATTCTAGCACATTCTAATTTATTGGCATTATAGCTGGGTAAGAAGAATAAAGCAGGCCAGCATGTATGTGATGTTGCAGAGTAAGAAGCTCCGTCTGACAGGGAGAGGATGTTCAGCAGAGAGGGGTCATGAGAATGAGTTCTTCTGTTGTAGTACAGGAAGAAAAGTGTTTCCTAAGCCTTACACATTAGAATTTCAAAAATACCTTTAGTCTGCCTTGTACATGTCTTGCCAAATTCAGGAATACCCTTCAAATTATTCCTAAAAGTTGGTTATGCAGGCTCTGCTTGTGCAATTTCATTCATGAGCCACCTTCTCAGCAAGGGTCATTCTCTCTGCAGCATCAAGGGCTGCAGGAAAGAAAGAAGTTGAGTATGTGGGCTCTGGAGGTAGATTGTTTGTATTCAACTCCTGGACCTATGACTAGAACAGTCTTAGGCCAGATATTGGATGTCTTTTTATCTCAGTCTCCTTATTCCTGCAAAATGAATAGAAGTAATAGCATATTTAATTATTGAACCAGGAAATTTATGTAAATTGATCAATACATGCTGGTACCTGTCTAAATTTTGGCAAATTCAGAAGTTATTACGATTAACTATAATCAGATGGAAAGATGACCTTTACTGAACCAAAGTGTTTCCACTAGAAAATTCAACTAATTTCTCTTAAATACTGTCAAGAATTATTGGCAAAGGATGGAAAGGAAATCTATAAATTAGCTCATAATTATGTAATTAACTTTTTAAAAATACTGTCACCAATTTAAATTACAAAGTTTCCACTTTCAATGATTATTAGCAATGTACTACATTCTGATTAATGTAAATGTGTTATCCAAGTAGGAGGCACTTCCTACCTGCTCCCAGTATTGGAACAGTTTGGAATCTACTGCTAAAAGATAGAAAATGCAGTGGTTGATGTGATGAGAGATTTTTGCCTAAAGTTTAGCCTGCATGACAAAATCATTAAGATGCTCTTCTGCCCAGTTCAATGGCTTCCACTCCTTGAAAATATAAATAAATCAGGGTAAAGGATCACCAAGAACAAAACACACAAACATGATCTTCTTAAGTTAATTTTCTTTGTTTGATTTTTGCTTTTTCGTATGGAAATGTGATCTACAATGATAGTTCACATAAAATTATTGATAAGTATTTAAAATGCCATCAGGCTGAGCATTCTGGCAATGCCTATAATCCCAGTGTCTAGGGGGCTGAAGCAGAAGGATTGCAAGTTCAAAGCCAGCTTGAACAATTTAGCAAGGTCCTAAGCAACTTAGCAAGACCCTTTCCCAAAATTAAAAAATAAAATAAAAAGAACTGGGGATGTGAATCAGAGATTGAGTGCCCCGGGTTTCAATCACAGGCATGAAAAATAAATAAATAAATAAATACCCTCAGTAGTTTAGAGCACAACATACACTATAGTACCAGGGACAATGTTCAGAAATAGATATAACTTTACCAACCAACAACCAAACAACAGTAGTACATCAAATACAGAATTGAGATTCTAGGCTTTTATAAATAGCAAGTATGATGAAGAAAAATAATTACTGTTCATTATATAATCATTGGAAGTACATGTCTGTGTCTTCATTGGTGATATGAAGAACCCGGGTGAGGCTGAGTCATTTATAACTGCCTTTCTTGCTTTCTAGTAGGAATACCAGCTCATATTTATAACTGATATAACATATTACTACATATGTCAAGGATACACTTAAAAAATATCACTTAAAGAATTTTCTTTTTACCTTTGTACTTGGAAAATTGTACAAAGTACTACAAGTTAAGGAAGAAATATCAAAAGTGCTCCTAAAAATTGCAGGTTTCATTATCACAGGTTCTATCTTTGTTGTGTCTGTTGGACCTTAACTAATCCACACTATTTTCCAACTAAACTTAAGTTTCTTATCTGAACCACAAACTGTTTGGAAGGTGCAAGAAAAACAGAAGTTGACAAACCACAGTGAAGTGATAACATATCAGGAAGGTTTAAAGCCACTCTACCTTCTGTTTCAATTACTTGTGACAAGCTGGGCATAAAGCATGCCACAAGAAATATTGCTTACTGGATTAATTTGTCTCACCTCTGTTGAGAAACAACAGTTCATATCCAGATTCTGATATATGTTGCTTAGATAAAGTGAAAATCTGATCTAGTGAGATCATATTTATAATCACCAAATTAAAATGTTATTTTAATGGACAAGAAGTTAAAGTGATTCTCATGAAGTTAAAAAAAAGGAAGGAAGAATTTGTGTAATGACCCAATCACAATGATTATAACAAAGAAAGCACAATAATATTATATAATACATTGAAATTGTGGGCTTTTAAATCAATGTGTAGCAATTCTTCTTGGATTATGTCAAGTAGATCAATGAGGAGGTGTATGGAAAGTAATTCCACACATAGGAACTAGAATAAGTAATTGAAAAAACTCTAGGAGAACTTGACATGTGTTTCAGGTGGATCAGATATTTAGCTAGTCTAGAGAGAAGACTCATGAAAAAGGTAGTCACATAAGCTACAGAAGATGTTGTGTGTGTGTGTGTGTGTGTGTGTGTGTATTTTTTTTTTCTTTTGATGCTACTACTGTGGATGAAACTCAGGGTCTTGCACATGCTAGGCAAGCACTTTACCAATAAACTATGCTCCAAGTCCTAAAAGCATATTTCTATTGCTTTATGTTTTAAAGTCAGGACAAGATTTATGTTTGAAGCCCATGATGACAGAGATCATCTTACAGTGAGGATGCTGGGAATTGGGCAGGAGCAACAGGTTTCAGTGGACTTGGATTTTCATGGGAGGTTATCAAACATTCAACATTTTCTTTTCTTTTAAATAATTTGTTAAGATCTCAAACTGGCAGCCATTTCATTATTTTCAGTCATAAGATAGATTTTTTTTCCCAAAAGAATGCTTTAAGAAGATTTCAGGAAAGTATTAGTGAATTTAAATTAGATAATTATAAAATATTAATTTGTCAGGGCTGGATTTGTAGCTCGATGATAGAAATGTTTCTTGATCATGTATGAGACTCTGGGCAAAAACCCTAGTACAACAAAATAAATGAAAACAAAATTTTAAAAAAATGAGTTTCTATCTTTTTTTTCCCAGTAAAAGATAATTAGGAAATTTTATGACACTAGATAAGCATTCACAAATGGCAAGACTCAGTGAAGTTGACTTATCAGCGTCTTTGAATAAGATGTTCACTGTTCTAGAACTTGCCAGTTTCTACATAATGATTCTTGTGATATACTGTATGTGCCAAACTTTACAGACATTAAAACCTCCCACATCAGACAATGAAGATTCACTTGTGTTCCCTAACATGAGAACTTTATGAATGTATTGCTGTAAACTGAAAGTGGATTGAAAGAAATGAAACCATTTTACTCCAAAAGTAAGGAGGCCCTAAACTAGAATGATAAAAATAGCAATGCACACTGGAGATCAAAAATTAAAGTTCAGAAGGCACAGATGTTTTTACTTCAGCATGCATAATTGAACCTAAAAGGTGAAAAAGTCAAGAATGACCCATAGTGGTGAGAATAATAAGCTTCTTTGAAATTTTGGAATTTGGAAGCCTCAGGAATTTTGAAATGCCGAACTGGAACTGAAGAAAGAAGTCAGGCATAGATAAGAAGATTTGAAAATCATTTAAATAAATGTAAGGGGAGGCAGATGATATTTTCAAGTAAAGAAACAAGTGGGGATCCAGGATGGGATCTTTATAGAATTCCAAAGGGGAAAAAGGGAAGCATAAAGAAAGAGTGTGGTCAGGATTCAAAATTTTGATGACTAATTAACACTGCATTGTGTATATAAACTACATGTTCTGTATTTACCCATTCTAGATGGACATCTCAGTTGATTTCATATTCCAGGGATCATGAAGAGTGCTAAAATAAACATGCTGTGTATAATGTGACCTGCACAGGCATTAATTCAGAAAACTGGGAACAGGCAATGAGGGGTTAGAAAAGAAATAGACAACAATAAATGTTGGCAAATATATGCTGAAAAAGAGTACACACATACATTGCTGGTGAGGCTGCAAATTGGTGCAATCACTCTGGAAAACAGTATGGAGATTCCTCAGAAAAGTGGGAATGGAACCACCATTTGACTCAGCTATCCCACTCCTTGGTTTATACCCCCAAAACTTAAAATCAGCATACTATTTTGATGCAGCCAAATCAATGTTTATACCAGCTCAATTCAAAATAGCTTGACTATGGAACCAACCTAGGTGTCCCTCAAAAGATGAATGGATAAAGAAAATGTAGTATATATACTCAGTGGAATATTACTCAGCTTTAAAGTAGAGTAAAATTATGGCATTTGCCAATAAATGGTTGGAGTTGGGGAATATCATGCCAAGTGAAATAAGCCAGTCCCACAAAACCAAAGGCTGAATGTTTTCTCTAATATGCAGATGCTAATTCACAATAAGGTTGCGGGGGCACTACAGAAAAATAGCATTACCTTAAATTAGGAAGAGGGAAGTGATGGAAAAGAAGAGGAGGGGATATGAGCATAGGAAAGATAGTAGAATGAAACAGACATTATTACAGTATATATATATGTGACTACATGACCAATATGATTCTGCAACACTCTCTTTTTTCTGTACATTCAGAAAAATGAGAAATTATATCCCATTTATGTATAACATATCAAAGTGCATAAATGCATTCTACTGTCATGAATAACTAATTAAAACAAATAAAATTTTTTAAAAAAGAAAGACAGACATACACAGATACAAAGCTGAGAGAGACCAAGTGGGACCTTACACTCTAATAGAGAGTAATGACACAGAGTTAGCTCAGCATGTTTACTTTAAATTTAAGATTGTGATCCTCATGCCTCCCATATTGCTGGGATTACAAGTGTGTGTCACCATGCCCAGCTCTTGTCTGTTTGTTGTTTTTTTTAATAAGAATCATTCTGACAGGGCTAAGGTGATACCTCCTGGTGGTTTGGATTTGCATTTTCCTGATGATTAGTGATAGTGAGCATCTGTCATACTTCTATTACTCATTTGTATGTCTTCTTTTAAAAACAATCTACTCAGATCACTTAGCCATTTTTATTAGGGATATTGTTCAGTCATAGAAAGGCATGTTACCCTGTCTTTTGAAGCAACATGGATGGAACTAGAAGTCATTATGTCAAGGGAAATAAGCCAGATACAGAAGGACAAATGCCACATGTTCTCAATCATTTGTGGAACCTAAAACAGTTGATCTCATAAAAGACAATAAAACAGTGGGTTGTCGAGCCTAGGAAGTATAAGGGGTGGGATGGGGGGGCAAATAGAAAGAGACTTAGATCACATAAATCAAAATCAATTAAATAGGACAAAGTGCTTCTAGTGTTCTATAAGGTAACTATAGTCTATAAAAATGTGCAATATATTTCAAGAAAATTAAGAAAGATTGAGATTTTGCTTATACTAAAAAGTGAAAAATATTTGTAGAGATAAAATGTGAATTTTCCTGATTTGGACATAGGAAAGATAGTAGAATGAAACAGAGATAAAATACACAATTGTATATGTGTATCAAATCATTGCACTCTACCACATAAGTACGTAAAAATATTATGCATCAATTAAAATTAAAAATACAGTAAAAATAAAGAAGGAAGGTGTGGGCAAGAACACAGGAAGAGAATAATAGACCATGTCAAGAATTTGAAGAAATGAACAGTGCCAAGGAACTCAGCATTGTTGAATATTTCTGAGAGCTTAAGAGGATAAAAATTAAGAAAGTCCTTAGATTCAAAGAATAACACTGCCATCATTATTTGCTCTGCCCAAAAAAACTGTGGTAAGCAATTTAAATTCACTCATCTCATTTATCACAGCAACTATAGGAATTATTAGAAGCCATCGCATCCACTTTGCCTGTGAGAAATGTTGATATGGAGAGGCTGAGTAACATCTTGAGTTCCAGAAGGAAAAAAGTATGATGATCATGCAGGAGAGATTTTTGTGGGTGAGTTCTATGTGTAATTATTGCCTTTGCTTGCATTCCACAACTTCCGTGGCAAAAAGGAGACTGGTAAACATGTACTCAAAACAAAGGGAATGAATATGAGTATCAGCTCCCAGTCTCTATCACAAAGGGGAAAAATGATTTTGCAGCTCTCAGCAGTAGTTTTTAATCCTTTTGCAGGCAAAAACTGTTTTTTGAATTAATGGAAAACATTAATGGGCATTTTACTTTTTTTGAAAATGAGAGCCAAATTACACAGTGTTAAGTAGTAATTCAAGCTAAACTACTCTTCACAATAATGTAAAATTTTGTCTTGATTGAGAATTATTTGCATTTCCAAAGTTTATTAAGATTTTGATTAGAGGTGGGCAAGAGCCTGGGAGGAAAAAATAACATTTACTTCCATCACTGCAGTATTGGAGCAAATATGAAGTTAAAAGTCAGATTCACAACATCACCACTGAGGGAAATAAACTGGCCTTTGCCAGCTAACAGCATGAGAATGGACAATAAGATGAGAGAGCCAGAAAGATTCACCCTGTAAAGAATCATCACTTGTGGTGTCCAGGAGAATTTATAGCCCCTGTCCGGTCCTAACATTTTCTTTTCTGAGCTGTAATTTCTTTCTGCTATCTCCAAGCTTTCAGTGAAGTTTGGTTTAGAGTTACAGTTGGGATTAAACAAGAATTTTGTAGAATTAAGGAGAAATCTGTTCTTATATTTAGGTTAAAGAATTATGGGCAGGCTGATGTCAGGATGAGAAGGCAAGTGACATGGCAGAGATCAGAGCACAAAGATAGTTGTTCCCAAGGTGACTGTGAGATTGTGATTGTTCAGAAGCACTTGGACATGGGGTCCCAGTACGAACCCTAAGATGTCTATGTTCACACAGCATAAACATTCATAACAAAATTTTCCTTGTTTGTGAAAAAAGATCTTATTCTTTGATAGTAAAATATCTAGGAAAGTGATTTTAACATAGACAATGCACCATGGACTATAAGAAAATTATTCCATCACTGGAGATAACTTTTCCTGAGAGATGGGGCAATATACATCAGACCTCTGAGTCTAGTAACCTAAGTGACCTTTAGTGCCTAATCTGTGCTTTGTTTTCTGATAATATAGGTATAATAATCTTCTCTTGACACTCCAAAGCACCACACAAGTACAGAGGACAAGTATTTAGGTTGAAAACCACAAATATTCATATATATGAATATTTTGCTGCCTAAAAAGTCAATATTCTTTTAGATATTCTGTGATTTCAATTACAGAGTTTCACAACTCCTGCATCATGTAAATCAATAATAACATTTTCATGTTAAATTAAAAAAAATGTGACTTAAAAAAATTCTTTTTCCCAATTAGCTCAGATAAGAAAATGTTTTCTTAAAAGTATCCTGAGAGAGAGTTCATCTTCACTGATTCTGCTAATCAGAATTGTATCCAGTCTCTTGTAAAGGTTAAAGTCTGCTTAAAGCCAGGAAAATGATTTAAATTGAAAATGGAAGCTGCTCTTGCCATGTTCCTCTGTATACTTTCAAGTAGAAAGCACAAAATATTCATTTAAAAATGTTATTGAGTTATCAAAATGCAATGCAAAAATATGGTATTTAGGTAGAAAAGGTCAAAGTTAAAAAAATAGGAGTCTCAAAAACTTCAAATGTCAAGATTATGAAAAAAAACTGTGACATTATTTTTCAAACACACTATTTGATTGATTGAAACTATTTCTTATAAATTATCAGGAAAGTGTCATGTGGCACAGTTTGATACAGCTGTAAAAGATTTGATTGGTGAATTCTCTCTAAGAAGTAGTATTCGCATAGCAGTTAATTGGAGGGTATGTTCAAAGTTGTGGATTTCAATAGTAAATGCTCTTATTTTTGTAATCTTGGGCTTTTTTTTTAGAGCTATTTGGCCTCTCTGAGATTTTATCACAAAGATAGCACTATGTAGAAATACAAAAATACCCCTACAATTTCTTCATCTTTCTTTAAAAAAAAATGTTAAGTGAATTGCATTGAAAACAAAAAGTTGTGTTTGTTGAAACAGGAATAACAACTGTTTCATGTGAAACAGAATAAACAACTTGAAAATACAAAGTAAACTTTGCAAAGTCAAATAGTCATGTAGATTACAGCAATTTTATTAGCAATTTAGGCTATTGATTTCAACGGTCTCTTGAATAGACTTGATTTCTAAAGCCTTATGTTTAAGCTAGTAAAATCCTCTCTTTCACTTTTGAATGGTGTCCTCTCTTCCTTATGGAATTTATTATCTATATCTGTGTGGATTATATGGTATTCACAATTCAATATTTAGAGTTAAATGTATTTTTGGATTATGTATACCATCAATAGAATGATACACCATTCAATTAAAAAAAAAATCGAGAACAAAAGTTTGTCAAGTAATGCTGACTTTATTATTGGAGGAAGGTCTTTCCCCTCCTAAGATTTCAGATACTAACTAAAATGATTGTTGGGGGAAAATGCTGCTTCATAATCAGAGAGCATTGTCCTTGTGTATGTATGTTTGTGCTATGATTTATACAACAACAGACCAACCAAAAATACTGCCTGACATGTTAACAAATTACTTTCCTTTGTTTTGAGAACACAAAGGTTTTAACATAAAACATATTAATGAACAATATCTCAGGTTTAGTGCATAATCTCTTCCACTGTCCTAGAGACACTCACTCACTATGAAGGAACTGAAGGCACCATGAGTTGAGGTTGTGTTGAAGAGAGAGACAGAGTAGGATGACAATTCTCCCTAAGGGACATAAAATTCTCCCTGTTTTACCCTTTCTTCTATAGCTAGAAGTAAGAAAAAACACCATAACACTGATTTTTCTGAACCCAAGTACAACATATGGGAGGAAGATACAGAATGAGGGAGGGCAGGCAGGAAGGTAGAATATTTCTGAACATGTGGGATGGTTTTTTTCCTTCCCACCCTCAAGTCCCCTGCCATCATTCTTCTGGTAATCATTCTAATTGGTTTTACAAGCTCCAGAACATTCATACCGCCTCTTTCAGGAAGCTGTCCACAGTTTCCCATTCTGCGGTCCAGATTGCAGATCCATCCTGGGTCTTCTCAGGTTTTCCCATGGACTATGAGCTCATAAAGGCAACCACTGTCTTGTTGAATTAGACATGCTCAGCACCAGAAACTGAGGACTGCCTGGTAAATGTATGCTCCATACTAGATGTATACCTGAAATAATTAATTTATTGCTTATGGCTTACTCCCTTGAAAACTCTGTTTATTATTCAAGGCCTACTTTTAATTTTCTTCACAGGTGAGTGCTCTACTGTTGACACTTAATACCCATCTCTCCATTATTCTAGTTCTAATTTATGATCATGTAAATTGATTGTTCACCTCCTAAACTAGAGATCTTCATGGGTTTTTAGTTTTCTGTCTCCTTCAGGCATTCTGAATCACTTTTAAAAAGAGTGAGGACAAGTATTACAAATTAAAATCGTAAGTTTAAGGAGCTATTTTCCAATTAACAAATCTTGTGTTTTATATACCATTTGCTTAAAAATAGCATTGACAGCTAATAAGCTCAGGAAAATGTTATATTTGAGGAAAAAACTTTTGGCTCCTTGAAAAAGGATGGTCTTATTTTCTTCTATTAGTGATTCAATCACCTTTTGTTTCATCCCCTTTGAAGTATTTGAAAATTAGAATAATTGTACAATTTGATACAATAAAAAACTCGCCCTCATATACTATTTAAGCACCTTCAATTTGCTATAACAGAACTCCATAAACTGTGATGCGTATAGCCAAAAGAAATTTATTTCACACAGCTGTAGAGTCTAAAAAGTCTAAAATCAGGACAGATTCCATGTGCTTATTGATAAGCACTTAAGGATGTGCTTATTGATTCTTGGACAGCACTTTTCTTTGTCCTCCTGTGGTAACGACATACAAGCTTCTTCCTGCCTCTTTTATGAAGTGACTCTTCCTAATTATGAGGGTTCCATGTTATGACATGATCACCTCCCAATGACCCACCTCCTCATGCCATCACCTGAAGAGCCAGGAATTTAACCAAGGGTTCTGATGGGACAATGCATATTTTGACCATCACATGTAGTAATCCTCAATATGACTCCTGGTCCAATCAGGAAAATATAAACCACTCAAGTGTTTTACAGGTATTTAAATGAAGGAATTGGGTTGGAAGATGATGGAAGAAATGGAAATGCACCAGGATAATGAGCCATCCCAGTAGTCAGCAACAAAAGAAAACCACCACAATGTTTAACCTGGAGAGGAGAAGAGTGGGGTAGGAGGAACATGATACCAGGATCAGGATATACCTGCTCAGAGAGGACTGCAGCCATAGAGGCAGGGCCACTGGAGAGCATCTGTATTATTTAAAGTATTTAAAACAACAACAACAAAAAAAGATGTTTATTTAGCTTCTAGTTTGGAGGCTGAAATTCCAAACAGCATAGTACAACCCTGGTAAGGGGCCCATTGAATACATTAACCCTTGGCAGATGATACCACAATGGCAGGAGTTTTTATAAGAAATCATATGACAAGACAGGACACCCGACTGAGGGGAGACAACAGATTTGGTCTTTTCTGTAGCAGGATTTTAACCGAAGAGTTCCAATGGGACAATGCACATTTTGACTGTAACATGTGGTGATCTTCAGTATGACTACGGATCCAATCAGGAAAACAGAAAACCAATTCTCTTCTGAGAACTAACTCGGGGTCCCAGAAGAACTAACAATCCTTTCTGAAAGCAGGGTCCCCTAAAGAGAAGCAGGGTCTTCTACTGAGAACTACTTCTTCTTCTTTTTATTTAATATTGTTATTTTATTTATTTATATGTGGTGCTGAGAATAGAACCTAGGGCCTCACACGTGCTAGGGGAGCGCTCTACTGCTGAGCCACAGCTCCAGCCCGAGAACGACTTCTTAAAGATCCTATGACCTATACACTGACAGAATGAGGAACAAGCTTCCAACATACGAAACTTGGGGGGACACATTCAAACCATATCCAAACCATAGCAGCCAAGCATCAAAAGGGAAAATCCACCTGATTCTTGCCTTCTTCTAAACCTCAGTACCCTGTTGGTGCCACTCTTCACTTAGAGACCCTGGAAATGTAGGATGCAAAGGTCAGAACCCTAGCAGAAGAGGGTACAGTCAGGGAGCATGAGAAACAGATAAAAGGGTAATTTAAATACACCCATTTAGAATAAAATATAAAACATATTTTATTGGTATATAAAACTTTCTTTTGGTAAATTCTTGCTAGGCATAACTTCTTTTATTATTTTACTTTTCATTGTTATTCTTTTGAAATCTTTGTATTAGATGTTTTTGATAGAGCTCTTAATAAACATCTCTTAGCTGGATTTTCTATTGTTTTTTAATCCTCTAATTGCATTTTCATTTTTTTTGCAATATATACATTAATGATATCATGACTACTATGTGCTTTCAATTTTCTCTGCCTTTCTGTACAATTGACTTTCTCTATTTCTGCCTTCTTATCCATTCATACCTACTTATAGCATTCCAAAATTTGCCTCAACAATGTTGGGAATTATATTTTTGATTAACTTAGTGGTTTCCATGGATAATTTTAAATATTCAGAATCTAAAATAATTTATCTTTTTATCTTTACCTCCCAAAATATAGGAAACTTAATACACTTTAAATTTAATCAGGACCACTACTGATTTACATAAGTTAGTAGGTGTTTTAGTTTTATATTGTTTTAATTTCACATGGCATTATTGTATTTGGTTTTTAATCAATGTTTGCCTATATATACCAACATGCCTTTCCAATCTTCATTCATTTATAAATTGCAGATGTATTTTATTCTTTTTGAAGAATATTCTGTATGATTTTGTTTTGGTAATTTTTTTTAGATAAGCTTGGGGAGTTTACATATCTACATTTAATACAAAATTCTTCACTTACACATTTAAATATGTTCTTTCCATATTTATTCCTGTTTCCTACACCTCTTATGGTTGACCAAAGCTGAAAAAATGATAAATGTTATTTTTGCAAAAAACAGCTTATAAATCATCTTTTATTCACATTCTATGCTTTCTATTGATGGCTGGTTTATATTAGGCTTTGTTTTTCCCTTTTGGGAAAGCTAAATACAACACTTAAAAAAAGGAATTTAGTAGTATTTGCAATCTCAAATCACTATCATTATGGTGAAAATACCTATTTGTGCTTTAACTGGCATGGAGCCACAGAACAGAAAATTTCACTTAAATATAGGATCTGCTGTAATGGTTACATTGCAACCCTTAGGGCAGAATTATTAATCTATTTGTGTGAACAATTAAATACAGTTAAACTTTCCAGGAAATCCCAGTTGTTTTTTTCTGGCTGAATCTCAAAATAGGCAATATGGGATGACTTGGAAACTGTGAGTATTGTCATTTTATATTCTGGCCATAAAGATTGTAGACCACTAGCTGCACTATTTTTCTCAATTGTGCCTTTTAACTATCCACATGACTACAATAATAAGAAAAGGGAGTCCAGATTACAAGATAATTTAGTGTATTGTATCTCCTCTGATCTGGGTATAATTTAATTTAGATTTGGTATCTATCTAATTAAAAAGGTAAATGAAAATGTAACAGTTTTCCCTCTGCAAGCCTGTCAGTACTTAATGAAATGGAAAAGATGTTTTAGTAAAAAATGTGTTATTTTTCATTTTCAGATAGTTTGAGCAGAGATACAAAGCAATCTGATATTATACTAACATTATATGTTATGTAATGTTAAACTAACATTACAAGTAATCTGATAATGCTTTAACATTGGAGTTTAAAAACAAAATATTTAATAAGGAACATTATTTGATTCTTAAAGGAATGGGAAACATAATTCATTCAAATAAAATATTAGTATTTATTCAAATATACATTGAGTGATATTTAATCAACATAATACAAATATTACTTATACCAAATTATTTCATTTACTGTCTGTGATTTTTAAAAACCATGATAGTTCTCAGCATTCACTTTAAAATGGAAGGTTGATATTGGTTTATCCTAAACTTCAATAAATATGTGACTGAAAAAGGTATATTGGTAGGAAATAATAGGAATACACGGACACCAGCCATAATCTTCATTTACCAACCATGCTCAGCCATGTGGAAGAGAGGTTCATATCATATATTTCATGAAGATATGCTTGTAGTTTCATACCCATACTATGACATTTCAGTCATCCATTCCCCTTCATCTTCTATAAATGTCAAACTTAACTGTAAGGGTATCTAAAAATAAAATGGTTTATAAATCCCTTTCCCCTTCAATTTTTTATTTGTACCCCGTGGTCATTAGAATATAATGGGGATCATTCTGCCAAAGTCTATATCTCAAGCAGTGACCTGAAATGGTCTTTAAAGTTTAAAGACATGGCTAGTGATATCCTGCTAGACTGCAGTAAGACTTTCACCATCTCTTGGCCGTGTTTTTAGACTGAAAGTGGAAATTCACCATGTGGAAGTATCTTAAATAAGCTCTATCATGATACATTTTGCTAAATTTTTACTACAATGAAGAGTACACTTACCATTGTCAAGTACATTGACATTGTAACTGAAATAGTATGTGATTCCTTGCTGCCTGATTTGTGGAATCACAACAATTTCTGTAAATCCCTACATAGCTTTATATTTTTCATAGTTATTATATATCTTTCAAAATATCACTTCAAATATTAAAATGCAGAAACAGCAAATTGTCAAAAAGAATTCAAATTTTAATTTCTTAATCAATTAATATACTATAAAATAATGTATCATTGCTCCCTTTCTTACTAGTTTCAAAGTTAATGAATCAAAAAACAATTTGTACATTATATATGTATCATATCAAGTAAAACTAAATGCATCACTTATAAATTTATAGGATATACAAAGCATATATTTATATATACTTACAATAAAATGTGACGAAAACCCAGCATGAATATAAAAATTTCAACTTTACATTTGAAACAATCTCTTTTACTCCTTGATGATTGATTTTTTAAGGAATTCTATTATTTTAGTGTATAAATATCTTTTGTTAAGTAATTATTTTACTTTTGCAACAGTTATTCATAATAACTCGAGAAATGCTATTCTCTCCCAAATTATTTGAATTTATATTCTCAGAAGAGGGCAAAGTAGGAAGTTCCACAATTTTGTCTCCTTACCTGAATAATTGCACTTGCAGAATCTGTGATATAACTACTGTGGAACTCTGGAAGTTATTGAAGGCTTTTGACTTTTAGTGGAAAGCATTGGTGATAAATTGTGGGTCATTTTAGTCAACATCAGCTCTGTACAGCAGCAACTAGCTATCCTCTATCTCTCTGTCACTTGAGCAGTTATCTCTGTATATATCCTTGGGATGGCTCTGTATGGGATAACTGATCACTGAGGTACAGACCAATAAGGGGGTAGCTGTTGTTTTTCCCTTTCTCTTCATGGTTGCAAGCCCTGTCCACTCAAGTAGACGTGACTTCTGATGGATATAAGAGCCAACACTGGGAAAACAGGATATGCAGAAGAATTAAATTAGATCCTATCTCTCATCCTACCCAAAAGTCAAATAAAATTATATCAAAGACTTAACAATTAGACCAGAAACCTTGCAAATGTTAGAATAAAACAGAGCCAACATTCCATCATACAGGTGCAGACACCAACTTCCTCAAAAAGATCCTTTAAGTTCAAGGAATAAAACCAAGAATCAGTAAGTGGAACGCCATCAAATTAAAAGCAAATTAAGAGAATGAAGAGACAGCCAACAGCATGGAAAATCTTTGCCAGCTGCTCCTTTGGCAGGGGATTAATATTCAGAATATATAAAAAATTTTAAAAATACACTAAAAAATCAATAAATGGGCAAAAGAATTAAACAAACATTTCACAAAAAAAAAAGAAAGAAAGAAGAAACAAATACAAATGACCAACAAATATATTTAAAAATGTTCAACATCTTTAGCAATTAGGGAAATGCAATTTAAAACTACACCAAGATTTCATCTCCCTCTGGTCAAAATGGAAATTATCAGGAATACAAATAATAATAAATGCTTTCAAGGATGTGAGGAGAAAGGTACACTGATAAATTTTTGTAGGACTGTAAATTAGTACTATCACCATGGGAAGCATTGTGAAGATTCCTCAACAAACTAAGAATGCAACCAGCAAATAACCCAGCTATTCTATTCCTCAGTATTTATCCAAAAGAACTAAAATCAGCATACTAAGCAAATACTTCAATGTTTATAGAAGCATAATTCACAATAGCCAAATGATGAAATCAGCCCAGATGCCCTAAAATAAAAGACTGGATCAAGAAAATGTGGTATATATACACAATGGAGTTTTATATAGTCAGAAGAAGAAAATAACAGCATTTGCCAGTCAATGGATAAAAAATGGAGTTCATCATACTAAGTGAAACAAGCCAGGCTCAGAAAACCAGAGGTCAAATGTTTTCACTCATATATGGAAGGTAGAGTAAAATGGGAAAGAAGGTAATGGTGGGGGTGGGGGGATCAGGTATCATAAATATATAGGGAAGATCAGTAAAGAGAGAGGAAAAAAGGGAAAGAAGAGGAAATATGGAATGAATTTAACAAAAACATGTTATATGCATATGTAAATGTACTAAAAGGACTTTCATCTTTATGTATATGTAGAAAGTATCAGTGAAAAAAATAAATAAAGGCGGGAAAGAAGGATCACTAAAGTAGATGAAGGAAAATAGGGGAGGGAGGAAGGGAGAAAAAAGTAGGGTGATAGGGATTGCAATTAAGTTCTTTGCAGGTATAATTATATATGTGTGTAGTTTAAAATGGATAAAACCCAGCAAGCTCCATATTTTTTTCTTTCTATATAATTTAAGAGCATCACACATTTAAAAGAATTATCAATTCATGTTTTATGTACAGAATGGATTAAGTTGTAAATTTTTGACATTAAAATCCAAAAGAATGGCAATGGATCTATAAATAAGCAGGTTATTTTGTATACTATAGAAGTCAAGCAAGAAAAGTTTCAAAATAAAGTTATAGCCTTAAGATATAAAATGTAATCCCCATGGAAACCAAAAAATAATAATAACAATTAGAGAATATAGAAATAAAAAGATGTAAAAGAAGTGTAAACATTTTATTATAAAAATCAACTAAACACAAAAGAAGATGTTATTGCAGTAAATGAGGGACAAAAAAGCTACAGGGCATATAGAAAACAAATAATAAAATGACAGATGAAAGTCCATCCTTCCTAGTAATTACCATGAATTTAAATAAATTACACTGCTCAATCAAATGATAGATATTGGAGAAATGCATTAAAACACATGATCTAACTCTATGCTGTTCATTAGAAAAAAACTTTAGATCAAAGACACAAACAGAAAGTGAAAGGATGGAAAATGATATTTTACCCACATAATAAGCTAAAGAGCTGGAGTGGCTATCAGACAAAATGATTTTTAAATAAAAAGTCTATAACAGACAAAGAAAAACATGATATATTAATAAAAACTTTAATACAGCAAGGAAATATAACAACTGCAAGTATTTACATACCCAGTGACAAACTACCTAAATGAATTAAGCAAAACCTGAAAATGAAGGGAGAGGATGGCAGCTCTACAATAATAGCTGGAGAATTCAGGATCTTACTCTCAGTAATGGACAGAGTAACTAGATAAAGAAATGGAGGATTTAACACAATAAAAACAACTGTATTGAATAGGCATATACAACACTACCAGTATACATGTTTTCTCAAGTGCACATCAGATATTTTCCAGGACAGAGCAAAGGCCACATGTTAATTCCTAGTAGATTTTAAAAGATAGAAATCTTAGAATATCTGTTCCAATTGAAATGAAGTATAGTTAATATTGACAACAGAAGTGATAGAAATAAAACTGAAAAATCACAAATTTATGGAAATCAAATAATCTACTCTTAAATAGCCAGTGGATTAAAAAAAAAAAGTCATAATTAGAAAATAGTTGGACACAAATGAAGACAACAACACACAGTACACCAGAACAGCCAAAACCATGCTGAGAAGAGATTTTATAGCTATTGACAACAATAAAAATCAAGAGATGGCTGGGCATTGTGGCCTACTCCTCTAGTCCTATACTCAGGAAACTGAGGAAGGAGGATCCCTTTGTCCAGGAGTTTAAGGCCAACTTGGGCACTATAGTGAGACGAAAAACAAGCAAGCAAGCACGCAAACAAACAAACAAACAAAAACCAACACCCAATACCATCACTAAAAATAATCAACAATCTTATTTATCAGTTTAAGGAAAAAGGATAAACCAAAGTGAAGATCAGTAAAATTGAGAAAGTTTTAATTAGATTACATGAATTAAAAATGAGAGTGAACACTAAATTACTAAAATTATAAATGAAAATAGCAACGTTACCACAAATTAGAGAAATGGTAAATATAAGAGTACTAATGATCAATTATACACTTTTAGATAACCTAGAGGAAATGGACAAACCTCTGGAACTGCAAAACCAACCAACACCAAATCAAAGAGAAATAGAAAACCTGAGTAGTGAGGAGATTGAATTAGTTACCAAAAATCTCCCAGCAAAGAAATTCCCTGATCTGATGGCTTCACAGGTGAATTCTTATAGAAAATTAAAGGGTAGTAGGAAACTTTTCCAAAATATTTACATGGAGGGAACACTTTCAAGTATACTGCATGAAGTAGAAATACCCGAAACAGGCAAAAATAATGGTCCTTTTGTAAGAAAAGTATAGAAAAATATGAGAACTGGGGTAAATTTTTTTCAATAAAATACAAGCAAAACAAATTCAGCAGCACATTAAAAGGACTTGTAACATAACTAAATGGAACTTATCTTGATATGCAAGCACAAGCTGACAAAAATTATCAATATAAAATGCCAAATACCTTGACAAAGTGAAATAAAGAAAAAAATGATCATTTAAATTTATGCAGAAAAATATTTGTCAAAATTCAACACATTTATATTATTAAAAACATTTAACAAGGCTAGGGGTAGGTCAATAGTGGAGTGCTTTCCTAACATGTGCAAAGACACACACACACACACACACACACACACACACACACCAAAATAAATAAATAAATAAATAAAACTAAAAACACTCAAAAAACTAGGAATACAAAAACACTACCTTTCCCAAACAGAAGCCATATGTGGAAAATACAGAGTGAGCCTCATTCTCCATGGTGAAATAGCAAGAGCTATTCTTTCCAGGTCAGGTAAAAGTAATGATGCCCATTTCCCCCATTTCTATTCATTATAATACTAAATATTGTGGTTTGAGAAATTAAACAAGAAAAAGAAATCCAAATTATAAAGAAAGAAGTAAAATTATCTCTGTTTACAGTGATATGATTTTATTTTTAGAAACCTCTAAAATAGTTAAAAAAGACTATTTAAAATCTTAGAGACAGAGAAAAGAATGATGGCAGATAGAGTGAGAAGAGGAAAAAATGGGTATGGAATTTTGGTTTTACAATGTAAAAGATTTATGTAGATGGGTTATAGGTACATAACATTATGAATGCATTTAATAACACTTGAATTGTACACCTGAAAATGGTTACGACAGCAATTTGTTATGTTATGTATATTTTACCACAGTTAAAAAAAGAAAAAGAAAACTGAGTTTGTCAGAGAAAGATTCATCTGAATATTTGATTTCTACAAAATTTATATCTGCTATAATTTTTATCATTATTCATAGATTACAGTGGATTCCAAATTAAATTCCCACCTCTCTAAAAATTTTACTGCTTTGGTACTTTGAAAGTAATTCCAATTCACTTAAATGTTATTTCCTTGGGACATATTGTGATCTATTTGTCTCTCAGGCAAAATTGTATTCACTGCTGCTACTACATAGTGAATGTTCAGACATATGGTAGTCCTGTTAAGCGATGAGTGTGTTGAATTTCAGCTTTTAATCTGTAATTTACATATGTATTTGTTGGGTTTTGCAACAGTATCTGAAAGTTTGTCATAAAAAATAAATGCAAACAAAATTTACAAAGATTCTAGGGACAAGGGATGCATAAAATATTTCTTTACAGTTTTATCAAAGTGAGCCATCATCAATATGTGAGAAACAGTGTGTGTTGTTGTTTCATTCTTTTTTTTTCTTTTTTTTTTTTTTATATTCTGTTTCCACTTTTTTTTCCCCTCTAATGTACTGGTTCATACATTTAACCCTTTTTTTTCTGTCCAAATTCCCTAGTCAAAATGAAAAGAACATCTTGTAATATTTGTTCTGGGTAACTAGTCTGTGTTGCTTAAGATGAGAGTAATAACCACCAGTCATGATGCAGAGAGAACATCACATGAAACACATCAGTCCTTTGAGCTTCCACCCAGTAATGCCCATTCTTTCCCTTCAAATTGTGCTGGCCAGAGCATATCACATCGATACAATCTACCACAGGAATATTACTTTCCACCTACTTTTTTACAGTCATTATGTATATTTCCTTTGGTTCTCTCTATATAATGAAATGGGAGATTTTGAAATAAACTATGCTTACTTATTTCAGGAGAAAAAAAATTATATGTATTCAAAACAAAATGGTTAGCCATGAGTACTGTAGATCATTTGAAGATCAATTAATAAGTACTGAATGAAAAATAATTACTTAAAAAAGCCAACTATATTTCTTTAAAACCCATTTGCTACAAGAAAGAATCTATGTTCAAGTTCTTTGGGGATTTCTGCTCTCTGCTCCTCCTCTCTGTCATATTTCCTTTATGGGTAAACTCTAAACAGTCTTGGATTCATACTGAATATAAGAATGATAATGCACATATAAAACAGTATCCCTAATATTTCCAAACATAAATTACATACCTAAAATAATAAAGTCAAGGCCTTTGAAATTTATTCTTTTAAAAGTTGTAGTAGTTTCCAGATATTTAATATTTTGGTAGCTTCCCTAGATTAAATAAAATGTCTGATTACTTCATAAATTTTTACTGTCCTCTTACACTCAGTAGATCTTGTTCCTGATCTTGACTGTCACAAAAAACTAATATTCTTATTCCTTAAATGACTGTCAATAGAATTCCATAGCCATCTTCTTTTATAAAGATGATTGTCATACTGCAAGCTGAATGCATATCACTAATGGCAATTCATTGAACCTATTTATTTAGAAACAATCATAGTACTTTTCTCCTTGTTTAGATGAATCTCTTTTCCAGGTATTCACTTCTGAGTTATTCAGACACCACACCTGTATAATTTTCTCTCCAAATTCTCACTCTGTGATACCTTACCAAAGCTAGCTAACACACCTCAGCTAAAATGTTAGTTCATACCTACCACTTCTAATTTCATTTTAATTTCTTATTTGAAATTGATGTCATAAAATAACATTTAATGAAATAACACATTATATATTAAAATGACAGATTAATAACCTATTACAAGGTATTTTATGTAGATATAGAGTAGAAAACTAGAAGCAGGAATTGGACTTTAAGATTTCATAATTATACATAAAAGCCTGTGGGCTCAAGAACCACCAACCATGCCACTGATTTGCTGCAGAAACTTATAGTTGGATCACTAATGTGACAATGATTAGATGATTAAGTTATACCTAGGCATTAATAATAGGTAAACCATTGAGGAGATAAAATACACAACATATTCTGATATATGCAGGCTTCCTCAAATCTGCACTTGTACATAGGATAATTTTTCTTTTCAGAAAATAAAAACAGATCTGAAATACAACAGAATCTCACAGTTTTAAACATGCAAAATTCTATCATAAAATATTATTTTTAAAAATGCATCTATTTAATTTATTTAACATTATTGTATTATATCAGGATGAGAAATTTTAGAATAATTCACAATCATGAAGTTGTTATACTGTTGTTCCAGGAATAATTAACAGTCCCCTGGCTCTCTGCATATTACTTAAACCATTTGTGTTCACAGAATCAATAATATATCAAGACAGGTGACTCAGATCACTTTTCTTCAGTTGTCACAATAAAATAGTCAATGTTTTAAAGTCAGGCATGTTTGGAATGGCATATAGGTGAGATGTTAGGCACTAGTTTCATATGTAAAACTGAAGGTGTTTCCAGTGCCTCCTTCAACACATGGTATTTATGGCTATAAAGGCACCAATGATTATATAATCAATTTACAGATAAAGAGACATAGAGATGTATTTTTGTCAATGTACTGTTTTTAAAATAAAAAAAATGATTATGGTTTAGATGTGGTATCCTCCAAAATCTCACATGCAACAGAATGCAAAAAGGTTGGGTTGTAAGAGTCTTAATGCAACCAGTGAATTAATCATGTGATAGGGATTAACTGAGTGGTAACAGAAGTAGTGGAGTGTGGCTGGAGGAGGTGGGAATTGGGGCATAGCATAGGGGTATATATTTGTATCTGGCCAGTAGAGTCTCTCTGCTTCAGATCACCATGTGAGCTGCTTCCCTCTGCCAAACTCTTCCACCATGGTGTCCTGCCTCACCCCGAGTCCCAAGAGATGAAGCCAGCCTTTGATGGACTGAGACCCCTGAAACTGTGAGCCCTCAAGTAAACTTTTCTTACTTTAAAATTGTTCTGGTCAGACCTTTCAGTCACAGCAGCAAAAAAAAGCAGAATAAAACAAAAGTCAATGTAAAAGCAAAAGTGATTAACAAATTATCAACATTTGAAATAAAGACAAAGGTAAGTGGAATACTTCCTAAATTATGAGGGAGGAGTTTCTCAGTTATGACTTATAAGGTAAACTTTAGGCAACATGGGAACCACCTAGAAGTGTATGAATAATTAAGTGTGGATGTACATATTTACACATGAACTCAACTTTTATTCTTGCAAAAATGTTTTGTAGGATCCCTATTTATACAGGGTAGTTCCTACCCTGAACATTCCAAGAATTTTTTATAGAAGTATTCATCAAATGTGAAGGAGATTTAGGACAAAAGCTAACAAAACAACACACAAAATACAAATAGGATTATGATTTTCTTTTTTTAGGGATTTAAATTTTTTATTTGTTTTAATTAGTTATACATGACAGTAGAATTCATTTATGCACTTTGATATATCATACATTAATGAGATGCAATTTCTCTAGGATTATAATTTATAGCCAGGATCTAAAATCTAAAATTTATTAGCAAACTTTTTGGGAGAGGTAATACAAAAAAGTGGTGTAAGCTCTAAAGTTAGGAAGTAGGGATTTAAAAATTGAACTCACTGCTTTCTGTGTGAACTTAGGAAGTCACTTAATCTTTCTGTACCTCAATGTCTTCATGTGTAAATGAATATAATAATAGGTCTGTTTCATTCTGTTGCTGTGAGGATTAAATATGTGAAGTTCCCAGAAGTGCCTGACACAATGTAAGCTCTATTTAATCTTTAAAGTTACTATTGTTGTCATTACTATTTGAAAAAAGAATTATATTATGAAAATTAATGGCTTTTATCAAATCCTTCAAAAACTCTTTAGCTTATTTTTTGATGACCACAATATCTTCAACAGTCATACTGCCCTAGCAACATTATATACAATTCAAAAACTATTTTCATTTACTCCTGTCACAGATGATCTGGTGATTAGTATTATTACAAGTACAGAACAGCAAAGAAACTTTATCTCTTTTAAAATATTGTACAGATCATTTTAGTTTGTCCTTCACCTTAATTAGTCTTGTCCTTCACCTTAATTATGAGGCTACATTTCACAGTATACATATACAAGTCAAAATTATTGTTCCCAATGAAAACAAAATATATTACTGGAAATATTTAATTTTATTGACTATTTGAACAGATAGGGAAATAAAGTTGTCCTCATTATGAAATCATCAGTTCAGCAGTTGAAATAAGCATATATTAAAGCACATTTTCACATGGTTAAGAGTTGCATAACAAAGTATGACTCCTTCCTGTTATTAATTTTAATATATTAACCGAGATGCATTGACGGTAATCTTTGAACTGTGAAACCACTGTCAATTCTCTGTGACCTGGAGTTATACTCTCTTAATTCCATTAAATACAATTATGTGACACTGAGCTTAATTAATCATAACTATCCAACAGCAGGAAATCAAGCGTCTAAACGGAATATTGATCTTCAAGAAGACTTTTACCTTGTAACTATAATGGAATTAGCTACACGTGTGTTTTGCAAGCAATAGTAGGGTAATTATCAGTAATAAATCTAGAGTTTTTAGTTAATTAAATCTGTTACAGAAGAGTGTTTTTCCAAAATGTTACCAAGCACTTAACCCTCTTTCAAAAGAGCAAATCATAATATCCTCTATTTCCTTTTGCATGTGTGACAAAATAACTGTATAAAGATGTTGAAAACCAAGAAGAGCTTTACTTTAATGGCTGCTATCTTAGGTTTTATTCCATATAACTATAGCTAAGCTGACATCAGTATCTGATTATAAAACATCCGTATCTCTGCCTGAGACATTTTTGTTATTTCATATAATTTGTTGTTTAAGCCAAACACAAAGATGATATTACATTTCCCTTTTTCCTATCATTCATTTTCAACATAAACTACCCCAATAATTAAATATCATTTTTCTTATTGAATTTTATCTTTCTTGTAACAAATATCTACCTAAAGAGACAAGGATCTTAGTAAGACACAATTTAATTGTTTAATTTATTTAATCTGTGGAAAGTGCACATATGTTGCTTACCTTGTAGTTTCTAAGGTTAAACTACAATTGTTGCAGTTCATTAATATCTACTCTGCCAGTACTAATCACTTTATAATAACATTAAAAAACTTAAACAGTGAAAAAGAGCTATTTGGTAATGTAATGGCTCATTTTTAAAAGGAATTTGTCCTATTAGCACTGCACCACATGAACTGGCTGGGATTCCTTTGAATTATTTCTAGAGTGTTACTTGAAGTTGAATAGCTTTGTATTTCTTGACTATATTCCAACATAATACATCTGGGAATTTTTAAATACTGTGCAAGGATTTGAGGCTGCTTTACCCTTATAGACCAAGGATTCCCCAAACAGTATGTGTGTTTAATATTTTCAAATTAGGAGTGGCAGGTGTGGCCAAGTAGGTGCCATATTCTCCCTGGAATATGAAATAACCATGGTTTTTGTGTGGATAACTGTGTTGATTACATACTGATTATCTCCACAAGGGGCCATCCCCTGTGTTTTATATTTACTGGCAATGAATTGTTCATGCACAACCATCCCTAGTCATTAATTTCTTTAAAGAAAAATCAGTAAATCCTCATTATGTATGAATTATGTATTTGCAAATTAACATAATACTCACTGACATTTATTTGTAACACCATAATTAATATGTAAAGAGATTTCTTAGTCACTCAGTGACATGTGCCAAGTGACTAAGACTTGATTCCTCAAACGCACACTCACTCATCTGAAAGTGAGCGGTGACACAGTTGTTTCAGCTCTCATACTATAGATTTATGTACTTATGTACTTACGGTATGTTTTTTGTTTTTGTGGGTTTTGTAAGATATTTTGGTATTGAAATAATTCCAAAGTATATTGTGCTTTAACACAGTCTAGAGTTCCTAAATGCAAGGAAGCTGATCTGTGCCTTATGTAGAAAACAAATGCTAGATTTGCAGTGGGGGTGTTTGCCGCACTTCATTCAGATATGAGCTATAGTAATGTTGTCCTTGAGTTCAACATTAATGAATCAAAGGTATGTCATATTCAGAAAAACAAAGAAGTTGTTTGCCAATCTTCATGAGAGACTATTCTCTGAATAATAATTATTAATTACTAAAAATAGTAGGTATTGATTATTAAAATACATGAGTCAATTATTTGTAAAAATTTCTAATGTATTTTCAAATGGAAACATAAACAAAAGGTTCTATATGGATGAGATGATGATAGTGCTGTGCTCAGAGGCTCACAGTAGGCAAGCTCTAGGCTTTCATGAAAGCCATGGGTTCAGCATGCACTTATTTGGTGTTTGTGAGGACTTCATAGACCATCAGCAATACAAAGAATTGAGTGTAGTCACAGTCACAGCAAGTTTCAAGGTAGTGCAGAGAGGTCTTCCAAACTCTTCCCAATCTCCCCAATGATTACATTGTTCATAATTAGAGTACACTATCAACATTAGGATTTGATTTTGGTAGAAGGGTTATCTATAGTTATATATAATTTTACCACATGTGCAGATTTGTGTAAGGATGATTGCAATCAAGATTTAGAACCATTCCATCTCCATGTCCATCTACACCTGACCTCTTTATGACAGTGTCCACCCCTACCACTCCATCATTGCAAACTCCTGGTGGCCCCTCATCTGCTTTTCATTTTTATAATGTCACTTTGAAAATGTTATATATGTGGAATCATCAATTATATATTTTTATGATTAGCTTTGATTTTTCACTTACAATAACCTTGAGATTCATTCAGACTGCTTTGTTTATCAATAGTGCCTTTTCTTTTCATTGCTGAATCTTACTCTGTGAAATCGATAAACCAGTTTGTCTAACCATTCACCTATTGAGAAGCTATTTGACTGTTTCCAGTTTGGGCCTATAAAAAAAACAAACTGCTATGCACAACCCTATGTAGGTTTCTGTCTGTGCATAAGTTTTCCTTTACCTGGAATAAATAACCCCAAGTGCACTTGCTGGATAATATGGTAAATGGATGTAATATTAATTATGTTCAGACACTCTGGAACTATTTTCAAGAGAGGCCTTAACAATCTCAAATTCTCATCAAGCATATATCAATGGTCCAGTTTCTCTGTAATTTTCACTCTTAGTGTTGTCAATATATTTTTTATTATAGATTTTAAAGCTTCTTTGAGAGTATTTTTAAGTATATAGTGATATCTCATTGTGTTTTTAATTTTTTTTACCTAAAGCCAATCATGTTGAGCATTTTCATGTACTTATTTGATTTCCATATATGTTCTTCAATGAATTATCTGCCTTCTCCTTTTTCATATATCATTTAGGGAATGTTGAGTTTTGAAAGTGTTTTTATACATTCTAGATACAAAAAATTTGTCACAAGTGGAAATTTTTCAATCACTAATGTTTCAGATATTTTGTCTGTTCCATTTTCTTCTGGAATTTTCATTACAAGTATGGTACAACTTTTCTAGTTGTCCCACCATCCCTGGGTCATCTGTTCTTTTTTTTGACTGACTGCCTGCCTGCCTGCCTTCCTTTCTTCTTCTTCTTCTTCTTCTTCTTCTTCTTCTTCTTCTTCTTCTTCTTCTCTCTCTCTCTCTCTCTCTCTCTCTCTCTCTCTCTGTCTTTGTTCTTGTTGCATGTTAGTTTTCATTTTGCCTTTCATCACTTTTCTTGCTCAGAGATTCTGTCCTCAGTTGTGTCCAGTCTCCTAATGGACCAAATAAAGACCTTTTTTAAATTTCCTTTACCATGTTTTCAAATCCCTGCTTTTCTCTTGGATTCTTCCTTAGCACAATCATCTCTCTGATCAAATTACATTTCTGCTCTTGCATGCATTTTGCTTTTATTCATTAGCATTTTACCATATTAATTAGTCAAGTTTATTCTAGATTCCCAGTCTGGCAATTTAAACAGGCCTGGCAGTTTCTTTATTTGAATTTACAAATTCAACTCTTCAGAAAGAAATAATAAGTACTTATATGTTGATGGCATTTTTAATTTTTTTTATTTTTTATTTTATTATTATTTTTGTTATTTTTATTTATTTATTTATTTATTTATTTTTTGCTAAATGGGTGGCATTTTCTTTTTCTATAATGCTTTGCTCACTAAGGAAAAGTTTGAAGATTTTCTCAGGCTTGCTTTTTTTTCTTTAGCCCTTAAGAAAAAAAACTTGATCATTTTTGATGTGTTAGTAGCAACTTTTTGTTCTCTTAACTGGAAAAAAAGTCCTCATTGTTTATTTGTTTCACTATTAAAATTGGATATGTAAACTTTTAGGGAAAACAAATATGCATGTCTCAGATTGCACAAACCTATATAATTATTTTTTTTACTAACTTGGCACTACTGAAACTGCATCAGTAGCCCTAACAGTATGAGATTTTCCTTAATAGAATTTTATTTGAAAACTAATGATCTAAGTTTTATCATTTATTTCAATCCTAACAGGTGTCAGTAAGAAAATTAAGGCAAGATTATGTACACTACATTAAGCTCAACCTGGCTAATTTTTCCTGTTTTCATTTTTCCTAGCCTTTTCCATTTTTATGCTTCATCTGTTTGTTTTTCATTTGAACATAAGAGACATCTGGAAAACTGCTTTGCAGACAGAGCAACTGGATTTTAATTTGCAGGAAAACAGGAGGAGAGGAGGAGAAGAGATTCATTGGGCTCTTAGCTGAGTCTTAAGATTTTTCATTGTAGTATTATCAAGGCAAATTTTCCTGTTGGAAGGGGAATGAATTTTTAATTATTTTTTAAAGATATTTTCTACTTTAGTGAAAATGACCTGGTTAGAAGCAAATTCTGTAAGAAAGAGATTCTAAAAAGGAAGTTACATGAAATTTCACAGTTACAATATGCAATCATGGGCGCATCATCCATCCTTCCACGTTTTCATATAGTTCACATGTTTACTATTGTTAAAAATTCATGTGTCATGCTGCATTGACTATACATGATAAAGAGGGAACATTGTAAAGGTTAATGTGTCCACTAAGGTGAGAAGGAAATGGTGCTCTGAATATCATTTTCTCATCTACTCAGCCTTGCATACTTAAATATATAACATTGTACTTTTTATAAAATCATTCTCATGTCAGAGTAAAATAAATAAAACAATGAATAAACTAATCCCTAAAAAAGATAACAATTTCCCTGGATTAACCTTAAGTACCCTTAATTATTTTAATAATAATAAACACAAATAGGTTATTTCTTTCATTGGAAGATTTACAGATAACATTGATAATTAATGGTTTAGTGTGGCAAAAATCCTAACATTTTAGGATAATTAATGGTTTAGTATGTTAAAAATCCTAACGTTTTAGGATAATTTATGGTTTAGTGTGGTAAAAATCCTAACATTTTAGGATATCTCTAAGTAGAATATTTTAAAACAAACTTGCCTTTTAACTTTAAAAAAAATAGAATTACTTGATATAACTTTTTATTAGATATTTTCAATAGTTTTTACTTTTAGTATTTTTTCCTACTTAAAATATTTTATTTAAATCATCTATTGAATAATGTATTTCCTAATTGCCTAACTTCATTCCACTGTACAGTGTTACCATTTGAAATTTTAGTAATTTCTACATGTTTTAACTAATATTCAGTTCTAATTCAAGTATGCCTTCTAAACAAGTAAGAAAACTATATCGCCAGGCATGGTGCACATGCTTGTAATCCTAGTGGCTTGGGAGGCTGAGGGAAGGAGGATTGTGAGTTCAAAGCCAGCCTCAGCAACAGCAAAGCACTAAGAAACTCAGTGAGACCCTGTCTCTAAATAAAATACAATAAAAGGCTGAGGATGTGGCTCCGTGGTTGAGTGACCCTGAGTTTAACCCCTGGTACTCTCAAAAAAGAAAAAGAAAACTATATCATGAAAGAGAACATGTCTTATTAGTGGATTACAAATTATTGATTTTAACAAAAAAATTAAGTATTTCCATGAACTATTTTGAAAATAATTTAAAATGAGACAATAAAATTCCATAAAAGTCATTACACTTAACCTGTATTCTGTGTTTTTCAAAAAAATATTTTAGTCACATTTTCAGTACCAATATTATGATGTTTATACTGTTGAAATTTATAAGTTTATTTTGTATGATCTTGTTTGTTTGTTTTTGGTACAGAGTATTAAACCAAGTGTCTTTACCACTGAGGTACATCATCAAACATCTTTTTTTTTAGCGTTTATTTCTTTAATTTGAGACAGGGTCTTGCTAAATTGTTTAGGTTTGCAATAGTATGACTTTTTTTAAAAAAATGTAGTTATAGATGGATAAAAGAGCTTTATTTAATTTATTTATCTTTATATGCTGCTGAGGATCAACACAGGGCCTCACATATACTCAGTAAGCACTCACTACTGAACAACAATCCCAACCCCAATAGTAAGACATTTTTAAGCCTGTATCTTTACATTTTTTTTTACTACAAATATAACTAAAATTAATTGGAAATGCAGTGTATTTAATTTGGTTCAGAAATTGTTTAAAATAAGATATTTTCAAATTGTTGTACTTACCTTGGATGTCCAGATCTTCACCAACAGCTTTAAGACCCATAATACAATGGTTAAAAAAAAAAATAGACAAGGTTCATGTTGTTAGGGAATATCTGGTCTATTGGTTGAGACTATGTTGAGATTATTATAAAATATCATGACTAGTAATGATAATGCGTATAAAAAATGATGAATGCTTTGGGAAAACATTACAGTGAAATAGTTTAGATTGGGGAGATGTTGCATGAGATAATTTTGGCAAAGTGATTTTTATGGTTCAATCTAGGACATTGAGGAGAATTTAACATTTATTAATGCTGAAGTAAAAGTGAATTTAGGGAAAATTTTTCACAAAGAGAACAGAAAGTGCTGTTCAGAGTCAGAAAAATGACTAAACATTGGTTATCAATATAAAGATCAAATCCAGATCTGATGGCATGTGCTTGTAATCTCAACTAATCTCAGAAACTGAGGCAGGAATATCACAAATTCAAAGTCAACTTGCACAATTTAACAAGATCCTATATCAAAATAAAATAAAAAGAACTGGGGATATAACTCAATGGTAGTTCTTTTTGGCTAGCATATGCAAGGCCCAGGTGTGTGTGTGTGTGTGTGTGTGTGTGTGTGTGTGTATGTTTAAATGCATATATTTAAAGCCATGAAAATGAGTAAAAATGCCTAGGGTGAGAGTGTAGAATAACTAGAATTGAGAACTGTGATCCTAATAATTAGAGGTACACTGGAGATTAAAAAGTCCTCAAAGGAAATTGAAAAGGACTAGTTGGAGTAGAAGAAGAAAACCTACAGGGTACAATATAATAAATCCTGAAGGAAATGAGTTTTCTTTGAAGCTTTCTTCTGTTTATCTTTTTATCAGCAGATATTTAATTATATTTAGAAAATACCCATTCTAAATGCTTCAAAACTCATCCCAGAAGCTTCTTTTCCATGGATGTAGAGGCCTGGTGAGAGGTCCTGGGGCTCAGAGTCAGACAGCAGGAACCTAGGCAAAAACAATGTCCCCTACCCAACGGCAAGTTCCTCTGGCCTCTTACCTCCTGCTTATACTGTTGTAGGCAAAAACAGTCATTTAATGTAACCATTGGAGCAACAAATGCTTAGCTAGCTTATGTCATACCCAGCTGAGGCAAGCAGAATTTCAATTAATCTTCAGTAGAGCTCACTTTTGTCTCATTACATTAAAAGCTGTACCAGAAAGCTAAGCAGGTTTTTGCTCAAATGCATCCAAGTCTACAAAACTTTGTTTACCCCCTGCCGTTGTCCAAGCATCATCATTTTATGACATAAATTATTACAGTAGACTCTGAACTGGTCCCAGTTTTATCCCCTTCCTCTCCAATCTACTGTCCCAATGGAATCCAGTTCCTTTATATATTATGGTTTGAAATGTGTAACTTTGCTACTAACTACCTATCAAAGGCTTCTGTTCACACTTCCTAATTTGAACTGTGAGTCTAAACATGACAAGTTCTTGTCTTTCTCCCCAAGCACATCTCTTACCATGTTCCATCTCTCTCTAGCTGTGTAGTCCCAGTCTTAGGCTCTGTCAGTCCTAAACCACACCAAGCCCTCTCTTATTTTGCAGTCTTTGAGCATAGTATTTCTTGAAATAGTTTTCCCACTACTCAGTCTGCTAAGTTATTTCTTCACCTCTCTTTGAAATGCCAGCTTCTTGGAGGATTTTATAGACCAGCTTATTAAATTCTATAGCAGTGCCATCTTCATTTCTTCCATTAGTGTTTTTACTTCCTTATCTCATAGCTCCTCATTCAATGAAAGTTCTTTAAAAGTAAGAAGAAAGACTTTCATTTTTATAATATATCCTTATTAGTTAGAAAAATCACATAACAGAATACATACTTAAAATTATTTGTCCAATGAAGGAATGAACAAATTCAATAAGTGAAGCATTTAAAACCTAAGAATTCACAAGTACATAAAATTCATAATTATACTTAGCATGGTAGTCTCCAGAGCCATCCATTTACTGACAAATGTCATAAAGCCATTATTCTTTATGGCTGAGTAATATTCCATTGTGTATATATGCCACATCTTTTTTTATCCATTCATGTGTTAAAGGGTATCTAGGTTATTTGCACAGCTCAGCTATTGTGAATTGAGCTGCTGTAAACATTGATGTGGCTGTGTCAATGTACTATGTTAATTTTAAATTCTTTGGATATGCATACTGAGGAGTGGGTATATATATATCAAATAGTGGTTCCAATGCTAGTTTTTTAAGGAATTTTCGTACTGCTTTCCAGAGTGGTTGTACCAATATAATGTTAAATTAAATAAATCAGTCTCAAAAAAGTGAAAGGTCGAATATTTTCTCTGAAATATGAAAGCTAAGCCACAATAATGGGCATGGGAGGGGAAGAATCAAAGTTCAAGAGATTAGAAAATGGGGAATGGATAGAAGGGAGGCTGGATAAGAAAAGAAAACATAGTGGAATGAAACTGACATAATTTTCTATGTACACATATAAAAATATCACAGTGAATCCCACCATCATGCACATCTACAAGAATGGGATCCTAACTAGAATAAGATATATTCCCTGCTTGAATAATTATATCAAAATGGATTCTATTGTCACGTATAACTAAAATAGCAGTTTATAATTAAAATATACCAATAAAAAATATTCAGAATTATGAATTTAGCAAGTATTAGTTAAAATCTAATTAAGTATACTATGATTATTGATTAACTCAACAAAAAAGCCAGTTTTTGAAAAATCACTGTAACTTTTATCTGTAATATTATGCAGTTTTTACATGCATAAACAAAGTTATGACTGATAGATATTTGTTCATTAAAAATGATCAATTTATTTAGAAGAGTTTTATTTCTATGACTTTTTTCCCTTGGCTAGTCATGTCTACCAAATTTTATTCAAATCAGTTTCTACTAATAAAAAGAAATCTGATTTCGGTTTCAAGTTTTTTAATAAATATATGTAGAATATGCTACAGAAAGTATGGATATTAATCCAAGTCCAGGTGTCATGCATTAATACATCATCTTCTTAGCTATGTGCAATCTATGTGAAATGGATGAGTTGTATATCAACTGTAGTATTCCAAAGAAAACAAATCTACTTAGGAATGTCTCTTTTGGAAATCAGAACAAAGCAAAATAACAAGAACAGGATGTTTTGAAACAACCACACACACACACACACACACACACACACACAGAGTAAAGTACATGGGGCTACAGTTTTCATGGTACTAGACATCAGACAACAGAGCACAATAATTCCTCTAAAATTGAAAAAAAATATATTTGAAAGCCAAAAATTTCCTGACTTAATGCCTAGGAAGTATATTCAGCAGGAGAAATTCAGGTGGAACTCCAAAAATCCTCACTTATTTGTTGACCAAATAGTTTTTAATATCATAAAGTTCAGAGGAAAATACACACACTGAACATGTTTGTATTCCTACCATGATGAAGATTAAGTGAGGGGAAATAGCTAACTCTCATACAGTGACAAATCCAATGGCAGTTCCTCAGTGAGGCCAAGATTCATATCATCAGACCACCATAGCTCAGGTTTAGTCTACTTAAAATCCTTGTTGTCTATTATAATCTCTTATTTATATTCATCTGCCATCTGTATCCTTTAGAAGATCTTCTGCATCATTCATCTTAAATACTAATTTGCCACTTAGCTTTGCATGTTGCAGACATTCAATAATTTGCTTGGAATTATTATATTCCTAACAAATGGATCAGTTAATAACAAGAAATGAGTAGATGAAATTCTATGAATTCGGGTTCATGACCCTTGTCTCATTTACCAGGCTCTAACACCCTGGGAAAGTATTTAGCATAATTCTGACTTAAATATATGCCTAATAAGGTTGAGAACTAAAGAAAATATTGCATATAAATGTTGAACTTGGGAGTAGAGGGTTTTACAATATTTTTATAACACTACTACTGTTATCTACTTTCAGAAATGAGTCATGTAAAGTTTCAGTGGAAATTTCTCAAAACTAATGTCTGAGGACAAATAAATGTTTTATTGTGTGTGTTTGTTTAATGTTAGATCAGTACCTGAGTTTAATAAAATGAAATTAAAAAGAGAAGCAAAGCTCAGCACAGTCACATTTTATAACATTTCAGCTCTAACAACAATGTAATGTGTTAAAATTTTCAAAAGAGGAAAGCCTTTTACCTGCTAAAAATTATGTAGATTATTGTGATAATAATATTACCCCTAACAGTTTCATTAAATTTATCATGTTGGTAATGCTGATTTCATTCTACTCCTATAACCACTGATTTAATAAAGTGGTATCTTGATTAAAGTATTCATGACAATTTGATTAAGGACACGTACATTTACTGTAGCTACATGCTGCATGAATGGATAGATTATTTTGAAGCAAACAATTACAGTTTGGATATTTGTTTACCAAAAAGTAAAGTTTTAACATGAATTACCTACCTAAGAATATATTTTGGTATCTGGAATATTCTTTTGTTTTTTATGCCCGCTGCACTTTTAGCTATGTCCTGTATAAAAAGCACAGAGTTCTTGTCTGAAAATTATCAATTTTGCATCCTAATAAATATGCAGATATATCTATGTTTGTAAATCTGTATTATATGTATTTTATCAGTGACTTAACTTATTCTTCTTTTTTAATTTTTTTTTTAGTTGTAGATGGACACACTATCTTTATTTATTTTTATGTGGTTCTGAGGATTAAACCCAGTGCCTCACACATTCAAGGCAAGTGCTCTACCACTGAGCTACAGCCCCAGGCTTCATTCATTCTTCTTTATAAGAACAGGTTTTTTAAAAATATTTATTTATTTATTAACTATTGGCGGACACAACATCTTTGTTTGTATGTGGTGCTGAGGATCAAACCCGGGCCGCACGCATGACAGGCGAGCGCGCTACCACTTGAGCCACATCCCCAGCCAATAAGAACAGATTTTTAAAAATATTTTTTACACTGTAGATGGATACAATAACTTTATTTATTTATTTTTACGTGGTGCTGAGGATCGAACCCAGTGCTTGCATATTCTAACCGATTACCACCTTGCCACAACACCATCCCTAGATCAGATTTTTCTGTGTGATTTTGTAGATTTTAGAATACTTGAAGATTTTATATAGAACAAAATATTTTAGAACAGAATTTAATTAACTAGAAATTCAAAATGTTTAAATAATAAATGGAGCATACTTATAGAGTGTGAATGCCAAATACAACAACTGAATGTCTTCATGTAGTCATTAAAGTATATGAAAAATATATGTACAACATTTTAAATATTTATTTTGAATATAATATATGTTTTCTAAAATTCTGCTGCCATTTTATAAAGCATTGAATTGAAAGGATGAAAGTAAGTTTATGGAGTATTTGCCTTGAGAATTCTTCATAAAGAAAGTGATTTTGGACCAATTTCAAAGTAGGACTTAAATCGTGTTTTAATTATGCTGATTGTGCCCAGGTATATACTATACAACTTGCTATTCTGAAAGATAAATTGTGATTGGGGCTGTGGGCGATGTTTTCTTTCTCAGAAGTTTTGAATATATCTTTAACATTGTAACAGTAATCAAAGTGGGAACACTTATTACCGCTATAGAAAAGAAGCAAAACCAATTGCACTGCATTTCTAAGCATATTCCATTAAAGAAATTGCCAGTTACATCAAATAGAGGTCATATCATATACAGCCACACTCAGCAATCTCTTTCTGAAGCTACTCTTCCATGTGTGTTATAGGGATAGAATGGCAAAGTAAGCTGGTTGACGACAAATATTCTAAACTGACTATTTCTAGTAGTGTGAAAATTTTTCATCTAAATATACAAATATGCAGTGACAACATCTACTAAAGTACTATTTTGTTGGAGGCAATGTGAGTTTTTACCCAGTGTTTTTAAGACAGGTAAGGATAACATTTCATTGATTGATGACAACAATTGATGATATTCTAGTCCCTTTTGTATGCTTTCATTATCTAAAATGTTGTTTGGAATTCTGTCTTCCGTGAGAAATAAGTTATTTGAGTTAAATCAAACATGAAATAAGTAAGCACCATTTAACTAATTCTAATCAGTTACAAAATGTCTTTGTTAGAGAAATGGTAATTTTGTAAATTGAATTTCATTCAACTACAAGATCCATAGTTTATGATTCATGCAGTTTGGTTTTTTCTTTTGTTTTATTTTGTTTTGCATTTAAGATAGTGAGTATGCTTAGAAACTACAGGAAAAAATTCTGTGGTTCTTTTAGTAGGCTCATTTTCTAATATTGAAGTGTATTTTAAAAATGGGGAAAATGGATTTTAATGAAAATTGTTCCAATCAGTTGTGGTCAAAGATTCATAGCATGTATGACTTTATATAAATAATTCTCAGTAAATAATAATCACAAACATAAATATTCAGCAGGTCAGCTTGTTAGTAATGTCTCCAACAGGCCTTCATAAAAAGAAAACATACCCTTTTACCAAACACCACTATACTTATTGCCATAACAATTAATATATTCTGAGGTGATACATAACTGATGTATTCATATTATATTACTGATTGTCCCTCTTCATCTCATTAGAATGCAAATCCCATGAAGACAAAGATCTTATGAACTTTTCATTATCTTGTCCCTGTAAAGGTCGGGCGAGCGTCGGAGGAAGAGACCACCAAGAGACTGTCTCATGCAACAGCAAAGGGTTTATTGGGGTCCAGCATGCTGGGGCTCAGAGCTCACTAGAGCAAAAAGAGATAGAGCAAAGAGCCCTGAGAACAGCTTAAGCAGAGCTTATATACTTTCCTTGGAGAGGGCAGGGAGGGAAGTTACATTCTGCAGTTTGGCAGTTGGGGACAGCACATTCTGGGAACAAGATTAGCAAACAGTTCTTAAGATTTCAACAGTGTTTTGTTAAGCATACAGAAAAACGGAGTGACAAGTACCTATTTTATTAACCTTTCAGTCCCATGTATCTAGTACAGAGCATGGTACATAGTATCTCTTCCATAAATACTGGTTAAAATGATGCTTGAATCAAATACCATAATGGTTTTATTCTGACAAAAATTTCAAAGTTTCTGTATATAGATGAGTTTTTGAAATGCTGTATTTTAGTATTTGATGTAACTAGGGGAAAACTGAGCAGATCAATACTCATTAAAAATATTTTAAATCAAGACAACATGCCAGGTGATAGATATACCATCTAGTTTTGAGTGAGTACACTCAGTGACATTCACATAAAAACAAAATAGCTTAAGGATCCATTTTACAGAAGGTATTTCTGTAATTAACAGATTCATGGCTTTGTTTATTTCAATCTCTGCTAATCCATCCCTTTGCTGACAGAAAATGAATAACAGAAATATCAGTAATAATCATAGTACCAACATCAGTTGAAAAATACAGAAAAAAATAAGAGAAAAAACAATAGGGGAGAGATGGAAACAACATTATGGAACTAATGTGTGTAGGGAAAAGAAAGAAAACTGACTGTGATATGCCTACACCATGAAAATCTCAAACAGTTGTAGCAAAAATTCTTCTAACTTAGGAGAATTCACAGGGAGTGATGAAAATAGAAAAGATGGTTGAATAAGTAATAATGCTCTATCTGCCTTCTTAATCTTATATTGCCAGGCAACTCTCCTTTGAAATCAAATAACTAGAGATTTTTTTATCCTGGAAAAGATCATGTGTCTTAAAAGAACAGATCTACCACATACTAGGCACAGCTGAGTAATATGCAAAAATTATGGGAAATAAGAAGAGAAATTCTACTTACTAATTGGAGAAACCTTAATAAGTACCTCTTAACAACTGATTCCTACAAGGATGAAAGTGATCATATACTCCTCAGAAAAAGATTGGAAAATTTCACTAAACGTAAGATTGAACCACTCAAAATGGAAAATTTCACTAAACGTAAGATTGAACCACTCAAAAGAAAATATCCATGGATACTGATACTTGCACACCATCCCTCAAAGTGACTGTATCCATCTGTATAGATTATTTACAGTTAATATGAGTTTTTTTTCAAGAATTAAAGTGAATGTTATGGTAATACATGTAATCAAATATATAAATTTTAAATAAGCCTTACTTTTAGAAGAGAAATGTTTCAGAAGTATTAATACATTTTTTTGTCATACAAAATAAGAACACATTTTGAAAATATGTCCTCATGCATGAATGCATCAAACCATGAATGGGATTGCATGACACCATAAGAAAGTGGTTGTCTCCAAGAAGAAGGAAAGAAGGGGGTATGTGATTCTTATCTTTACCTGTATAATTAAAAAAAAAAAAGTTTAATTGAGTCTGGGGAAAATTTTGAAATTTTTTTTTTTATCTCTGAGTTTAACTACTTTTTTATTATTTTAGAAATATTTTACTAAAACATAATAATAATATTAAAAACTAACTGATATTTGTACTACTTAAGTATATAATAAATGATAACATCTGACTATTTTAGAAATGCTGATTTGTTGAGAAAAAAATATGCTAGTAAAGTCAATATATGGAAAAGCCTTCATCATATACTACCCCAGCAATGGTTGTGCAAGATGAATACATGGAAGCTTTCAGGCCATCTGTGGTCCAAGGAGGGCATAGCTGGGATTACTTAAAAACAAACTTTAATCTCAAGATCAGGATGTCAAGAACACAGGGAGTTATCAAGGGCTCTAAAGCATGTGGTTAGGATTTTATACAAGTGTTTTAAAACCAAGGGATACTGTAGATAGAACAATGAAGGAGGATTTAATCAAGAGGAAGAAAATGTTAACTCTGACTTGACCCCCATCTTATTATGAGTCTTATGGACTAAGACCTGGGTGACTTAGAATGAAAGAGAAAAGAAAGTCAGATTGGTAATTTCCAGTAGTACTTCAACTACATTAAAGTAAGAAAATTCAAATAGTGGTTGAGTGCAACTCTTACTTTTTTATTCTTTTCATTCTGTAACAAAGGAAATATCCATCAGACTTGATAAGAGGGTGATTCAGAAACAGGAACATAAAGGAATTAATAGTTTTCCAAGGTAATTCATAGAGGAAAATAGGACAGTGATTTTTAGATTTCTATGGAACCTAACACTCTGAGAGGTGTTGTGGGCTGAAGAAGTTATGTAAGAAGGAAAATAGGGGAGTATCTTTGAAACTTCTTTCCCTGCCTGTATCAAGATAATATACACTTTTCCAAGTTTAAAATTCTGAATTTCATTTGTTTGCAAGAAAAAGACTATGGTGTTTACCAAAATTCATATTTAAAACTTTTGACTAAAATGTACATAAATTACAGGATTTTTTCGTACTGAATATTGAACCACAATAATTCCATGGAGAAAGAAATGTTAAGTACTCTACTATCATATATAACTAAAAAGAACAAAAAAATCATTAATCATTACACACTATGTACATTTATACAATTATTACACTATATGCCTTAGATTTATACAATTAAAAGAAATGAACACATAATTTATCTTGGATAAATTCAAATTTAAGGGCAAAAATGTAATAATAAAGAGTAATATGAACAACTCTTTAGACATCAACTTGATAAACTACATGTATTTGATTGATTTCACAAAAGACACTAGAATAAATAGACTTTTAAAATAGCCTTTGTCTATCACAGAAATAGAATCAATAATGAGGAACCTTTCAAAATAAAAAGTACCAGGATCATCATTTCATTAGCAAAGCCTGACAAATATATAAGTAAAAATAGTGCACTAATTCATTACAATTTCTTTCAGAATATGAGTAACAATAAATGTTGACAAGGATGTGGAGGAAAAGGCACACTGTTAGATTGCAGTGGAACTGCAAATTGGTGAAACCACTCTGGAAAGCAATATAGAGATTGCTCAGAAAATTTGAAATGAAACCACAATTTGACTTAGTTATTCCACTCCTCCGTTTATAACCAATGGACTTAAAATCAGCATACTACAGTGACAAAACCACATTGGTGTTTATAGCAGTTCAATTCACAAGAGCTAAACTATTGAACCAACCTAGATGCACTTCAACAGATGAATGAAGTAAGAAAACATGGTATATGTACACAATGGAATATTATTCAGGCTTAAAAAAGAATTAAATTATGGCATTTGCTGGTAAATGGATGAAAATGGAGACAATCATGCTAAGAGAAATAAGTCATCCCCCAAATATCAAAGGCCAAATGTTCTCTCTGTTATGTGGATGCTGACTTACAATCTACAAGGGTGGAGTGAGGAGTGGAGGTTCATCACATTGGACAAGGGAGAATTGGGGGAAGGAAGGGAAGATGGGAATAAAAAGAGTAGAGTGAATAGCATTCATTTCCTATGTTTATATATGAATGCATGACCAGTGTAACTCCACATCACGTACAACAACAAAATTGGAAAGTTATACTCCATGTATGTATGTCAAAATGCATTCTACTATCACCTATAACTAAAAAGAACAACAACAACAAAAAAAAACCCAACTTCTTTCAGAAGACAGAAACAGACAATGTACACTCTAACTCGTCTAATGAGGCAAGTACTACCCTGATGCCAAAACAAAAACAGGATGATGATATTACCTGAAAATTAAACCACAGACCAATATCTCTTACAATGCTAATAAATCAAACCCAACAATATGTAAAAAAGAAGTATACATTACTGCCAGTGCATTTTATTCCAAGCATACAAATTTAACATGTGAAAATTAATTAGTATAATCTTTCACTTGAACAGATTATTTAAAAAATCCACATAATTATCTAGATAGATATAAAAATCAATTTAACAAAATACAGTTCCCATTTGTAATAAAATGCTCACATAAACTAGAAATATAGGGGATGAAAAAAAGACAAGCAGACCACAAAGAGAGAAAAATCTGGGGCTTGATAGATCTTGGTTCCTGATTAGCTCATCATGCTTATTATATAGGTTTTAACATCCATGGGATTCACTGTGAAAGAGTTTCCTCAAAGCAAACAGAACCAAGGTTATAGGTATGGACAGTCAATTAGAATGATCCACTTTGCAGTTAATAATTCTTTACCCCAGGTAGCTCGTGTCTAAATTTAAGTTCAAGAACTGATAGTCCCGTGACAGGCAGGGAACCTCCTTTTGAGCATGGCCTCACCATAGCAACTAGACACTCTCAACCTGTGCCTTTGCACCAGGAGATTCCAGCAGAGACCTCTCTCTTCACCAGACTGTTCAAGGACCATAATTTAAATCACCACTCCAGTTGCCAGAAGATTGTCTCAGCAGTCAATGCTATGTCTCATGCAGGACTGGATCTTTGTTCAACATACCACAGCAGATTTCTGATGTCTGACTCTGATGATCAGTAGTCTGGAGACTCAGCTTCTGTCTCCATCTAATCCTACAATGATATGACCTGCCACTTCCTTTCGCCTCACATTTAGACTAACTGTAACGCCCAACAATTGAATCTACGAATCACTAAGAACATAAAGATTATCACTGAGCACACACAAGACTAAAGAGGAGCTCCCATATAACCAATTAATATGCAGAATCTCTGCTAAGAGCATATTTTCTTAACCTATTAATTAATTATACAAACACTATTCCTTTAACAGCCCAGATAAGCATTCAACTGAAACTTAGGTTCTGTGAGATTCACATATATTAGTTTACTATTTTGCTTCAATTCTATGACAAAGGCTTTGATTTGTTCACCTCAGATATTTTCTAATTATAAACTATCAGATGAGACAATTTAGCACACAAGACCCTTTAGGAACATGTGATAGTGCCAAAAGCCAACTAAAGAGAGAAGCCATGACATTCTTCAACTTGTTTGAATTCTATATAAAAACTAAACAGAAAAATAGTTATTATTTAAAATCAGTACTCATAAACTACATTTTGCTTAAATATTATTCTTTTTAAGTAGGTAAGAAGAACCCTGCATTATCATATTAATAGAAAATAATCAATTATGCGCATACATATTACATATATTAATACTTTATAATTTATAATTTTGTAATTATATATTTGTGTGTGTGTGTATAAAATAGCAGTAAAGACTAAAGGTTGAACTTAATTACTTATGTTGGAAAACCCTGAAAAGGAACATTGACGTGTATCAAGTACTCTTCCATAGGACATTTAGCATTTAGGAAATTAAAATGAAATAAAATAAAAATTAAAAATATCATTTCAAAATAATATTAAATTTATGTAATAAAAAATAGTCACAGAGGGAGAGCAATAGCAGTAGAATTAAACCCATTAATGATAATTGATACAAAGAGTCTTTGTACAAAAATTTTCCATCTAGTTTGACTTTAAGAATGTCTTAAAATTTTGTATGTGAAGTATGACACATAAAATGTCAGAACTTATAGTCTTGTAAATGCCAGAACTTATAGTTTATATTTGATGTAAATAATGGGTCGGTGCACATTTGGGAGAAAAGTTCAAAAGAACAGTCATATTGAGGTGTTTTGTTTTTCAGTCAACAGCATTTATTTAATACTTCCTAAAATCTGCACTCTTTGTCTACATCATGAGGATAAGAATGCCCAGCTTCAAAGGCGGATTCTCTAATGGTCTACTTTCAGGACAGTGATAACGACAGGAAAAGGTTGGAAAACATGTTACCTTTTTCCAGACCTTGCTCCAAACATTTGTCAAACAGCCCCGGTGAGAAGTCCTTCCCACTGCTCAGAGCTCTTTCTCAGAGCACTAGGGATCTATCTACACACAATGTGAACCCATGTAAGAACACATGAGCTCAAATCAGGGATTTTGACTGGAAAATAGTTAAATACCAACCAAGCCCTCTGCTCAAACTGGAAAAAATGAAAACTTAAAAAGAAAGATCACAATCATAAGAGATTATTTTGGCTCAGTGATTGAAACTTTGCCTAGCATAGGTGAGGCCCTGGGTTCAATCTCAACACCGAAACAATGAAATGAACTTTTGGGGGCAAAATGGTAATACAGAGATTAAGTCCACTTACATGTGTTTGACAGGTGATGAAGAGAAGCGAGCTGGGAAGTGTGGAGGGCCATCCTCGCACGTGATTTGAGTTACCTCCCTGGCTGGGTGAGAGGCGCTTAGACACAGCTGTGTCAGAGCTTTCCTCACCCTTCTCCAGGTCCGAGGGCTTGTCCGTGCAGAGGCATGTCTGGCCACTGCCCTGAAGACCCAATCGTCACCCCTGACCTTGGGAGGCTGCCCCCCTTAACCTTCATTGGGTGGGATTTTCCCCGGAATTTTTTGTTCCCCAATAAAAGCCCACTCCCTGGCTGTTCTCTCTCTCTCTCTCTAGCCTCTTCAGTAAACCTTGCTACCACATTAGGTGACTGGAGGCGGGAGATGGGAGAAGCCTTCCTGGAGCTGGTTTTAAAGGTAATTAGAGTCTTGTCTCTTTAATTTATAACTCCCTAGCGTTTTACTCACTATTGGAACCTTCTTTAATGAAGCCAGCGCTGGTCACTTGGCAGAGGGAAGCACTCAATTTCCCAGGAGATTAGCGGAACCTAATGAATATGGGAGAGGAGGAGCAGATAGTATCAACTTTGTGTTTGACCAAAGGACTTGAGTTTGTGTGCATGCTGTGTAAACTACAAACGAACCAGGTGAATTAGAATATTGGATACATGGGGAGGAGAAATTTCAAATGAGTCTGATTAAATTGCTTCAGTGTCAAATTGTTGAAGTTCCTCCATTCAAGGTTCAGGAGTTCATAATTTCTTCTCATACACAGGGTGTTGTTGATAAAATTTAAATAGAAGACTATTAAAATCATATATGAATTTGAAATTTTATTTCTGACAAAATATGAAGGAATTGAGGAAGAGAAGATGCAGATATTAAGGAGGAAGAAATGAAGGAAAGCAGATATGCCTTGAAAGTAAGGATGGTAGTAAGAATAAAGGGGTGGACCTAACAAGATTTGAAAAGATTGGATTGGAAAATAAGAAGAAATGAAGAGCAAAGGATGAGTTCAAGTTTCTAGAATATGTGTGTGAAGACACTAACTTAGATAACCTGGATTTAGGAATAAAAAAAGCTAATAAAGGAACCTACTCATATTGCTTTGCTAGAGTTCACTGTAACACATTCATAACCTTGGAAAATGGGGGAACTTGAAGAAAAAGTATCACATCACAAATGACAAACTGTTTTTCTATGTTCAAGTTTTGAGTGGGAAAACTTGATTTTTCCTTCAGTGATTTCACATACCTTCATCTATATGGAGAATCTTGTAATATCTAATAGAATTTTAAAGAAGATAGTGTGTAAGTTTATATTCCTGGGAACTAATTATAGTTTGTGGTGCTCCAAAAACTGAACATTGGTATATAAAGAACATACATCTACTGTTGGAAGGCTGATAGATAGCAGATATTAATAATTGTAGAGAACATCTGAAATGACTCCACATCACCCCTCTCTCCTAGTTTTGGTGGGCTGATGATCTTCTTGACTTTTCTTAGTGTTAAACCTAATGACTCATTCTAATGAATTGAATGTGACAAAAATAATGGTATGTCACTGTTCTTCTTATTTATTTCTTTTGCTCAGAGAGAAGGAAGCTGCCATCTTATCAGCTATGCTGTAAAGAAGTTCAAGTGGCAAGGAATAGATGTCTATGATCAACAGCTAATAAGAAACTCAGAACTGCCAAAAAAGTGTGAGAATGAGTATGGAAGGGAATCTTCACCCTATAAATCACTGAGTGGAATATGGTACCAATCAACTTTTAGTTGCAACCTCATGAGAGATTGTTTACCAGACAACCCAGTTCAGCCATTCATCACCCACAGAAACTATTAAGATGATAATGTTCATTATTTTAAACAAGTATGTCTTCATGTACTATGTAATGCAATAATAAGTCAATAATATATGCACTGAAATATATATGCAAATGCAGTGCATATATAAAAATTGAGGTGGAATTTGGAATCCTAATATACTGACTCTGTGTTAATTAAAAATTTCTGTCTCTATAGATAGAACCATAACTGAACTATGAGTGATTTACAAGCCCAATTGTATACCATTTTCCAAGATTTATTATTCAATCTATTATACTGAGTGACATTTGATCCCAATAGAAAATGGCAGAAAAGAGATGAAAGATGTAGAGATACCAGTTATTTAAATTCTTTGGGAAATTTAGAAATATTGTTTCTTCCTTCACACTCTGATAAAGTTAAGGTCATACTGGATCTATTTGGATGGAGTGGTGGGATAAGTAGCTTAGAGATAATATTATAATTGTCGGCAGGACCAAGCCACTAAAATATTTTCATCCCCAACATTACAAACCTTTGTCTTCCTGGGGGAAGATAAAATTAGAATCTATAGTAATAAAGGTACTGTGCTTTCTCTGAACTTATTGGAGTAAAAGAGCCAAAGAAAGTCTGTTCTTCTTCATATAAAGGAACTTTGAGAAAGAGGCTCTAGTCTGAGAGGTGTGTAGAGTGGGGTGAGCTCTCTGGTCAAGAGGATTCTCCTGGGTAGATGATCACAATCCAATGGGAAGGACCTGAGAATTAAAGGGTCTGAACTTCTCCACTTGTTGATTCAACAGAGCTTTGCTATGTAGCAATTGAAAATATAATTCTAAAACAAAACAATAGGAATCATGTATTTCAACAGCATAAAAGTGAGAGACTTGATTGTGTATGAAGAAACTACAAATTAAATGTTTAAAAATATTTTGCATATGATATTTTTGCAAACTTTAAACCAATAATTTCCTCCAGGATACACAATATTTGATATGTTGAATGGACAGAGGGAATATAATTTATTTGAAGAATGATGAAGACATTCTATAAAAATATTCTTCACTTTCCCCCACACATAAAACCAATTCAAGTGAAAGACCACATGGACAACTTCACAAGTATTCCTTGTAGTATGAGGACCATAGCTATATGGAGTCTGATTCATGTACAAAACATCTTTAGGCTCAAGATTAACGGGAGTGGATCATGGGAGTAAAGTACTGAAAGAGGACAAAGTGATTATATTGTCTATTGGCCACATGTGGAAGACAGAGTTAATCATTTTGAAAAAAAAAACTCCAACACAGACAATATTCTCCCCAGGTTAATCAACCACAGTATAAAAAGCTAGGGATGCACAATTGGATTCAGAAGTTATCAAAAAAGCAAGCCACTCCAAAAGAGGCATCATCTGCCAATGGAAAGGATGTTTCAATAACTGAAATGAACTTTTGACTTGGAAAATTTTTGTTATCTAGGATGGACCAAAGCAGTTACTCTGAAATGTCACTATAATAACAAAGAGAATCAAAATGTGTCACTCTTTTAGTTGAGTAAGACCTTATTATTACAAAATGTGCTGGGATTATTTGTGAAGGAGTTAATGTTAAATCTTGACATTTTATTCACTTCTGAATTTATTGTGTTTACTTTTTGATATCTTAACCCTTATCGCTGATACAGATATGGTTAAGGTCAAGCAGATAATTTTTAATAACATCATATAAAGCTCATTGAACCTTGGGCTTATTTTAAGTAAGAGTCTATAGCTTAAATGGAAAATTTATAAATGGATTATTTCCTATAAATAGATGTTTATCAGTACAGGCTATCTGTACACTGAAGGATAAAAAGCTTCAAACTACAAAGGGTCAATATCTGACCTTTTCTACACTAATATGGCTTCAAAGAATCAATATTTTTCATTTCTTTACCTGAAAGGAAAGTGCAAAGTTAGTACCTAGAGATGTTCTGTCAGGATCTATTATTGTAGCTGCTTCCCTAAAGTGCATTTTGGTATTAATAATTTAATAAGCACACTCAAATTTTTAAAAATGTTGCTCTTTTAAAAGTGAAAAAAAAACATTAAATCATGAAAATGACTAGAATTTGGGATAAAAGAAGAATTCTCCTAGGATTATGGAACATGAAATTTTTTTAACAATTTTACTAAGAAAACTTGTGCAAATATTGTTCTTAGTGTACACTGAATGCCAAACAGACATTGTTTGATACATGCTCTTTGCTATTCAGCAACAATTAAACTTATCCTATAAATATTGAAGATTTTGAGAAAGAAGCTTACCCTAATTCACATATTTATAAATAAAGATTATATTAGCTTACCCTTATATTAGGGTAAGCTTCATATAGATACAAGTACATAATTGTACCTTCATATAGGTATAGGTACAGGTATAGCTTCATACAGGTACTTCATATATGTAACTAGATAGGTTTCAGAAATGTAACAAAATAGGTATATATGTGTGTGCATATATGTTTTCCATCCTTTTTGCATAGTTAATTTTCTGAAATAAATAATGAGCAATTATTGATCAATGCATGAAAATTAAGTGGATCGCCTAAAGTTTTTTTTTGTTTGTTTGTTTGTTTTGTTTTGTTTTGTTTTGTTTTGTTTTTGTTACCAGAAATTGAACCAAGGAGTGCTTAAAAAACTGAGATACATCCCCAGCCCTTTTTATGATTATTATTATGTTTTATTTTTAGACAGGGTATCACTAAGTCACCTAAAACTTTTCTAAATTGCTAAGGTTGGCTTTGAACTGGAAATCCTTCTGCTTCAGTCTTTCAGGTTGCCAGGATTGCAATAACTGGCTTAAATATTAATAATGGAATGTTATGTAAATGTTATTTCTGTATTTCAAATTAATTAACTTTAGTATTATAGAAATACGTGACAAATGTGAAGTTAGATTCAGGATACAAAATGATACAAACACGTTGATCTCATTTTGCAAATAAGTGTGTAGAGATTCTTATGTGTGGATATGGATGTGTGTACTAAGAATTTGCTTTTTGTAGCTAGATTTCAGTACATAGATTTTTATTTTGTGCTTTATAGTTTTTTTTATGTTCTAAGTTTTTGCATTGAATATATATTACTTTATTATTCTCAAAAACCAAAATCTACACAAGAGAAATGTAATAAGATAGGTTTCAGAATGAGATAACCAACAATAATAAAGTCATCATGATAACCAAATAAATAAATCGTAACTTGTATTTTAGCCATATTTTTTTAGCACAGAATATTACCGTGTGTTAGTAATGTGAGCATTTTCTGAATGTGACAGAAGTTATAGAAAAGCTCTGATATCTCATCTATATTCTGCCTTCAATTTACACACTAATGACGTAAATGGTAGCATTTCAATAGTAAAGCCAAGACAAAATTTTTAGATTTGCTTCAATCGTCTGAACCTAAGAAAACTAGGGAGATACTATTTAAGAGCAAATACTAAAATATATTTATTAGTAAATATTAAGCTCAATTTAATTTCAAATACTAAAAAGCAAACATATTACATAGTTAACATATATACCACACCTATGCCATGAAATGTCCCACTCAGAACAAGATCATCTTTTTTAGTAAACATATTTGACTATTTTTGATACATCCTGAATTGTACTTTCTTATAAGTAACCTGCTAAGTTTTTAAACTCCAGGAAGTGCTGGTCATTTTCCTTGTTAATCATTGTCCTTTTTTGGTGGGAATTTGCATAGAATTATAGAGCACAGATTTAAACACTATAGTTTAGCAATTTTGATATGCTTCTGAAATATTAAAAAATAATACAATTTTACTAACACAAACCTTTTTGGCTGTCTAACATCTCACTCTTTCCCAGACTCAGACTTCCATAGCTACCACCATTGTTCCTGTTCCCACCCTTGCAATTATTATAACAGAAAGACAGAAAGAGGAAGAGGATAAAAAAGGAAGAGATGGAGAAGAGGGGAAAGGAAAATGAAAGGAAAGAAAAAGAAGAGAAGAGAGAACACAGAAGATGGGAAAAAAAGAAAGGGAAAAAAAACAACCACTTAATGAAATATACCCTGCATTAGAGTAGGCTGTTTATAAAAATTATTTTGTTAAATCCATATAATAACCTTATTGAAATTGTATTACATTCTGAATATTACAGATGAGAAAAGTCAACATTCTGAAAATCTGAATACCTTGGTAAAGGTCACAAGTGACATTATGTAAAGCTGCAGAACAATTTATGTTTCTGACCCCCCAGTGCTTCCCACTTCACTGTCTGGCATCCTCCCTTCTTCTACCATTCACCCCCTTTCCTGCTCTCCACTTGCAGGAACACAAGCTGCCTTAGGGGAGACACAGGATCACAGGGTCTGAGTGCTCTGCTACCAGTTCTAGATGTTTATCAGAGATAATGGAAGTGTTTTGTTGTTTTTGTTTTTGTTTGATAAAATATTTGTGCATATTTTGTGCACAATTTGTAAAAGAACTAGTCTCAAAAGAATTGGAAAGTTTGAAGCACAACTTACTTTAACATAATACAATTTTTAATTGTTTACAAAATCCTGTAAAAAATAAAGATTTGTTTGCTTTCCAAACATGCCATAATTGTTATTTTGACCTACCACTAATATTTAACAAAATGAGTGGAAATCTTGTACCAAATCTATAATAATAAGCTCACTTGATGAGTTACTACATTGTTATATAGTCATCATGAAGACTATGCTTTGATTACTTTTTAATTGTCAATATATAGAATTGTGGAAATTAGTGTGTTTAGAGTGCATAACAATAATCAATAAAATATATTAACTGAGAGGAGAAAAATTCAATGCATCTGTGATCAAAGTACAGACTCACATAAATTTATTTTTATTATCAAGCAATAGGTTCAAAAATCCACATTAGAATTTTTTCCACTTTCTTCATTTTTTTTACTTATTCTTTTTAATATATATGAGTATAGAGTATATTTTGACATATTATCCATACAAGAAGTTAAACTTATTCTAATTAGGATTCCATCCTTGTCGTTGTGCATGATGTAGAGTTTTACTGGTCATGTATTCATATATGAACATAGGAAAGTTATGTCCAATTCATTCTACTATATTTCTTATTCCCAACACATTTCCCTTCCTTTCATTCCCCTTTGTCCATTGAAATTCTATTCTCCTCCCATTAAAACATCTCTTAATCTATATAATTACCATTCATTTGGAATCTCTAGTTTTGTTTTGTTTGATTTGTCTTTATGGGAGGTATTTGTTGTGTTTATTGATTTGTTCTGACTACAAGATAATTACCTCTACAAATTTAATGCAAATGACTCTAATTCCTTTAATGTAATCTAAGAACGTCAAAATATTTCTTAATAAAGTAAAAAAAGTTAAGAAAAAAATGTAGAAGTTAAAACATTAAAATGTGCAAACTCTTCTAGAGCCAAAACCAATATTTGGTTTACATTTCACAACCACTTTTACTGTAAGAAAAACATGACAATTGTATTGCTGGCTATGACTTCTCTATTATTTGAATCCTGTCAAATATGCATTTATTATCATCAAAATATTTCCATGGAAGACACTTAGAATCTTCTCCAAAATCATGGTTCTCTATATTTCATATCAGATTAAACATAAATGTTTTCAAACTAGTTAATATGAAGCTCAAAATCAAACTAAGAAATGACATGTCATAACAGAGGTGGCACCAAAAATGTCCATTTTAAAGTTATAAAGCAGGTAAATCCTACAGACTAGATTATTAAACTAATAATGTTTATATACATGTACATTCGTCTACAATATTGAAACCCTGTGCACAATTATACAAGCATACATATGTAGCATATAATTACACTTAATTAAATGTATGTGTATCTCAATGATTTTATGTCCATAAAGAGTCAATGTTCTAAGAAGTCAGGGAGAAAAGAAGATGTAAGGCAGACATGAAAGAAGAAAGTGAAGAAAAAATGGAAAAGTAAAAGAAAGAAGAGGGTAAAGGAGAAAGGGTCAACATATTTGAGCCTTGAAATAGAGATTTATTCATTTAAGTATGTCTAACTGAACACATATTATTATAAACACTTGTTCAACTAGATGATAATAAAAATAAATTGAGATAGCCATAATGTGTTGAACATTTCCAAAAAAGCTAGAATGGATTTTGAATGTTTTCACCAGAAAAACATGACATATGCTTGAGGACACAGATATGCTTGCCCTGATTTGAACTTTATACCCTGTACACACATATCGAAACATCACATGGCACTCATAACTTTGAACTATTTTATATTCACTTAAAATTTTTAATCTAAGAATGCAAAATAAATATTTTAGAGTGGAAGCAACTCTAACCAATGGTGATTGCTGTCATTGTATGTTTGAATTTCAGTGTCATAGTGAAGGAACTATTCATTTAAATACAACTAACAGTCATTTTATGAAATATTGTTTTAATAATACTTTTATCTAATACACTAAATTCATCCCAAAAATAAAACAGCCCTTTAACACAGTCATTTTCAATTAAAGAACAAAGAAAGGAAAATAATTGGCACTTTAGAGGGTATTTTCCCATCTATCTGGCAAAACCTGCTGTCTGTTATTCTGTACAAGGATTAAAGAGAACTACCATGATCATCAACCAGTTTGACAGAGCTTGATATAAGAATTTCAAATTTTGTCCTTCTAAAAATATTCTTAATGCAATATCTCAGTCTCTTCAATATCTTTGCTGAACCAAAGTAATTCTTACTAGCATTTTGTAATCAAATTCTCTCTCAGTTTCTTCAGTTATTATTCAGTTATTATCACTAGTTATTATCACTGAATAATCACATGATTGTCACTAGTTTGTGGCTTTTTCTTATTATATTTTACTTTAAAGCCCCAATTCATAGAGGAATCTAAAATTTTAAAAATGAAACATTGTGAAGATTATTAAACTACCAATCCAAAGAAAACAAAAATCCAGTATATAAGCGGAAACTTACCTTTTTAAAAATAATAATTACAAGTTATCAATCTCATATTATCCCTCAGTCTCAGAAATAAATATGCCTATAGTTCACTACATATATTTAATGTACTACATATATGTTTATGTGTCAATGTAAATTCTAAAACATGTTTATTATTTATTTATATTTAGTAAAAACATAATTTCATCTCACAAGTGTCATTTAGTTTTAGATGACATTGCTTACGATATTAACAAATTGCTAACAAACATTAAATATTTCCCAAGTTTCTGTATCCAGAAGTAGAAAAATCCCGGTTAAATCGAATGTAAATATGAGATAAGGTAGTAATCAAAACATTGTGTTTGGTAGGCAAAAACAGTCTTCTATAGGGACAACTGCACAAATAAAATCTTCCGTAAAACTGTTGAAGCTTCACTTGGGAAGAGCCGAGCAGCAGGAGTGTTAGAATCACGGCAGGAGATTCAACTCAGTCCAATTTATCCTGTTGCTTTAAAAATGGCATTGATCTCAAGCAGCAGATGTGGCTCTTGGTTATTCTGAGCTTCTCTTCTATCAAAAGCTTCCCTGACTTAAAAACTTCACCCTTCCACTTGGAGAGTTTTATTGTGAGTGGTCCTGACTCTTTCCAATGCCTTTACTATTACCAAAGTTTCTGGCCCTTTCCACTTTTGTAGCTTCTACTCCTGCCCTGCATTTTTAATTTATTTCTTAAGACATTGAGAGTTTTCAGTGTTCTCTTTCACAGTGTTTTAAGGCTATGCTACCTACATTCCCTGAAACTTCTTGTTAAAGTCTCCTTAAGCATCAACTTTTATATCCAGTGTTTGAAAGTTTGCAGTAAAGCAAAGCCAATAATGAGATGTAAGGTTCACTAGTGTACAGCTTCAAGTTGGTAAAGTTCAGCAGAGGATATATATATATATATATATATATATATATATATATATATATATATATATATAACATTGGAGTTTATTTCTTCTTCTGTCGTAGACCTTCACTTTGCATTATAAAGCAACTTTGACTTCAATGTACAAGATCTCATTCATCCTTCTCAGGAAAGATGCTCCATTTGATTTCTCCTTAAGACCTTTCCACCTTTTAGAACTCACTTAAAAATGGGCTTTATGAACAACAGGATATTACAGTAAAATAATTTCACTGAGGATAGCTAAATATATTAAATCACCCAGATAACTTTTTACAGAAGTTTTTTTTTTTTTTTTTTAAAAAAAGATGTTCAGTTCCTAAAAGGAATATATTAAATTTCTGCTGTGTATGTATTTTGAAGAGATTATGAGAATATGATGATTTCACTGAGTGGCCATAGTCACTAAGGGAGCAGAGAACATTCCTTCCCCTCTCCTCTCTACCCTCATCACAACCACTTTCTCTTAGAACAATCTGGCAGATTCACACTCTAAACTCCATACTTGATAGAAATGCCACATACCCTCAGGCACAACATAAGTGTTATTTTAGCCTTTTGCATAACCTCTATTAGCACCTATCTCACTCTTCAGCAATTGCTGAAGTATATTTCTGCCTCAGTAACATAATTTTGAGATCTTAAAAACTGAAAAAGAATTTCACTGACCCAAATAATTATTAAGATAGTGTTAAATTAATAAATGAATGTTCAAGTGAATAAGGATAGAAATTAAGTTTGAAGATAAGAGTTTATACAGGTGATTTTATCATTACTGTTTTTATGCCATAATGTATCGGGGCCTGTACAAGATTTATTTTAGTTGACACTTATACTCAAATACTTTTATCATTGATCATTAAAATTGTATTTTGAGTGCATCTTTTAAACAAAAATCACATATCCCTATTGCAGCCACTACTGACCCCTCTATTTAACATGAATAAGAAATAATCCCTTTGCTCTAAGCCATGTTGAAATTATAATGTATGATTCAGACTAGAACTACTTTGAAAATGAGTGGTATGCTGTTAATCACTATACTAAAAATAGACATAAACATGGACACTACTGAACAAATAGGATAATGTATACCTTATTTCCATAATACAGCTTAATGAGTTAAAATTCTACAAAGCATATTACCATTAAAAAATGTAGAACTTACTCCTATTCTTTCCCACTTTCTTCTATTCATCCCAATATGTCTTACTCTTATTTTCCTGCTATAATCAGTGTATGCTAATTTTATTTTGCTTCTGTAAATACTTTTCTGTTTTGTATACATGTTATATTATGGATTTTTACTTCTTGCATGATTTTTCATAGAAAAATCTTTTTTAATCTTTTGCTCACTTTTCCATGAACATGTCACTATCAATAACAAAGTTTCTTTCAACTATCTCTCTCAATGTATTCCTCTGTATCAGACATTTGTCAATTTCATTTCTTGAAGGACTTAAAAGTTTTTTTTTTTTGAGAACTCCCAGAGGCTTTTGCCTTTCTCTAGACAGAACTGAGATTCCTTTGTCATCAATCATTCTCCCCCCTCTAGTATCTTCACAGTTCCTTAGTTTCTCTCTCCTGAATTGGATTTCTGTTCTATGCAGTTTTTCCCTGTTTAGGTTTACTCCCTGTTTTGGATGAAGCATATCAACTGACTGAAGAAAGTTAATTTTTTTTTACATTTTCATATCAGAAATATATTCTTTCTATTTTTACTCTCAATTGATCTTTAATTGATTTTTAAAAGCAATATATTTTATTAATTGTCCTTAAGGATTTTCAAAGTATTTTTCCATTGAACAGCTATGCACTTCAGCAACATTACTATTTCTAGCAATTAGTGTATGGACTATTTAAGCTCTTCCCATAGAGCTTTCACAGTATTTCCCCCCAGAAATACACAACTTCACAATGCTGTATGCCAGTGTGGAATTATTTTTGGTGATATGTTGTACTCTCTTAAAGGTTACTTTTTCTATCTTCTATATTTTCTTTGATTCTAGTAAATCAAAATATCAGGCTTGCTCTGAAAATTAGGGAATGAAACTTGAAACATTATTCTCTCTGTAATAACTGAAGTCAACCACACCTTCACCAATGGAGTGATATTAGCTACACATTCTCTATAACTCAGGGAAGCCAGTACAGAGAGAGACCCTCTTTCACTGCCTAATACTATTGTTTAATGATTTTATAGTCTAGTTTAGTGAGGTTACAGAGACCAATTAAACTTCTGCATGCTCTGATGCATGTCTTAACCAAGGGAAAAAAGAGATGTTTATTTTTATTCTGTGAACAAATAAATCAAATATTAATAGCTACATCTTATTCTGCTATTCACTCAGTCTTATTCCGTATGAAAGAACCTATAGTGTATGCAATGGTTTTCTTAATTTGTTTAGCAAGTATTTCATTTACTTAGGCATTTTGCCACTTTCATAGGTGAATATTTTTTCCTTTTACATGGGGTATATCAATATAATGGGGAAGAACATTCTTATCAGATTAAACATTAAATACAAAGGTCCATTGAGGAATTGCTTGGCATGTGTAAAGACAAAAAATAAAGTTAATACTAACTCAACTTAATAGAGGAGCAAAGTTTTAGAATAAAGTTCAAATCACAGAAAGTTAAATAAGACTTTGCTGAAATTTCATTGTTTACTCATCCCAACGTGAGAAGAAAAATGTTTTGAAACAAGTCATACAGTTGTCTGACTTAACAGTTATACTGGATCATTCTGAATGATTTGTCAAAAATTGAGTGTAAAATAAGCAGAATGAAAGATGGATATTTTAGTAAACCAGGTGAAGGATGATGGTAGACAGGACCAAACTGGAAGCTATAAAAATAATAAATGGATAAAGATTGTATATTTAAAAAAATAATATAGCAGAATATGTGGATCCAGTAGATAAATGTATGGAGGGTATAGGAGAAACAGAGAAAAAGATAATCTAAAAGTTTGTGATCTGGGCAACTGCAAAGACATAATTTCCACTCACTGTTTTAGAAAACACTGTGGGAGAGGAAGGTTGTAGAGAGAAGAATCAGAATTGTACAACATTGAAATATATCCTATATATTCAAGTGGAGATGTAGCTGAGTTCAAGTAATGTATGTGCCTAGAATTCAGGGACCAGGTGAATACATCATTGATCAAATTGGATGAAGAATTCTAAAACATATCAATTATCAGAAAACAGATATCAAGAATGACAGCATCAGCCTGGTGCAGTGGTACATACCTACAATCCCAGCAACTCAGGAGGCTGAGGAAAGAGGATAGCAAGTTTGAGGCCAAACTCAACAACTTGCAAAGTCCTAAGCAAGTTAGCAAAGTCTTTGTCTCAACTAAGCAATTGTCTCATAATAAAATATAAAGAAAGTTGAGGATTTGTATCAGTGGTAAGGAGACCCTGGGTGCAATCCCCAGTACAAAAAAAAAAATGACAGTATCATCAGTGGGGATACACAATGTTTTATGTAACATTATTTTTCAATATGGCAAGGACAAAAGAAAGAGAAAAATATTGACAAAGTACATAGTTCAAAAGCAACAGAGGAAGGATAAAGCCTGAGATTCTACCACTTGACAGTTGGAGGGGAGAAACCTCCCCAAAGATCTCCATCCTAGATGAATAGTAATAAATATTTGGCTATATTTATGATATCAAACTGTAAAATAATCAGAAATATTATGTAGTATATTATTTGAAAAAATAAATTACAGTCTAATCAAAGGCACATAAAATATTTTTATGATATGCAAGAAGGTCTGAGTCCTGACAACCATCTGAGAAAAGCCATACCTGATTTTGGACAGGTGGAAATCTCTGGAGGAATTATTAGAATCATTAAAAATATATATATATATTAAATATCAAATTATTTTATATAGTCAAAAGCTGAGCCACTCAAAGAAGTAGAAATTTCCCTAGTGAATTTATTGCTACTGTATACTAATTTATGACTTAATAGGACATTTGAGTTAATTGATAGGATATCACGGATTAATTATGATGATTTAAACCTGTATATATATATATATATTTATTTATTTTTTTTTATGGAGTCTTGAAGTTATCAGAAATGTCTCTCATGAAGACCAGTTTTAGAGCAAAACTACTTTTTGGTCCCTATAAGGTTTTGGACTTGAGCAGTTAATTGATTCAGCTCAAACCCATAATTCTCAGTATTGAAACATTCTTCTGTGTAAAATCAAAAATAAAGGCAATATAAAAACATGTAGAATAAACTTCAGGATTAAAGTTTGTTTTAGACACATGCATGGATTAATTTATGATTAATGTTAAATTTTCACGAATACTACCCTCTCTTGTCTGTGTATACAATATGTGCTATTTAAAATACAGGAATTTTAAAGAGTTGTTTAGCATTCTTCTATATACCCACAGTCTTTCTTATGAGGTAGCTGATGTATTTTATGTTCTGGTTTTCCCAGCAACATTTTCTTATAACTATACATAGGGTAGGTGGCATACTGAAAGAGAAGTTATTTATATGAGAAAGAGTAGAGTGAAATGCACTGGGTGTTAGCAGGAGGAGCTTCTTCTGCAAGGTAACAGGTATGATGCTATCCAAACACTGTGAAGTTTCCAGAGATAAGACATTTCTCAGTAGACTATACAACCAAGTGATGTTTAAACAGAAGGAAAACTGTTGAAAAGTTTCATCATGGAGAAAGCACATTTTTTAAAAATCCCTTGGAAAGGGTCAGTGCCTTTCAAGAATGTGAATTCACCAATGTGGCCCTCATTTCTTTGCTGAGGGGTGTGAAGAAAAGAGCAGAGAACCTCTACAAGTTTCTTCCTATTACAAAATGTTTTCTCTGGAAATTCATGTATCAGCGTTTGGCTCCAATAAAGTCTCTGGAAGACAGTAACATATAAATATTAATCATTATTAATGCTATCTTCATTGTTGTTGTTGATGATGTTTGATAAGAAGGGAATACATCCTTATATGTTCAAGGGACTTATGGGAAAATTTAATATTTAATTTATGAGTCAATTATAACTACACATGATACACCCACACATGATATAAGAAATATGATTTTGTCCTTGCATTAGTTCTGCAGAGCTTAATGGGAGAGCAGAAAGTCTCCTCCCTTCCTTCTTCAAGTTGAGCTTGTGTTACATACACTTCAGCATCATTTAATTATTGATGTATTAATAATATCTACTCTATACCAACTATATATCAAGAAAATCCCATATACTAATGAAACAATAGAATTTCTTGAAGAGAGAACCTGTAATTTTGAGATATATCAGTATGGAGTTCCCCAAAATGTAACTGGCAGAGACCGGGGGCAGAAAAATTCTTAGTTTAATTACACCAGAGAAAATGCTGTCTTTCCTGGAACAGATTCATAGGGTTACTCCAACTACACATGCAACAGATAACTTTAAGTCCACTCTCCTATATTGCATCCTCAATTTTAAAAACAAATAATGGCAATCAGATGATATCCAGAGGCATACAAAATTTTTCATTTTTTAAGAAGGACCTAAACAAAATAGCAAAAGTAAGGAAATTTATTTCATTACTCTTATGATTAGCTTCTTTTGGAACAAACTATGTCTCAATCTTATTTCCCTCTATCTTTAACATGCACTTTATGTTAATGCTACTACCATCAGGCTCTCCATGTGCTCACATTGAAGTGCTTCCCCTTGGCACTCTCCTCCAGAATTTTATTCTTGTGCTGTTACTTACTCCACCTTATAAAAAATAAGTTCTGTTACTCAAACTGCCTGCTTTAAACATTATATGATTTAATTAAATGGATTCATTTCAATATGATAATTTACTAATTAATCTAGATGTTCATTAAATAGATGAAGATTTTAAAATGAAAGAAAGAATTAAATATTCACACCACCATCCCCATAACCATGAATCTGTGCACAAGGCTTAGAATCTCAGAGATGAAAAAACAGCTCCCTAATGCAAACTGGCCTGTGAATTCACTTTAGCAAGCATCTGCTTTACCATTAAGGAATGACAACAGAAACTAGAGTGTCATAGTAGAGCAGGAGAGCTCATGCCAAAGCCTCTGACTGGTTACAGCTAATTATAGAAAGCTAATTTCCCCCAAATAATTGATTCATAATTCTCCCTCACACTTCTGTTACATCTTCTGACTTCCTGCCTAGAATTTTTTCCTAATTTCTTTCATATTTTTCTCTGCAATTATAATTCTAATTTAAGCTTAGCCCTTCTTTAAAACCTTTTGAAACTACCATGCCACGAATTCCAGTAACACATATAGCTGCATTTTTATTTGAATATACTTTACCTTCTTGAATGAAACCCCTTCAAAGCAATGAAGCATAGCTGTGAGAATGGGTGTCTCTCTAGGAAACAACCCGAGAAGAATTTGTGATGTAAGGTAAATATTATTTGGAGTAATAGAATTAAGGTCATGACACTTCCCTAGATAAGAGAGAAATAGAATTAGGATATAAAAGAGAGCAGAGGAGGAAAAGAGAGGACTTTGTGGAGGGCAGAATTAGAGAGGGTCAATCAGCTTAGGAGTAGGTAAAAACCTATCTCCAGAGAAATGTCATTGGAAATAAGAATGAAGAATATTGATCATAAATTGGTTTTTTAATATTTGCATATTTTCCCTTTGTTTTCTCAAATTTTCAGTGCACTTGGCCAAATACACCCAAATAAATAAATTCTCTGTGAGTTTCCTTTATGAACATCAAAGAAAGAAATGGTTGTATTTTTCTTCTAGGCTAAAACTTGGTGAATTGGTTATTTTGATCAACATAATGCTTCTTCTATTATGGATTATTTTCAACCATTAAACTTCCTAATTTAGCCAGTTGTGTTAGTGAGCTTTTGGTCACTGTGAGCAAAAGAACATTTTAGAAGAGAAAAAGTTTATTTGGGGCTTATGTTTTCAGAAGTTTTGGTCCATGGTTGACCACTTCCATTGCTGTAGGTAGGAAGTGAGGCAGAGCATCATGGCAGAAGGACGCTGCAGAACAAAGCTATTGAGATCACAGTAGCCAAAAGCAGAGACAGGAGCCAGAGACCAAACATAATTCCCTAACAGAACAGTACCAGTGACCTCTTTCCTCCAGGAACACCTCATGCTTACTGTTTCTACCCAGAAGTCCGTTCAAATTATTAATCCATCAGATGGATTAATCCACTGATGAGGTTACAGTTCTCATAATCTAGGCATTTTGTTTCTGAACATTGCTACATTGATAGCATGTTTCTAATACATGAGCTTTTGTGGGCACATTTCATATAGGAAGTCTAAAACAAGTTAAAATAAAACTTTTAGTTAAACCAATACGGGCAGATGGTTCAATAACAATAGGTAATCCTTTGTACTCTCCTGATACAGATCTCTTTCAGACATAAAAAATTCTGGAAAAACTGTGAGTTTAACCCAAAGGGAAGAGTATCCAAGAATGCAGAGGATCATAATGGGCAAGGATTCTGGGGAATCCGAGACAATATGTTCTTCCACTGTTTTTTGTTTTTGTTTTTTGTTTTTTTAATTGTTCCCCTCCCTGGATGAGGAGTTCTTGTTGGCACAGAACCTATGACTAGAAGAAACAGAACGCTCATGCTTTTATTATGGTTACAGAATAATAAGATCTTCTAAGCAAATGCATCCTTGTGCCAGCAAAGACTCAATAACACTAGGCATTTTCCAATTGATTGTGTGAGATGTGCCAATGCTGGATTCAGATTGATTATGGAGCTGAGGCCTGAATATAAAGAAGCATAAACTCCCATCTTTTTGTGATAGTTATGTAGAATCTGAAATTTCTACATAAAACACAGCTGTCATAATCCATTCCTTATCTGTAGGCAATATATTCAATATTCCTATTAAATGCCTGAAATCCCAAAAAGAAGCAAGCCTTACATATAATATATGTCTCCTATACACATATATCTGTGCTTAAGTTTAATTTACAAATTTGGCAAATTCAGAGATTAACAGCATATTATTAATAAAATAGAACAATTGTAACTATACACTGTAATAAGAGTTACATAATTATGATCTCTCTCTAGCCTCTTCTCTGTCAACATCGTCAACATGTCTGGTTATACTGTATTCACCTTATTTCTTGTGGTGATGTGAGATGTCTGTGTGATAAGATCAACTGAGGTAAATGATGTAAGCATAGTCATCTAACATTATTTTAACGTTAGGCTGCTACTGACTTTCTGATGACAATTCAGAAGGATCATCTGCTTTGGGTGATCTTGCATCATGGAGCCACGACAATGCTGATGTTTGGATGGCAGAAGCAGATGATGTTGATTACTGATGATTCTCAATGTTTAAAGATTTTTTTATTAAATTTTATTATAAGCTACTGTTACCTTTCTTTTTGATGATCAAAGTGTTGCTGCAGAAGTTATAAATCTTCAGTAATCATCCAGGTGACTTTAATGTTGTAATCCATCTGAGAATCATAGTCCATAATTTGGTCTTTTAATCTGCCACTTGAAACACTTTGGTAGATTTCAGTAATATTTACATTGCTTCTTTTGCTTCAGTTTTCTCTTCTTTTCTTCCCCCACTTCTGTAGATGGCTCATGTTCCTCCAATTCCTCTTTTATTCACATTTCGTAATGCTTTTGATATATTCTTTTATTTCTTCACTAAAAATGTCAGCAAATAATTCTTCACCAATTTGTATTTCTAAGTAAATTATTTTCTTTCTTCTCCAAGAATCCATTCTTTAAAATCATTCATAACTTTACTTCATAAGTTCTTGCAGTAGGCATATAGAGTTTCTGGTCTTAATTCATCTATTGCAACTTTGATGAATGTTATTGCATCAGAAATAGTGAATGATTTTCAGCACTGCATTAGTTCCAGATTAGGCTCTTCATTGATTGCCAATTAAATGTAATCAAATTCCAGACAGGTGTGTATGTGTCTTTGACAAACTGAATAATGCTCTGGTCAGGGAACTGAAGCAATGTGTCTATAACTGGAGGTAAAAATACAACTCCAACATTTTTATTTTCATAGCAAATAGATTCATAATGACCAGGTTCATTGTCAATGAATAGAGTTTGCTTTTATTTCTTTTTTTTTTCTTTAGTATTGGGGATAGAACCCGGGACTTCACATATTTATAGGGTTGCAAATTCCAATTCTTCTTCTTCCAAGTATTCTTTCCATCCCTGAGATTAAATATTGGTGGAGCTAATTGGTAAGCTATACCATGTCACCCGTGCTTTCTGATTATGTTGCCAGATTATTGACAGATAATTTTTGATTTTGTTTTTGAGATTATGTGGGGTTTTTGCTCAGTATGCTATGGCTGGATTTATCATATACTGAACAGCATCACCACATAGTACCAGATTTAACTTGTCCTTTCATGGTTTACCTTGGTGCCTCCTTGTTCTTTTATGAATAGAGGCTCTGTTGTGCAACTTCTTTCAGAAGAGACCAGTTTCATCACAACTGAAGACTCTGCTTCGCATTTTCTCCTTGCTCAACTTCTTCACCTCTAAAGTGTGGTGGCAGCTTCTTTATTAGATTTAGTTACTTCAGTAATGTTTGCAATTTTTAGTACTGAACTACTAACCATTTCTTACTTACAGTAAATAGCTTGGTGTCACTTCTACAGGCTCTCTTAGGTTAATGCCTTTTGGTGCAATACTTTGCCACCATTCAGAGAATGTTTTCAATTCCTTTCTTCCACTCAGAGATTTAATGCCTTTTCTGTTTTAACTAAGCACTCACCACATACTGCAGTCTATCCTTTGCAGTTTCTTTCTCAACAGAATCAATAGCATGAACTTCTTTTTTCTACTTCATAATTTAATAGATAAAAATTCTTTCTTACCATTGAGCTTAGCAAACTTAGCATACATTTTTTCATTTCTTAATTAAGTCCAAAACATTCACTTTTCCACTTAAAAACATATTAAATCTTCTCCTTGGCACATTCAAATTGTCAGTTTCTCTATGCTTGTACTTTGAGTGCATTATAAAGTAAAATAATGGTTATTTCAACACAGCACTACAATACCATGACAGTTAATCTGATAACCAAGACATCTACTAAGGACTAATAGGCAAATGGCATATTTAGCATGGATATGATAGATAAAAGAATAATTCACATTCTGGGTTGTACAGCATGTCTGCCCAAGGGTTCTCCATGCTCTCTGGAATGTTCTGCAATTTAAACCTTATGAATTGTTTATTTCTAGAATTTTCCACTTAACTTTTCAGATTGTGGGTAACAATGAGTAATTGAAAGAATAGAGAGCAAACTTTGTGGTATGCGTGGACTGCTGTCCAAATTTCACTGGACATAATTTTTTAAAAAATTTAAACATGTTTTAATGTGGAGAATTTATAACTGTCATCCAAGAGCAGATGTAATATAGTTGTCATTGCCTAACCTTGTAAAAATAAAACTTATATAGTGGATATCAGATACGTAGATAGAAGTCCTGAGAAAAACAATATACCATTTTTCTACAAAATATTGAATCACCAATGCTCATGTCACCACAAAGGATATATATGTGGAAATATCAAAGACATTGGTAACTTCTAGTTGAAAATGTAAACACTTAATATTTAGTCTTAGAATACCAAATCACTTTTCACTTATATTTTGCTTTTAATGTTTGCCCAAGAGTGATAAATAAACAAGCTATATTTTAATGAGAATAAAATAAAGTCTCAAATTGAGATAAAACTACCAGACCATTGTTAAATTGGTAGAGATGCTTCACCTTTTCTTTTAGTGTACATATACTGACTTCATACATACTAAAGATAGCATCTTAGATTCAATCCAACTTGCTGTTCTGAAAATTTGGCCCTCATCAGGCAGAAATTAAAGCTTATCTAGAGACACTTAGGAATAGAATGGAAAAGATTGAATACTTGTTTCAAAGAGAGCATAAACCCTTGCCTGAGGGCCTGAAGAAGTCAGATTAACCATCTTGTATCCAAATATCAGCCTGCAACTAGGCCCACATGCATAGCCTAAGGACTTAGCATGCTTTATCTTACTCCCTGAAGGGATTGTGGCAATAACAGCTATTTGTCACTCAATTACTCTGTTCACTGTCATTTTCTGTGACTCTCTCTGATGCACAGATATCTTAGCAGGCAGAGAGAACAAAGCCTTAGAGTTGAGATATGGTGTGAGGAGCTAACTTCATATGGGGAAGGTTGAAAACCCCAATGAACTTTGAAAAAATAAGCTTTTTAGTATTTATTAAAATATAGTTTTTGATGCTGAGTACTTTTTTCAGAGGTAGAGCCATTGCCTAATATACACAAGGTCCTGCGTCCAATGCCCAGGCCCACATACACACGTGCATGCACACGTGCGTGCAAGCACACACACACATATATACACAAATACAGATTTTTTGTTATTTTGAAAACAGCTATATTGACAATATTGATTTTTCTGGATCTATAATAAAATCAATTATGTAAGTTGGTTTTAATTTCTTGATTGTTTGCTTGTTATTTCAATAGTAATATGCAAATAAAACAAAATGAGCCATGTTTCACATCTAGGACAATGAGGTCCAAAGTAAGAGCAGACTGGAATAGTTAAAATGATCCTGAAGTCAATTATTCAGCAGAAGCCCAAGGTCACAGACAGGAACAAAACCAACTATGTGCCTCAAGCCCCACACCCTGAAGTTATGGGAGAGTGTGTAGAGGTCAAATGCATGTGGACTTGGGTACTGTGGTGGACATTGTCTAATCCTAAATATGATTTTAGGAAATTGTAGCCTGATAGCAAAAACAAGACTTTTTAAAAAATGCAATGTATTTTCAGTGACAGAGATTGAGTTCCATAAACTCAATCCACAAATGATGTGGAACTCTAAATATAAACAAAACCCCAATTACATAAGTATTCTTCAACAACATACAATTATGCTTTACTCTATTTTTTTATTGGTTGTTCAAAACATTACAAAGCTCTTGACATCATATTTCATACATTAGATTCAAGTGGGTTATGAACTCCCATTTTTACCCCAAATACAGATTGCAGAATCACATCGGTTACACATCCACAATTTTACATAATGCCCTATTAGTAACTGTTGTATTCTGCTACCTTTCCTATCCTCTACTATCCCCCCTCCCCCCATCTTCTCTCTCTACTCCATCTACTGTAATTCATTTCTCTCCTTGTTTATTTTCCCATTTCCCTCACAACCTCTTATATGTAATTTTGTATAGCAATGAGGGTCTCCCTCCATTTCCATGCAATTTCCCTTTTCTCTCCCTTTCCCTCCCACCTCATGTCCCTGTTTAATGTTAATCTTTTCTTCCTGCTCTTCCTCCCTGCTCTGTTCTTAGTTGCTCTCATTATATCAAAGAAGACATTTGGTATTTGTTTTTTAGGGATTGGCTAGCTTCACTAAGCATAATCTGCTCTAGTGCCATCCATTTCCCTGAAAATTCCATGGTCTTATCATTTTTTAGTGCTGCGTAATACTCCATGGTGTATAAATGCCACATTTTTTTTTATCCCTTCATCTATTGAAGGGCATCTGGGTTGGTTCCACAGTCTAGCTATTGTGAATTGTGCTGCTATGAACATTGATGTGGCAGTATCCCTGTAGTACGCTCTTTTAAGGTCTTCAGGGAATAGTCCGAGAAGGGCAATAGCTGGGTCAAATGGTGGTTCCATTCCCAGCTTTCCCAGGAATCTCCATACTGCTTTCCAAGTTGGCCACACCAATTTGCAGTCCTAGCAATGTACAAGAGTACCCTTTTCCCCACATCCTTGCTAGCACTTGTTGTTGTTTGACTTCATAATGGCTGCCAATCTTACTGGAGTGAGTTGGTATCTTAGGGTGGTTTTGATTTGCATTTCTCTGACTGCTAGAGATGGTGAGCATTTTTTCATGTACTTGTTGATTGATTGTATGTCCTCCTCTGAGAAGTGTCTGTTCAGGTCCTTGGCCCATTTGTTGATTGGGTTATTTGTTATATTATTGTCTATTTTGGATCCTTCTCAAAAATAGACCATATATTATGCCATAGGGCAACCCTAGTAAATATAAAGGGGTGGAGATAATACCATGCATGTTATCAGATCATAATAGAATGAAACTGGAAATCAATGATAAAAGAAGAAAGGAAAAATCCTACATCACATGGAAAATGAACAATATGTTACAGAATGAAAAATGTGTTACAGAAGACATAAAGGAGGAAATCAAAAAATTCTTAGAGACAAATGAAAATACAGACACAACATATCGGAATCTATGGGACACAATGAAAGCAGTTTTAAGAGGGAAATTCATCGCCTGGAGGTCATTCCTCAAAAAAAGGAAAAACCAACAAATAAATGAGCTCACACTTCATCTCAAAGCCCTAGAAAAGGATGAGCAAAACAACAGCAAATGTAGAAGAAGGCAAGAAATAATTAAAATCAGAGCGGAAATCAACAAAATTGAAACAAAAGAAACTATTGGAAAAATTAACAAAACTAAAAGTTGGTTCTTCGAAAAAATAAATAAGATCAACAGACCCTTAGCCATGCTAACGAAGAGAAGAAGAGAGAGAACTCAAATTACTAACATACGGGATAAAAAAGGCAATATCACAACAGATGCTACAGAAATACAGAAGACAATTAGAAATTATTTTGAAAACCTATATTCCAATAAAATAGAAGATAGTGAAGACATAGATAAATTTCTTAAGTCATATGATTTGCCCAGACTGAGTCAGGAGGATACACACAATTTGAACAGACCAATAACAATGGATGAAATAGAAGAAGCAATCAAAAGACTACCAACCAAGAAAAGCCCAGGACCGGATGGGTATACAGCGGAGTTTTACAAAACCTTTAAAGAAGAATTAATACCAATACTTTTCAAGTTATTTCAGGAAATAGAAAAAGAGGGAGCTCTTCCAAATTCATTCTATGAGGCCAACATCACCCTGATTCCGAAACCAGACAAAGACACCTCAAATAAAGAAAACTACAGACCAATATCTCTGATGAACTTAGATGCAAAAATCCTCAATAAAATTCTGGCGAATCGGATACAAAGGCACATCAAAAAAATTGTGCACCATGATCAAGTGGGATTCATCCATGGGATGCAAGGATGGTTCAATATATGGAAATCAATAAATGTTATTCACCACATCAATAGACTTAAAGATAAGAACCATATGATCATCAGACGCAGAAAAAGCATTTGACAAAGTACAGCATCGCTTTATGTTCAAAACATTAGAAAAACTAGGGATAACAGGAACTTACCTCAACATTGTAAAAGCAATCTATGCTAAGCCTCAGGCTAGCATCATTCTCAATGGAGAAAAATTGAAGGCATTCCCTCTAAAATCTGGAACAAGACAGGGATGCCCTCTATCACCACTTCTATTCAATATAGTTCTCGAAACACTGGCCAGAGCAATTAGACAGACAAAAGAAATTAAAGGCATAAAAATAGGAAAAGAAGAACTTAAATTATCACTATTTGTAGATGACATGATTCTATACCTAGAAGACCCAAAAGGGTCTACAAAAAAACTACTAGAACTAATAAATGAATTCAGCAAAGTGGCAGGATACAAAATCAACATGCATAAATCAAAGGCATTTCTGTATATCAGCAACAAAACTTCTGAAACGGAAATGAGGAAAAACACTCCATTCACAATATCCTCAAAAAAAATAAAATACTTGGGAATCAACCTAACAAAAGAGGTGAAAGATTTATACAATGAAAATACAGAACCCTAAAAAGAGAAGTAGAAGAAGATCTTAGAAGATGGAAAAATATACCTGGTTCATGGATAGGCAGAACTAACATCATCAAAATGGCAATATTACCAAAAGTTCTCTATAGGTTTAATGCAATGCCAATCAAAATCCCAATAGCATTTCTTGTAGAAATAGATAAAGCAATCATGAAATTCATATGGAAAAATAAAAGACCCAGAATAGCAAAAGCAATTCTAAGCAGGAAGTGTGAATCAGGCGGTATAAGCAATACCAGATTTCAAACTATATTACAGAGCAATAGTAACAAAAACAGCATGGTACTGGTACCAAAACAGGCGGGTGGACCAATGGTACAGAATAGAGGACACAGAGACTAATCCACAAAGTTACAACTATCTTATATTTGATAAAGGGGCTAAAAGCATGCAATGGAGGAAGGATAGCATCTTCAACAAATGGTGTTGGGAAAATTGGAAATCCATATGCAACAAAATGAAACTGAATCCCCTCCTCTCACCATGCACAAAAGTTAACTCAAAGTGGATCAAGGAGCTTGATATCAAATCAGAGATTCTGCGTCTGATAGAAGAAAAAGTTGGCTCCAATCTACATATTGTGGAGTTGGGCTCCAAATTCCTTAATAGGACACCCATAGCACAAGAGTTAATAACAAGAATCAACAAATGGGACTTACTTAAACTAAAAAGTTTTTTCTCAGCAAGAGAAACAATAAGAGAGGTAAATAGGGAGCCTAAATCATGGGAACAAATTTTTACTCCTCACACTTCAGATAGAGCCCTAATATCCAGAGTATGCTTTACTTTAAAATAAGAATTATTTTCTTAAATTTCTTTAATTCAAATTTCATTTCATTGATTACAAAATTGAACATATTTTATAACATCTATTCTTACAACATTTTTCAAATATTTTATTTCTTAAAAATTTTACCATTTAATAAATCCCACATCCTCATTTCTAATAAAAGTATCATGAACTTCAAATATTCTTACTCTAAGAAATATTTTAAACCTTAAAATCATAGATGACAGCAATACCTATAAAAAGTCTAGCTAATTACATAGCATCTCTAAATTTTAATAGTAAAAATTATCCTATTTTATTCAACCTTTTTGTCAGTCATCTCAAGTGACAAGGAGGCAAAACAAATGAAAATAAAATTTTATAAAATTATCCTAATACTTCGTCTCAAAAAGAAATCATTGTAAGTCATTTAAAAGCAATTCAGTTACACCTACTTTTTTTTAAAAAAAAAATGGAGGATTTGCTTTAGTGTTGATAACAAGAAAATGTTTAAATGGTTTAAGCAATTTTTAAACACAGTTTACTCTTCTTTCCAGGTTTATACAAATCTCTTTTTCTTTATTGACATCACTACATTTAATGTCCTTATTCACTGTCTCCCTTTTTGCAGTACATAACCAGCCCATCTCCTCCACGTGAAACAGAGACATCAAAACTGACAGTCCATTCATTCAATACCAGTTAATAGCAGGGTTCTAAAATTTATCAATTTGAAAGATATTCCTTTAAGGCAGAGATTTAGGAACAGTTTTTGAATACAGGTTGTTTAGAGCCACAACCAAGTCAGGATGGCCCCTGGCATTTTGCCAGAAGGAGTGGTTGAGAAGTAACACCAGTGAGCCATTAAGATGATGATAATTAAGTTAAGCTGTGTATAATTATTAAGGCAATAACTGATTGCTGTAACTGGATGATGCTAAATTGAAACAAGCTGTGTATTCAGTTGTGTATATAAATCTCTGCTGTCCAGCAATAAGGCGGCTCCTGCTACCTCGGGTGCCCGCTACTGCTACTTTTGAGTTTTTGTGGAGTTCCCGTTGAGTTCCCGTTGATTCTCTCTGAGTTTCCGTGGAGTTCTGGAGAGTTCCCGTTGGGTTCTGGCAATAGAGTAGTTCCTATTTGAATGTACAAGTGACTCGTGACCTCCCGGTTATTTTGTGCCCAGGCAGAAAGTGGCAACATGTGAAGGTAAGAAAGTAGAAAAGTTCCTAGAACTTGCACTCCTTTACATTGAGCACATATAATCTTTCCCATAAAGTTCCTAGAATTGAAAACAGATAGTGGTTGTTGTAGTTGTTGTTTAATTTTTGTTAGTTGGTTTGGGACCATAATTGCAGTCAAACAGTTTTATATTTTACTATTAATTTATTTCTTGTCTAACAAATGCAGAGTAAAATATTATATAAGGCCAAATTTAAACAAAAATTCACAATTTTTTGAAGGTTAATTATTTTGAGATATTTTCAGATAATCAAAAACTTATCTCATGATAACATAACTTTTGGGCATTCATGAAAGTATAGGAAATGCTGAAAAGACTTGACTTCAAGTTCTTATTCTACCCTTTAAAAGTGGAATGAAGAGTGATCTTCAGCAAGTTACCTGTTAACTTCTTTAAGGTTATATTTCCCATCTCAGCTGGTAGTGATCCAGGAAAGAAAAGTGATGGAAGCTATTATTGCCGCTTCATAAAGATGTCCCAACTATAGAAGTAAAATACTTCAGGTATATGACACTGAAAAATACCTTCCAGGTATACTCATGACCCAAGGAAATTCAGAAGAAGGCAGATTTGTGCACATGTGCCTGGAGATTTGTGCACATGTGCTTGGAGTATATTCTGGCCTAAAAGCAAATGTGAGGGCAGCTTTCTGTCTGAGGACTCATAGACTTCTTTGAAGGTTACAAAAGGAAATGGGCTTTAATATATGTGAGTTCTAAAATGTCCTCAAGGGGTTGGTTCAGCCCTCAGCCCTCTATAATTCTCTTTTGGAAATATAGTGAGCTCTTAGGCAAAATGGACATAAGCAGAATTTCTTGGTGACTTCTTCTACCCCGCCTCTGCATCTGAATTCCATAGTCAGAATACATTGCTGTATATGTATCAGATCCCAGAATCAGGGACTGCTACTATTTTTTTTTTTTTTTTTTTAGTATCCTTTACTGTTCAAAGTTGAGAATACTAAGATTAACCTATAAATTACATTTTATTTTTTCTATTATGTTTCTATTCACCTAAGTGAGAAACATCTGATGTTTCACTCCTCTAAGAACAAATCAGACAGAAAATAAGTAATTTCCTAACTAGATATGCTCATATCTGGGATGATATAAGACTATCTAGGTAATGGGAAGCATCTTATTCAATCTTCAGATTCATAAACTCTTAGGAGTAGACTATATTGAGATGTACACGGAAATTTGCAGTCACACGGATAAAAGAGAGTACCATCCATTTTAATAAAATAACTGAACATTTGGGGAAAGAACTCCAGCTGAGATATTTAATAATTATGAGATGACAGAAATATTAACAAATAAAAAATGCATATGACCAAGTTCTTCCTGAGTTTGGCTTTCCTTAACATAATAAGCAATATGTTCTTAAACCTCATAATATTCTTTATATTCTCAGTAGTACTTCAATGAGTTTTTAATATTTTCATCATAGTTAAAGGTTTGGAATAGTTGAATTCCACCTTCAACAATATACTTTAAGAGCTTACAGCTGTAGCCAAACAGTTGGAACTCAGGAAAATTTACACAAATCATAGGACCAACAAAGAGAAAATAAAGGCATAGAGAAATTAGTGTGTGTACCACAGTTCCCAATTTTTTCATTTGTATCTCCAGTATCTAAAATATTCAAACATATTTTTTTCAACTAATGCCAAACTGGACTTATCCTGATGTGATTTTATTTAATTCCCTCATTCCCCAAATACTTAACATTATTTTTCTCTCTTAAACATTTATATTATTCATGTTTTAGAAATACTAACATATCCAATCTTGAGGTGCTGTACCAGGACCCAGTGGAGTGTTTTGAAAGTATCATAACTACTTACCATAATGGTAATGTTTATATAAAAGCAACCAACTTGCACTCCTTTACATTGAATACAGCATATCTCACCAGAAACTTTAGAAGAAATACTTAATCATACACACTTTTATGAGAGCTATGAAGGCTCTCATTTGAAGGGACATTTTTATATAACAGATTACACTTAGAAATCTAATTGAAGGAATTTCAATAACTCAAGTTGAAGACCCTTCTTCAGGAAGATTTTATTGCTTTCCATAAGAATCTTACTAGATGGATTATATTATCTTTTGAAGCAAAAATTATCTCCATGCTTGTGTTTCCTGCTTTATGTGTTGCATTTATCAATTAAGGTATAAAATCTAAGTTATAACACTTATCTTCAATTGGTACCCAAATCCAACCTTTATGATTTACAAATTTGAATTCAGTGACACAACTACAGGAAACATAATTAAAGCAAATGGAAAACAAAAATTGACTGGATTTTCTCAAAATACCAGGTCAGAAAAAGTAACACAGATGCAGCTGTGCTGCTGCATATTTTTGTATTCTCTTTATTGTCTCCTGTTTAGTGGAACATCTGCTTCATTTCCCAAACTACTAAAGAGGCTTCAAACCCTAATGGACTCCACACTGAGTTTTATGGATTGTATTAGTTGAGTTCTTCTCTTCTCTTTATTCATCTGAGGAACATCTTTCTCATAAATCAGTGTTTAACTAGACAATTTGATAGGGTGATTGTTGAAATTCTCATTTATAAGTCTCTCAGACTTTTATTTGAGATGATTCTTTCCTTTTTAAACTTAAAACTTTTTGCACAGAAAAATACCCATTTATCCAAAAATAAAATGCTTAAAGGAGCAAAGTCTTAAAATTTAAAGAATGGTTCATATAAATATACAAAGTTCAATGGATTGGCATGCATTTAAATGCCTATGTATTTGTTTCTCAACTAAGTGCAAGAGAAAGGAATAACATCTATTTGAAAACACAAGCCATATATCTAATTAAGCACACATAACATTTTTTAACAATTACTATGGTAGAGTGTTTGTGGATATACTTAGTTTGTTCTAAACATAGCATTACATAAGGTAACAATAAATTTAAGGCATAGTGTGTTAGTATTGTGTTGGAAAGTACATAATTACCACAAAACTTAAAAGTCATACCAATGAAACAAAAACGATGAGGAATGAGCATGGATGAGAAGAGTATACAAATATGCAGAGAGAAGACTATGTATGTGTATACACAAACACACATATACTTACATGCTTATGTGTATATGTATGAGTACCAATATGTTTTGTAAAAGGGGAAACTTCTTTTTAGAACAAAGTATTCAAGTCAGGCGCACTGGTACATACATGTAATCATAGAGGCTCAGTAGGCTGAGACAGGAGGATTGTGAGTTCAAAGCCAGCCTCAGCAAAAGCAACATGCTAAGCAACTCCATAAGACCCTTCTAACTATGTTAAATAAGAGGCAAAGTATATTTGATTTGATTAATTTTTCAGATAATTGAATCTGAGATGTAGAATTGGAACTTCAGGGGCAGGAAATAAACAGAGACTTTATTTTTCCTCTCAATGGGTTAATTTTATATCAAACAAATTATTACTCCATAGTATTTTATTTAAATATCTTTTTAGTTGTTGATAGACCTTTTTTTTTTTTTTTTTTAAATATGTGGTGCTGAGAATCAGAGCCAGTGTCTCACACATATCAGGCAAGTGTAGTACCACTGAGCCATAGTCCCAGCCAACTTCATAGTATTTTTAAATAAATATTTATACAAAATTATCCTTAAAATTCAATGTATTTATTGAATCCAAATCTTATAAATATTAGCATCATGAAGAATTTTCTGAAGTATATTTTCAGAATCCAGGCTCCGCTGCCAGACTTCAGGTGGCCCAAGTGACACTAGCAGCATAAGGCTACACATCTTCTGTAATCATCTATACTTCAATTTATTTCACCTGAAAGTAGATAAAAATAGTACTCTTTCCCCACAGGGTTGTGTGATTTTTAATTAATGCAGTATGTCTATTACTCATAAAATAATCTCGATCCATAGGAATTATTCAATAAAAGGTGTTAAAGTAATTATAATTGCTTTTGTTGTCTAATATAATTAATTAGTAGTATCTCCATAATGACATCTTAAGGGTGTCATTCTGATCACACTTTCTTCCTTGTATTCAGCACTAACATTTGGAGATCATTACCATTAGAGTAATTAAAGAATTTAAGTATTTGCTAACATATATTATTATAATCATTAAATTATCTTAATTTCTTTTGTCAAATTTATTGAATCCAACTCTTATAAATATGCCTCTGACATGACCTACTGATATTAATTATGAGTTTGCTGTCTTTAACTTTTTCCTCTCATACACACACACATGCATATACACAAACATAGATATTACACGAGTGTATGCATCTCATCTATTGATATTAATTTTTGACATTGCCAATTCTTGCTGAAAGAGTGCATGGTGTTCTTATTTGTTTTCTTAACAATGCAGAAGTATCTAACAGAATGCTGTAGTATGAAAAACTGAAATTTCAGAATGCTAGATACTTGGATAGATGAAGTAGTTCATTTTTGTACCTCAGATTTTTGTAGAGGGTAATTACTTCAGAAACATCTTTTTCTGTCTAAATATTACTAAATGTATTATCCAACTTACTAAGTGTTTTGAAAATAGAACTGTTTTATTTCAGATATCAAAGAACTGTAAGATATTCTTTGCTTTCAAGACTGGCTCCCTGAGTTTGAAATGTGGCAGCTGTAGAGACTCAAAGAATTACAGTTAAAATGTGTTTCAAACTGACTTGAGGTGTTAAGTGCACTATATTTTAGAAAGTCTTTATCAACATACTAAGATAAGCATATTTTCAAAGTACATATGAGAGGTAAGAATCTTATTAGACAGATTCTGCATGTCTATAATGTATATATATACCCATGGAAATATAGGTATGTGTGCGTATGAGAGAAGGAAAAATTAAAAAGAGAAATAAATCATAAGATTGTAAGGAAAAGAATTATGCTTTGAACAAATCAAATGGTATTTACAATGTCATAATTTATGAGAAACAAAACTTCAAAATGAATTTGTTATAAAAATAACTTTGTGTATATTAAAATGCCATTTTCACAATAATATTAGATCTGGTATATTGAAAATTGTGTTTCCTGCTTTAGGTTGAAGTTTTTGTATGTGAACAGTTAAAATTTTCAATTGCAAATATGTCCTAGGTGACATCTAGGTTAAGTATTTGTAAAAAAAGAAATATATCAACATGCATATAAAAATAGTAAGTAGTTAAAATGTGTGATAAGTAGTCAGTATCACAGGGTCTATATAACCTATTAGCGTATTAATTTAAACATGTTATTTAACTTTTATAGCTTCATTTTTCAAAACTATAAAATAAGAATAATATTATTGCTATTTTGAGTATTTAAATAACAAGTAATATACTTAATAGTCCCTTATTGATAGCAATCATTCAACAATTGTTAACATTATTATCATTACTATTTTAATAATAACTGTTTGCTGGTACATGAATATAGACGGGAATCTCAAAAGATTTACCCTTGTATTTAGCATTAATGTCTTGTATATGACAGTGGGGGGATAAATAAGTTGGAAAGGGGACAAAATGAAAAAAAAATATGAAAGATGATTAAAAAAAAAAGCCCTGATTGCTTAGACTACCTATAAAATGTGAAACAGAGCTAAACTGAAGTTAAAAAAAAAAAAAAAGAATGAGGTGAGGTTTTAGTATAAGTATACCCATGCAATATTGGGGGTTTTAGTATAAGTATACCCATGCAATATTGGGGGTTTTAGTATAAGTATACCCATGCAATATTTGGAACCATACATTTATGAAAGATAGATATATATATTTAGTTTCAAAGCTATATTCAACTGGTTATCTTATATTTTAAAGAAATATTTTTAGCTAAACCTGGCAACCTTTCATCAGCTCTAAGGAAAAAGCATGAGAACATATGAGAGAATTCAACTATTCAACTTACATAAATTAATTCTTCAATACATGTGTATTTTGTATACATACAAATTTTAATCTTAAAAAATTATAAATTAATTTATAGGAATTTCCATTATGTATCATCAAAATCTAATATATACATATAGTAAGATTCAATTACAGTAACATCAAGCAAATACATTCTTGTGAATAGTCTGTTTAAAAAGGTAAGTTTAAAAAAAGAGAAATATTCTGTGAGGAGCAAAATCCATTCATAAAACTAATCTCAGAATTGAAGTTGTATATGTTTACAAAAAATAGAATGGGAGAAATGGTGCTAATTTTGACACTTCCTAAAGTTCATCATTCAAATCCAATATGCACTCTTTGATAAATAGTCAGTTGGCTACATACAATCACATCTTTATACCTAGGATTGAGATTTGGATTAAGAATCATAGTTGACTTAGTGTGAGTTTTATATTGACCCAACCTATCACAACTCATGGTGAGTTAGATTAGAAATATTAAAAGTATGAGAAATTTAAGAAATAAAGACAAGACATGGAAATAAGTGAAAAGTAGGGGCATGGTGGGATGATCCAGCTCAGATGGGGAGACTGGATCTAACAACAAATTGGAGCCCATCTATTTCATTAAATGGGTAGGAGCACCAGTGGGACAGAGTGAAGGACCTCCTGAGGAAAACGGGAAGACGATGGCAAAGACAACTTGCTTGGGACTTAGTGGTTTATACACACCTCCTGTACTTCCCGTCTGCTTCAGCTGCTGCTTTTGAACCTAAAGCTGTCTGAGCCAATGGTCAAGGCCTCAGGATAATCCGAACAGTCTCTAACTGATGGAATTTCACCTGAGAATTCTCAGAAGAGAAAACCCCCTGCCTTGAGATGACTGAAACAAACCCATAATTCATTCATGGCCTTGACACTAACTCCCATCTTTACATTTAAAAAGGCATGAGCTATTATAGTGTCAGAATTGAAGTTTGTTTTTGGATTCACAGAGTAGGAAAGTGAACTAATTTGTTTAATTAGTTGCTGTGAACACTCAAGTCTAATGTAGGTACCAAACATTCAAAATTACCATCTGAGATCAGCAATAGATAAAGACCTGATGAATCAACTACAGGTATTTATGAGTAATTCATAAATTGTCCTCAGATTACATATTCATTAAATTTTTATGTTTGAGGACTATTAGGACCTTCCAATTTCATCCATTTATTTACCAATTATTTGCTTACTGAATTCTCACTGTCTCTGTAACTCATAGTTTCTGGTACTTTTCTTCACTTTAATACATAAATTTAATACAAATCAAATCAGCGGAGTAAAAAAAACTAATTTAACTTATATAGAACTTTACTACTGTCATTAATAATTTTCAGTAATTATTCTAATTGCATGAGCAACTTTAATTGTTACTTGGTGTCTCTTTTTGGTGCAATTATATGAAAAAATGATACCAGATAATCAAAACAATTAAAATGGTTAATGTAATTGTTGAAAGATGGAAATTAGTCTTCAGAATTTTAATAAAGTTTAATTTATGTTCCAAGATATATTTTTTAAAAAATATATGAATATTCATAGGAAAAAGAGTTGTTTATCTCATAATCAAAGATTAAAAAAATCCTAGTTTTCATACATAAAGATGAAACTAGCGACCCATAATAAGTAGAACACAAAATTTGTATTTTTTTCCAAAATAGTCATCATTTTAGAAACACAATCTCACATTTCAATTTATTTCCTATTGCAGTTAATGATACACAGCAATAGTGACTTATTTTGTTGAGTATTCAATATGTGGTCACTTAAATGGAACAGAGATAACTATAAGATCTATAACTATGACCTAATTAGTATCTCATCCTGATCAATTAAATTAATTAAATTCAAGAAAAATATAATTATTAGCATCATCAATATGTTAACAAAAACAATATTTACTAAATTTTCCTGAGATAGTCTCTCAAGTTTAAACATTTAAAAATCACTCTTACATTTATGTTGCCTGAAAGACATCTTCAGGAAGCTTTCTCTTTATCTCTAATTTTAGTATTATTTGGACAGTTGTAGTGGAGAGTTGGGCTCTGTTTACCTCATTAAAAAAAAAAAGATGTTCTAAATAAATACCTTTATTTATTATAACACAAATGTCCTCTTCTTTCTAAGTATAATTTCTTGGTTGAATCACTGCTGTCTTGGTTTCAAAAAACAAAACCCATTCAAGTTTTAGAATGATTATAATGAGTGGGTATAAATAGTAAGAAAGTTTACTTTAAGGTCAGCGAGATCTCATAGCACAGAAGAAGAGGAGGAGCAGAGCATGATGTTCTGGAAAAGTGCTCTCAACCACTGGTTGATGTCCACCTCTGACTGGGATCTCTCTATTCTGCTTTCCTGACACCTCTGCTTCCTTTTGTGACTGTCGCCTTTAGTTTCCTTGGCTTGTCTCCAAAATTTAGATCATGATATTTTTAAAACCAGAGCATGGACATGTGATTGCCCTAGACAAATAATCATGACAAGTGTGATAATGTGGTCACTGGGGCTTGGGTAGGAGAATCTCCCCAATCCCATGCCATAGAGTGAACTGCAGAAAGTCAAGTGAAGAGTCGCACTAGCCAAATTTGCATAGAAGTCAGGCACTACAATGTTTTGACATTGAGTGAAGAGTTTTCTTTATGCTAAAATCAGAGAAGAGACTTACTCTTGGGGCAAATATTATGTTTGTCCTTTGAAAAACCAATTCTGACTCCAGAACTGAGAATGAATTTGAAAGGAATAGATACTGAATCAAGGCAATCAAGTGGCTATCACTGTACCTCAGATGCATGTTGGTGATAATGTGGGCCAGGGTTGTAATAACAGAAATGAAGGGAAATGGGAAAATTCAAAAGCAACTTACAGTCAAAGTCATCAAAAACAAATGATGAGGCAGGAGAAAGCATTAAAGGAGATTTTAGTGTGTGGAATTGTAATATTCTCAGGCATAGAGATACTTGAAAAAGAGATATGAACTGTATCTTGAAATTTGTTTAACACCTCCCAAGCATATTTTATAGCACAGTTCTAGAACTCAGAAATTACTTTATGGCTAAAACTCCACTAAAAATCTTCAACATTAACAAATATTGAAATAACCATTTATGTATAAAATACTAGAAGCTTTGGAAATCTTAAGGTTGTTATGAAGGTTTGTGGTAGACTGAATAATGTCCTCAAAATTTATCTATACTCTAATTCCAGAAACATGTGAATGATGTCTTAAATGGCAAACAAGGTTGTAGTTGTACTTAACTAACCCTATATGTAATTCCATGTGTCCATGTAGAAAGGAGTCAGAAAAATACTTGACAGATAGAAGACAATGTGGTACCAGAGACTGAACAGAAATGTAGCCACAAGCCAAATAATGCTGGCATCCACCAGAAACCAGGAAGAAGCAAGTGGTGGATTCTTCCCTACAGATTCCAGGTGAAATATACCTCTGTCTCACCTTAACTACAGCCTGGCAATACTCATTTCAGAATTCTGAATGTCAAAATTACCAAAATAAATTTCCCTCATTTGTTATTATATTTTATTGGTTGTCTTTAGTTTTACATGACAGTAGAATTCATTTTGATATGATTATACAAGCATAGAATATATCTTATGCTAAATAGGACCCCGTTTGTATGGATGTACACAATGGTGAAATTCACTATGGTGTATTCATATATGTACATACAAATTTCCCTTGTTTTTAAGGTTAGTTTGTTACTATGACCATAGGAGAATGATATATGAAGCTTCTGAAATTTGCTATTATAATTAACATAGTATAAAACAGTAATTCCACCTCAATCTAGAAGTGTAATATAGGTGCATAATCTGTGTATTTGTGATATTTAGCTCAAAAGTGACAGGAGGTAATTTAACCTAGTGTTCTTTAATGCTGAAACTTTTTTCATAGATGTAGATATTATACTATAACATAAATATTTTCTGATACAGTGTTAAAAACATTTCATTCTTTTTTTCTTTTCCCCCCTTATTTGGGGCTAGCTTCCACAAAATCAGAGAAAACATTCATCCTTTGACTTTCTGCGTCTGACTTACTTCATTTAATATGATGATTTTTACTTTCATCAATTTACTGGCAAATGCTATAATTTCATTCATCTTTATGGCCAAATAATATTCCTTTGTGTATATATACCACCATTCATCTGTTGAAGAGCACCTAGGTTGGTTCCATAGCTTGGCTACTGTGAATTATTCCACTATAAACATTGATGTGGCTGCTGCCAGGATGGGGGAGAAATCCATCAAAATGGAAGAATGATCAGGGAAGATGAGGGAGGGACAGGATATGAAAATATCAGTGGAATAAATCTAAACTAACTTTCCTATGTACATATATAATTATTCCACAATGAGTCGCATCATTATGTATATCTACAAGGCACTAATTTAAAAAAAACTATAAGTAAATAGAAGAAAGATCAGTAGAATAGAGAGAGGGGAACAGGGTCAGGGGCTAAAAGGGGAGAGAAAGGGGAAGAAGCACTAAAGACTGAATTAGCAAATTATATTTCATGCTTTTGTAATAATATGAAAGTGAATCCTAATGTTATGTAAAACTAAAAAGGATGAATAAAAATAAACCAAAATAAAATTTTATTCAATTTAGAGTATTCTCTTTACCGAAGGATATCTGCAGTTCGCATGCCCTGTAGAGCAAAACCCTAACTGGTGTAGGCTCTCCAGGCCCACATAAGTTCCAGAAAATTGAAGATTTTTTTTTCTTTTTGTAGAATTTAATGGCCTAAATGCAATATTAGTATATTGTTGAAATTTAGATGATATATTTTTATTTACATGAAGTAAATAAATATTTGGAGATATTTTTTCTAAAAAATACAAGTTTTATTGAAATTACTGACAGAATGGAAATTATGCTCAGGTTTGGCAACCATTTAAATAGTTAATTGGCCCCTTCTGTTAACCTTACTAGCACATACCCAAACACAAAAAAAACTTAGAAGCATTGCTCTCATAAAATAATTTTAAAATTCTTTATTGTTTTAAATGTCTTTTAAGAAGAATAGTAGTATTGGGAAAATCAATTGTTTTGGGACTCATCACCTACTAAGAGTCTTGTATAAATCATAAATATAAGCCAAGTACAGTGACAAACAACTGTCATCCCAGCTATTTGTTAGGCTGAAGCAGGAAGATTGCAAGTTCAAGGCCAGCCTGAATGACTTAGTGGTAATCCATCTCAAAATAAAAAAATAAGAAGATAGGGAGTGTAGCTCGGTGGTAAATTGCTTCTGGCTTTAATAACCTGTATGGGAAATATTAATAAATATATACACATGTAAATATTATGAAATAGCATTAAGCTATACCTAAAATATTCTACATAAAGTAGCTTTTGTGCAAAAATAAATCATTAAGACTTTAATAAATTTTCATGTAATGCATAAACAATAAAAGTTAATGGATAAATTCATCATGGGCAGTGAATGCAGTAAGTGAATATTTATTCTTGAAGGTCTAGTATATGTGTTTGCAAGAGACACATTTTTAAGAAGTTTTCTCAGCATGAATTCTATGTAAGAAAGAGATAATCAAAGATAACACTTGTAGGAAACATTGTTCCACAGAAGAGGTTCGCAGAGATGTTTAAAAACTGATAAATGACCTTAAACTAGTTGAAGCACTGATGATAATGAAATCAAATATATCATCCGAGCAGGAATTTCTTACCATGTGTTCAATAATTTCTTCTTAAGTAAATGTTTAAATTTCTTTCTGAATTTTGTATTAGTGATTGAATTTCACTCTTACCATACCCCAAAAGTTGTCACCAATGGCTGTGTACATATGTGCAAATTAAAACTAGTAGTGCCAACACTGGCATATATGGACACACAACATCTACGTTGGATCATGAAAATGCTTTCCCATTTTGATATGAATCAGCTTCTGTATTATCAGATATTCAGTTGTTTAAAATTTGACTACTCAGTTCCAAAATGATTAATATATGTAATTTTTATTTATAAAATATTGTTTCTTCAAGAGGAAGTTAGAAATTAATTCATTATGGCTTTTGTACACATAATAGGAATTTGGAGAAATCCTTAATTCCTTTATCTTTTTAGTTATACTATAATTATATTATCTTTTTTCTTCTTTTAATCACTGGGTCATTATTGTTTCCTTTAATTTTTGTAAATCGATCCTCAAGTCATGTCTATCAAATAGATGCAGATAGAGACATAGGTTGAGGAAATGAAAGTGTAGGTAGTGTCGATAGTTTAGGAATATGGGAAAGTTTTATCTGAGAATTCCATGTACTCTCGTTGTAACTTTTCTATGATTCTGAAAATATATCAAAATAAAGTTAATGTTAAAACATCTGTTTGTTTAAAAAGACTAGCAACCCAGCCCAGCACTTGTACCCACTAGTATTCGACCAGCACCACTATCAGAGCTTCAGCACATACCAGACATTTTGGCACTGCCCGTATTAGCAGTGGTTCTGGAGACTGAGGCAGGAGGATTACTACAAGAGTTCAAAGCCAGCCTTAGCAACTTAGCGAGGTCCTAAGCAACTCAGTAAGACCTGTTTCTAAAGAAAGAAAAAAAATTAAAAGCAGGTGATGAGGCTTAGTGGTTGAGTACCCCTGGGTTCAATCCCTGGAATAAACAAATAAATAAGTGAGAAATTGAATACCTAAGCTGATAATAGAGACTTTGGAATTGGCAATAATCATTCTGAGGCAAAAGCAAAGTAGAATGAATAAATATTTTTGTATCTTCTTTAGTATATAATATAATAATGTAAGATCATTCAGATATAGAATGTACCAAAAAAAAAAAAAAAAAAAAAGGAGGGAGAGGAACCAGCCTGCTGAAAGGAAGAATTAAACTTCAAAAATATTCAAAAATACAGATAATGAAGGTTGTAGGGAGATCTATAATCCAAAAGTCTTCAAAGTATAAAACAAATAACTTGAACTAATGCATTTCTAAAAATTGAAATCCCAAATGACAGACAAGAGAACCACCAAGGTGGTTCAAGATCACCAGTATCTCACAAGTCCTTGGCATAACCCAGTCATTCAGCCACACAAAATGAATCTGGACACAATGTTTTTGACAGGGGCTGCTATTCAACAATGCTATTCAGCCATTCTAGAGATGAAATATAGGATATGATTTTTTCATTTGTCCAAATTTAGCACAAAGAATTAGGAGATGACTTATCCAAGTGTACTTTAATTCTGATAACACTTTTTTAATAGAAGTGAATTATGTACTCAAGTAATAATGCTTCTCCAAGTGGGTTAAAAAAAGTTAAAAAACCCATCATGTATTTTTCTTGCCCATCTTTTTTGTGATAGAATTGATGGAGCAGAGGAGTTATTAGGAGTTATTACAGTTGAGTTCTTTTCATCCTGACATTTCCTACTAATTGAATGATACTGTGGGACCACTTGAAATCTGTAGATTACGTTTTCTTAATAAGTATTGTATGAGGTATACAGTTATATTAAATTACTGATAAGATATTTTCTGTGGATAAAGAAGTGTAATTTTTTAAATTTGTAATTCAAGCAGAAAAACCCTTAAATATTTTAGTCACATATTAGCATCACTTTCCTCATTGTATTATCACATTGAAAGAGATTTATTTTCCAATAAAATTATCTTTTTTGATAGCCAAAACTGTAGGACTGTGGAATTATCCTATTATATTAGTTTCCTTAAGGGATAACATAAATAGCCTCTCTGCATAACTCGCTGAGTTTAACCAATTATGTAACATTTACCACATGCAAAGTATTAAGCATATGAAACGAAAAATGGATCAATAACTTGGAATTGCCTAAGGTTGCCTGCTACAGAGGACTATATGTAACTATATGCAAGTACGATTTTAAAATAAGGTACACTAGAGATACGAGAGTGAAATGCACAAATGTCTTATGATCTTTTCTGGTAACTTCCTTAAACATATTTCAACAGATAATGCTAAATGAAAATGTATTTGCCATGGAGGGGAAGCTGCTCTGGTAAAGTGCTGGAATGGAAACGCATGACTGCATTTTAAGGAATGGTGTTTGTGTACTTTAACTGAATAAATTTGGAATGTTTCATTGAGAGATTCTTTTTTTACAAAATAATACAGACTATTCTAAAACTATGAAGATAAGTTTATAAACTTTATTAAAACTCTTTGGAAACTTAGAGAGCAATAGCAAAACACTAAAGTAAATTCAATAGAAACAACTTAATAAAAAAAAACCCAAAAGTTAAAATTTCTTTATATTTGAGTTTTTGCCCAGGTTCTAAAGATAATCAGAGACATTCTCATGTTCCATTTGCTAAAAATAAACTAAAATGAATGAAGTAAAATATAGTAAACATAACAATTCATCAAGGTATCATGAAAAGAACTGAACATGAGCTGTGTTATTAATTCTCACAATTTTCTTAGTTTGTAGGCTCTATTATTATTCTTGTTTTCCAGCATAGGAAATTGAGTATTGGAAAGTCACAGAGTGATGCTTGAAATCGGGATGTTTAATTCCCAAAGTGTTTAATTTCCAACTTTAGTCAGTCCTAAGAAACCTTCTTGTGAGGCATCATTTCAGGTTAATAGTGATAAATGCTATTATGCTATCATGAAAAATATTCATAGCAAATATTCATACAAAAATCAGCAGAGGCCAGTCACATTTGTTTATTTAATGTCATTTCTTGTTGGCTTTATATTGGAGCAACAAATTAATCTATTAGATAAGCACATACAAAAAAAATTTAAGTGGTTTTATTTTCAATTAAAAAATTTTACTATTTCATATAGAAGAAACAAACATGCATGTGTTTATTAATCCACTTGCCATGAAGACAATTGGTTATGAAAATGAATACTTTTGCATTGACAGAATTACTAGGAGCAAGTTGTAGACTTGAAGTGAAGTTGGAGAATGTTAAGTTTGTGCTACAACCCCATAGTTTTCTAAACTTCTGTTTTTTTTTTTACACTAGAAATACTGTATTAACATGGCCAAATTTAATTTTTTGTGGTAAATTTAAAAGAAAACTAATTGACAATATTATTTCTTCATCTGTATAAGACTGACTTCTACAACTTTATTGCAAGTAAAAGAGAGGTAGAAACACGGGATTTATTTAAGATTCTTTATGTTCTCTATATTTTTCTAACTTCCTGTGATATTTATAACATATATATATTTACCAGATGCAAATCACTTGTTTCCTTGTCTGGGGTATAAGGAATACCACAGTCCTTGTTCCACTTGGTCAGGGCCATATCATTGGTAGCTGATCAATGCAACATGGGTGGGAATTAAGTGTCCCACTTACATGCTTTGCATAAAACATCCTAACTGAGCCTCCACACACTCTGCTTTCGTGTGCCAGCAAGGTGGATACAGATGGTATCCAGAGAGTTGTAAAATTGAAGAAGCCTGGTACTTATTTAATTATTCTGATTAGGATTTTTCAGTAGCATCTCCAAGCTCAAATGGGGCTATGATAAACAACATTCTATTCATTTGAGTCACTGACAATTGAAGGTGGTTGGTTTTAGAAGCTAACACAATATACATTGCTGCCATTTGGTTGTTTTTATCATTGATTTTTTAAAATTCGGGGAAGTTTTGTATCAAGTTAGTATATGAAAGGAACTCAAATTCAAGACAGAACTCAAGTGTGATGTAATTACATTTGAAGTCAATTATGACTGAATTAGTTAGATGTAAAATATTTGCATTTCTCTTCCTGTATAGTCACACTTTTTGTGTTCTTTCAAATCACTATGGGATGCTAACATTAGGAAGTGATGCAGAAAGGCTCTTAGTCTCTGAGGGACCTTCTTTTGAAACTCACTTGTATATCTAAGAAAAAATTGTATATGTCTGTGAAACTCAAAATGAATTCAACAGAATATCTCACTGAATGAAAGCTTGTAGATTCTTAAGGAACGTTCCAAGGCACCACCAGAGAAGCCTCCAATGGAGCTGCAGTAGGCAGAGAAAAGTGGTTAAAGAGGCTAAATAAGCTAATTTACTTATATCAAAATGCATCTCAAAAACTTTTTATGTTCACCTACTTTTGGGAAGAACAATAGATCATTCTTTTTTACACCCCACAGGAAATCGTTAGGCCACATCTAATTTGAAGGTGTGCTATTGATAAAAGAGATATTGGCTAGAGTATCCTCACTAGCTCTGATTTATTTAGAAGAAAATCATATAATCTAAACTTTTACTTAGCTCTATTGAAAATAGAGCTAATGAAATGTCAAAAATGCAGCATCTCCTAGGGTTTGACTCATCCCCTAAGAGTGCACAGGAGAGTCAGCACCAAGCTTGGACTTAAATCCCTACACAAGCTGAGAGCTTCGAGTTATGAAAAATGCTTAGATTTTTTTTCTTTATCTTTCAATCAGTCATTTTTTATCCTCCTTTCTTTTTTTATTAAGTAGTTTTTTTTTTTAGTAGTAGATGTATACAATACCTTTATTTTGTTTATTTTTTTATGTGGTGCTGAGGATTCAAACCCAGTGCTTCAGGCACTCCAGGCATGTGCTCTACCACTGAGCCACAACCACAGCCCTCCCATCCTTTCTTAAACTAAAACTATTTCTTCCTTTAAGGAATAATTGCATCTGTGGACTTGGGGATTGCTGTGAAATGATTATGTGGTGTTCTGTCTTTTATCTGTCTATCTAAGTGACATGCATGTACAGTTTTTTTTTTTCAGATTGATTAAATGGTCCTGAGTGACACTAGAAAAATTGTATGTGCTTGAGTTTATTTTTGCCTGTCAAAATTTATTAACTTTAATTATCCAAACCTTTCTTCCATGTAGAGTACTACCTTCTCATTTGATATAAACTCCATTTATTGTTCTACTGGTCATCAAAAGAGATATCATCAGGGATAAAAATCAATTAAATAATCATCTCTTTAATATGACACCATGGGGGGTATATTAAAAAAAAGACCTAGAAATGAGGTTGGATGATCAGGAGTTGAGTTTCAGTTCACTTTCTGTAGCATTTGATGAAACTGAGCTGCTATCTAAAATATTTGAACATTGGTTTCCCCATCTGTTAGACTAAGGTTAAGACTCTCTAATGAAAATATTGTAATGTAAATGAAGTGATAGTATATGTAGAAGCACCTAAACATAATAAAGTTTAAGCATAAAGTTAGAAATTTAAAATTTTGTTATTGATAAAATAATAAGCATACCCAAAAGAATATAGAGACAATCATGGGAAAATGAAGGTCATTATTATTTTGAAATATGTTCCATTTTGGCTTTTTTTGTAGCACAGCATATTAATGTTTAAACCTGTTTTCAGTAAATAAATAGAGAATGTATAGTACATTGAGATTTTTTAGTGCCTTTTCTAAAGTCTCACTCCTTTGTCTATGCTAATCTAAGGAGTATTTGAAGGCGAAATAAAAATCTAAGGTAATATGAATGTGGCATTACTTAGAATGTATTGGTATGTAAAATCCACTTAAAATGTAATTTCATCACTAAGACAGTTTATGTTGTATGTTATTATCTGGATCAAAGCATATTTTATTGAGAAATACTTTTTGAGTTTTATAACAAACATATTACTGAATTTCCTTGATATTCATTGTGTTCATATTTTCTCAGCTTTAGTACAGTGTCCCACACTATTTATCTACTATTCCACAGCTAAAACATACCTCAAACTCTAGAAAAACTCAATTCAACATGCCAAATTCCCATAATGTTTTGCTTTGAAAAACAGAAACTTTTTCATCAGGTATATGGCTATGGTTTGAATATAGTTTGTCTTCTCCAAAGCCATGCTGAAATTTAATCTCCATTAGGAAATGTTAAGAGGAGAACCAGATTGGGCTTTTAAAAGGTGATAACGGCCCTGCCCTCATTAATGAATCAATCCATTCATGTGATTGATGAATTAATATGTTAATGTATCATCTTGAGTGGTTCTGCTGAAAAAGGCAGTTTGGATTATATATATATATATATATATATATATATATATATATATATATATATATGGATAGATAGATATAGATAGATAGATATAGATATAGATACACACACACACACATATATATATAATATACATACATATATTCTTCTTCTAAAATTTATTTTAGAGGGAGAAAGATAACCTGAAACACAATGCAAACAGAAGAAGCATAATTCAATATATTTAAGATTATTCAAATTAGGTAAATTATTAGATAAGGGTTTAAGGGCCACCACCTTTATATTTTTATCCCATTAAAAAATCTAATTGTCAGTATAGTATTCCTGTAATACTTTGATTTTTTTAAATATTTTTTTTTTAGTTGCTGATAGACCTTTATTTTATTTATTTGTATTTGGTGCTGAGAATTGAACCCAGTGCCTCACACATGCTAGGAAAGCGCTTTTCCACTGAGCTACAACCCCAGCCCTGATTTTTTTAAACACATTTGAAATTTTGCCAGCATCTTAAAATGATTTAAAAATTACAGTACCCCTTCATGTTCAAAAAACTAGAAAATTTAAGGATAACAAAAACATATCTCAACATCATAAAGGCTATCTGTGCTAAGCCCCAGGCCAACATCATTCTAAATGGAGAAAAAAATAAAGGCATACCCTCTAAAACCTGGAACAAAACAGGGATGCCCTCTTTCACCACTTCTATTTAACATAGTTCTTGAGATACTGGCCAGAGCAAATAGACAAAAGAAATTAAATGGATACAAATAGAAAAAGAAGAAATCAAATTAGCACTATTTGCTGATGATATGATTCTATACTTAGAAGACCCAAAAAATTCCACCAGAAAACTTCTAGAATTAGTAAATGAGTTCAGCCATGTAGCAGGATATCAAATCAACACCTACAAATTAAAGGCATTTCTGAATATCAGTGACAAATCCTCAGAGGGAAAAACGAGGAAAACTACCCCATTTACAATACCTCAAAAAAGTAAAATACTTGGGAATCAACTTAATGAAAGAGGTGAAAGGTCTATATAATGAAAATTACAGAACCCTAAAGAAATAATTTAAAGAAGACCTTAGAAGATGGAAAACCCTACTTTGCACTTGGATAGGCAGAATTAATATTATCAAAATGACCATGCTACCAAAAGTACTGTACATTTTAATGCAATTACAATCAAAATCCTAATGACATTCCTCATAGAAATAGAAAAAGCAGTCATGATATTCATCAAGAAAAATAAGAGACCTAGAACAGATAAAGCAATCCTTAGCAGGAAAAGGGAAGCAGGTGGCATCTCTATACCAAACTTAAACTATACTACAGAGCAGTAGTAACAAAAATAACATGTCATTGGCACCCAAACAGACTGGTAGACCAATGGTACAGAATAGAGGACACAGAGACTAACCTACAAAATTACAATTATCTTATATTGGACAAAGGTGCCAAAAACATGCATTGGAGAAATGATCACCTCTTCAATATATGGTGCTGGGAAAACTGGAAATCCATATACAACAAAATTAAATTAAAACCCCATCTCTCACCATGCACCAAACTGAACTCAAAATGCATCAAGGACCTAGGAAAAAAACCAGAGACCGTATATCTAATAGAAGAAAAGGTAGGCCCTAATCTCCATCATGTGGGATTAGGCCCCAACATCCTAAATAAGACTCCTATAGTGAAAGAGTTAAAATCAAGAATCAATAAATGGGATGGATTCAATCTAAAAAGTTTCTTCTCAGCAAAAGAAGCAATCTGAATAGAGAACCTTCTTCTTGGGAGCAAACTTTTACCCCTCACACATCAGATAGAACAATAATCTCTAGGGTACATAAAGAACTCAAAAAGCTAATACCAAAAAACCCAAACAATAAATGGGCTAAAGACCTGAACAGACACTTCTCAGAAGATGATATACAATCAATCAACAAATATATGAAAAAATGTTCATCATCTCTAGCAATTAGAGAAATGCAAATCAAAACTACTCTAAGATACCATCTCACTCCAATCAGAATGGCAGCTATGAAGAATACAAACAACAATAAGTTTGGTAAAGATGTGGGGGAAAAGGCTCACTCATGTTCTGCTGTTGGAACTGCAAATTGGTGCAGTCAATATGGAAAGCAGTATGCAGATTCCTTGAAAATTGGGAATGAAGTCATCATTTGACCCAGCTATCCCTCTCCTTGGTCTACACCCAAAGGACTTAAAAACAGCATACTACAGGGACACAGCCACATCAATGTTTATAGCAGTATAATTCACAAGAGCTAAACTATGGAACCAACCTAGATGCTCTTCAGTAGATGAATGGATAAAACAAATGTGGTATATATACACAATGAAGTATTACTCAGCAATAAAAGTGAATAAAATCATGGCATTTGCAGGTAAATGGATCAAGTTAGAGAAGATAATGCTAAATGAAGTTAGCCAGTCCCAAAAAACTAAATGCTGAATGTTTTCTGTGATATAAGGAGGTTGGTTCATAGTGGCATAGGGAGAGGAAGCATGGGAGGAATAGACGAATTCTAGAAAGCCAGAGGGGTTGGAGGGGAAAGGAGGGGGCATGGGGTTAGAAATGATTGTGGAATGTGATGGACATCACTATCCAAAGTACATGTATTAAGGCAAAAATTTGTAAATATACTTTGTATACAACCAGATATATGAAAACTTCATGGCTTATATGTATGAAAAGAATTGTAAAGGATTCCACTGTCATATATAAATCAAAAAATGAATAAAATATAATTGCCATTATAGTATTACTATAATGTTTTTATTTTCTTTTAACACATTTGAAATTTGGTTAGCATCATAAAATAATTTAAAAATTATTATGTATGTTTAATATCTGTTTTGGCTTTCACATTTTTTAATGTTCTTTCCTAAAGATTGATTTTTAATTTAGCAATAAAAAGAAAATACTATTTCAATTCTTATATTTCCAAAAGTTATAACTGATATAAAATATTTAAACGTACTAAGTTCATTTGGACAGATTGATCTGAACATATATACTACCTTCAAAGTATTGTAAAACCCAACCATAGATAATTAAACTGAAAATATTAGCTTTTAAGTGTTAAAGTAAGTTTATTTGCATCTCTTCAGTCAATACCTTTAGAATGTTATCTCACACTCAAAAGTGTTGAGAAGTTTTTCCCTCTCACAAACTATAGATCTTATTTAACTTTTGAGTCTGTTACCTGTAACAATAGAGTCAAGTGATAATTGGGAAAATTTCTCCAGTAGCTCATAAAATTATATCTGTGTCTTGCTTGCAAGCCCTGAGGGGTGGCAGGTTAAGCAGGTGAAGATCTTTCCAGAGTGGCAATGGAGGTAGTTTAAATTGCAATTACAGTTTATAGTGCAGCTGTTAAAATCCACCAAAACAAATTTTCAGAATGACCTTTTTCCACTTATCTAAGGAATTTTGCCAAACATTTAATTTGTAGGCATCTCACTTAGGCACTTTTCCAAATACAGACCTTGGAATGAATTATCTCATATTTAGTTTTCACATATAAAATTGGATGTCTGTAGGTGACCTATAATATTAGTGGAGTTAACTTTGTTTCATATTACTGATGCTTTCAGACATGTAACTTTCATTTTTAATAAAAAAAAATAATTACAAACTCGCCAGAAAAGAAGAAGACACCTGCAATGATTTCTTTTTAAATGTCTATTAAGTTGCCTTATTAATGTCAGGAATTCAATTTCTTAAATCTATATGTCATACTGAAGAAAAACTTTGAAATAGCATCAGCACATGTCTGTGACCCATGTAAATGTCAAGTGTCAGATGAACAGACTACAAGAATGTCTCTGACAATTTTATTTCACCTTATCTATATTAATTTTTATTTTCAAATTCTAAGAAGTTGACATTATACACTTCTGTTTTACTTTCACATAAATGTTGCAATTCAGAAAATAAGTGAATACTATGTGGAAATTATTTAGCTATTGCCAGTCTGGCTATCAAATGTTAGTTCTAAATTATATCATGCAAATTGGATAGGGTTTACAATGTGCTTGAGTTAATTAGCCATTCCTCTTTTAACAGGTCCTGGGACAAGTGATGATACCTGGAAGCCTTAGCTTAACCAACCTCCTTAAATATAAAGTGACCTCTCTATCATACTAAGTATTTAACCAGAGCTGTATTCTTTGACTAGCTACACAGTCAGAATATTTGAATACTAAAACTCAAGGATAGAATCTTAAAATAAATAGAACTGTTTTCAGACATTAAATCCAAACTTTTGTAGAAAATGATTTTAAATGAAAAATACGCGTATGTATTGAAAAAAAGTATTTTGTAGTGGTTAAAAATGAAGGTTACAGGGCCTCAGTTTCCATCTAGGTTCTACCACTTACGAGCTTTGAGATCTTGAAAAAAAAAATACCCAATCTTGCTAATGTTCAATTTCCTCATGTGAAAGAAAGAGAGAGAGAGAGAGAGAGAGAGAGAGAGAGATCATAATTTCTTCTACTTGTAAATTTGTTTACAAAATATTAGCAAATAATGGGGGAATATCTAGAATCTAGCAAATCGCAAGCATTCTAAAATATAGCTAGTTTACAGTTAAAATAAAATCTAATATAAAATGTCACTATTCTTATAAAACAACAACCGAAACACACACAGTAGTTTGACTGCCTGAAGAATATAAATTTCCAGTATTTGTATAATCTAGGTAGCCCAATACATGTTTAGAGCATTAAAATTTTAGTAGCTCCAAGACCAAGCATCTGAGATCTGGAATTTGTTGCCCTTGGAAGAGGTAAGTGACATATGGAAAACAAAAGTGAAGTGAGAGGAAATGTAGAATAATGATGCGAATCTTACTATGCTGTAGGCATTATCATCAAATTTGAGGTGCATTTTTGTAATGCTCAAAATGTGTGTTGGATTGAACTACTAAGATTCCCTCTTACTACTGAGGAACTAGGATGTAGACAAGCCAGTTATGTGACCTTTGGTGAATTATCGGTGAGGGAGATTGGATTCAACTTCAGGACTGTCTGCTCTTCAACTGTCTCTTACACTTCACACCTATATATTATGACACTTTGTAATCTACATTGTGGTTTTTGTTTTTACTGGTTTTTTTTGTTTGTTTGTTTTTGGTGGTGGAGCTGCTGGGGATTGAAACCAGGGCCTTATACATGCTAGGCTAACATCCTATCAACTGAGCTATATCCATAGCCCCTTGTAATCAGAATTTGAGACATTAATTTGGACAGACTGTGATTGCAAAAGTAAGAATATGGACCACTGGTCTAAAAAGGGAGTACCATCTAAGTAATTGAGTAGGAAAAGTCGGGAAAAACAGCTTTGATTGTTAACTATCTCAACTAATGAATCTGAGGGTTTGAAAGCTCGTTTGGGCTTTGTATAATGACAACTTAATTTGCATTCCCAGATCTAAAAATTTCTTTTGATGAAACGTAATTCTGGGACTTTCAACTCTCTAAATATTTTTTTTCTTTTTTGGTGCCCGGGATTAAACCCAGGGATGCTTCACTACTGAGTTTTAACCCCAGCCATTTTTCACATTTTATCGGTCTCACTGAGTTGCTAAGTGCTTCATTAAGTTGCTAAACCTGGCTTTGAACTCAAGATCACCATGTCTTGCACTCCTGAGCTGCTAAGATTACAAGCATGCACCATGCTGCCTGGCAACTTCCTCAATCTTGGTTAATTTACCTTTAAAATAAAAACAGTAAGGTAACTCTAACCAAATAAAATTATGCATTTATAATATTTAGCATGGGTTCTAATAAACAATGATGTGGTTGTTTTCACAAGGGTAGTCCATCCCTGAGGGATGAAGCACATATACTAAAACTGAAGGAAAAAAATCAAGCTCTGAGCATAGATGTAATATAAATTAACATATGATAGAGATAAGAACACTGGCAATTCAGCCATGCATGCCATATGTCATAGTTGAAGTCAAATAAATACATACAGAGATGTGTTGGATATAATAGCTTATTAACAAACCAGCAAGGACCAACAGGTACATGAAAAAAAGTTCAAATCACTAAGCATAGAAATCAAATCAAAATCTCAATGAAATATCATCATGCATTCTCATGTCCTTTGAAGAACAACTCACAATGGAAAAGAAATGGAAATAACCCAAGTGTCTATTAAATCGACTAATGAATGGTTACAGAGAATGTCGTACATAAATACCAAAGAATACTATTCAGCTATAAGTAATAATGAAATATTTTCATTTATGACAACATGGATGTAACTGGAAATCATCATGTAGGTGAAATAAATCAGGCAGAGAAAGGCAAGCACCATTTAATCTAACTTATATATGGAATCTAAAAATATTACCTCATGGAAGTTGAGAACAGAATAGTGGTTAGCAAAGACCATGGACAGTACAGCAGGGAAAAGTATGGAAAATGTTGATCAACAGGAGGTAAGCTATAGTTAGACAGGAGCAAGAAGTTCCAGTGGGCTATTGCACAATAAGATGAATACAAATAATACTACACTGTGCATTTCAAAAACTAGACAAAAGGAATATGAAAGTTTTCATCATACAGGAATTATAAATATTTGTAGAGATACATATGCTTAATTTAAACATTACTTAAGTTATACATATATCAAAACATTATACAGTACCCCTCAGATTTGTATAGTTTTTAATGTTTTTACAGATCAGTTAAATAATAAATAAGAAAAAATAACTAAGGAAAAATTGAATGCATTAATAAATTCATAGGATTTGTAAAATTGTCTGAAATAATGTCATTACATTTTCCATGTTAAATTTAAAAGTTTGGGATTATGCACTTGTATTCTTAATGCCCTGATGTCACAATCCTGCAGTGATGTGCTGCTGGCCACCTTGATTTATTAGGTTTAAAGATGACAGTTTCAGAAATTATTCATATAATGAGAGGCCTCTCATGACCTAATTTATATTTTAGACCTAATGATTTTTTTCAATAGATGTCAGTTTCATTTCATTGTTTAACAGAACCTTTGACAGGTAAAGAGAATGTAAACACTATTTCCTGGTTTAGTAGTGATCACTCATTTTAAATAACCGCGTGAAGAGTGTGGAGAGAAATCCACAGTGTAATATAGTCAGAGAAACTGTAGGGAACTTAGAAGCCATCACTGACATTCTCCCCAGAAGGAAACAAGCTTCCACAGTCATGCCCATGTCCTTTGGCTGCTTTGCCTTCTATACAAAGGCCCTTAAAAAGCACTTCATCCAGTGACCAAGGCATCTAGATGATTTTTTGGAAATCCATATGAATCTGAAAAGTTATAGAGGCCTGATATTAATCCCAAGCAACACGTACACATAAACACACACACACACACATGCAAGAAGCAAAAAAGTTCTTGATCTCAAAACACAAATGAAGACATTGAAACAAAATTATCAGATGATGTTTATAGGTCCAGGAATCACATAGACTAAAATGTCAGTTCTAGCCTACCACTCATATACTTGTGATCTCCAAAGCAAATTAGTCTCTTTTTAAGATTTAATTTATATAACTATAAAGTATCTTAGCAATAACAATGTATAATTTACCTAATTCAGAATTAATTTAGATGGTAATATTATAATTGATAACAATCCTGTCTAAATTTAATTGTTTTAGTTTATAAAAACATTTTCACTATTAGATTACAAACACTCCAGGTAATATTGTTAATTAAAATTATGCTTATTTATATAGTAAGCATTCAGTATATCCTAGCTCTTCTAAAAGCTACAATGTGAGAACACTGACTTTCAAATTATTCAACACACAGCAGCTTATATAGAAAATAATTATTTTACAAAACTTGTGCTGATACCAATCAAAACAAAAATATTATTCAATCTGTTTTATTTTAGTCAATAAAAAAAACAAAATATTGACTTTAATAGTGCAGAGCTGGACTGGGAATGTAACTCAGTGGTATAGCACTTGCCTAGAATGTGGAGGCCCCAAGTACATGCTCAAGAAAGAGAGAGAGGGAGAGAGAGAGAAGAAAAAGAATCTACTGAGAAACTTGGAGCACAACTTCAAACAGTGGTAGGATTTTAGTGCTACATACAGAGCAAAACCTAAATTATTACACACTGGAGCACTCTGCTAATATTTCTTTCCATTTTAGCAAGGCATCATTTGGCATTAGAGTACTGAAGGCGATTTATTGTAGACATCAATTTTATTTTCAGATATGGACTTTATTGAAATTTGCCCTGGTATTTCTCCCTTTATGGAAAGTCTCTTTCCTCTCAGGAAGGCTATGAAGAAATTGCTGACTATTTGTCATGTAAAATTCTTAAGTTATTTCATTCTATTGTCTACAAAGAAAATTCTATATACAACCTTCAACTTTACCCTGAGTTTTTACAGCAGAGGGAAGCCTTGGCAAATGAAAATATAGTATGTACAATTACCAATTCTTGGACCAAAAAAATAAAGATCCAAGCCCCAAACATAGCACTTTTAAAACTAGAGATAAATACAAGGGAAAAGAGGGACAGTATGTTTATTCCTAAATCTGAAGACAGGATAAGAAAGCATATGATGTTCAGCTTTCATTTGCAGTTTTTCTATCTCAAAGCATCATCACATATTGTAACTTCACGTTCTGCAACAGCAGTGATGCACTTTCACATATAATGGTGCAGGAAAGTGAGCCATAGGAAAAAGCAGCAGGAAATCATACTGAAATAAAACTTCTTTGAGGAAACATGACTAAGTAGGAATCTCACTGTGCATAAAAACAAGTTTATTAGACACAGCTAAATTGACATATCAGTCATTTCTTTGTAGCTTGGACATGACTATAATCGCACATGTGAATTGAGCTCCTATAACCTTTTGCATAATTATATGGTGTGATATATTAGTGAAGTGAATCCATGGAATCATACCAGAGGGAGTCAAGTACACTTAGAAATGTTTCAACCATTTTGGCAGGTCAAAATGGACAACTTCAGACATGTCCTGTTAATATATGAGTTATTTTAAAAGAGAGAACTCAAGAAAAATAGCAAAAATAGTAATTTCTCACTTTTGCTGGAACAATGTGGATTTAGGTTGGCTTTCGCTTCAATTCAATACAAACAAGCAAGAATATACTTCAGGATTTTTTTTTTTAATTTTTGTTGAAATATAATTTTATTTCTTTTTATTTATTTATTTATTTGGTACTGGGGATTAAACCAGGAATGCTTAACCAATTAGCCACATTCCCAGTCATTTTTTTTTTTAACTTGGAGACAGAGTTTCAATGCGTTGCTTAGGGCCTTGCAAATTTTGCTGAACTCTTGATCCTCCTCCCTGAGCCTCTAAACCCACTAGGATTTTATGTGTGAGCCACCATGCCTGGCACCAAATACAATAAATTTTAATTAGATTTTCCAAGAGAATTCCTGTGAAGGTATTTTGATTATAATTATTATACTCTTTTTTTTTTTGTTTGTTTGTTTGTTTTTTTTGTACTTGGGACTGAATCCACAGGTGTTTAGCCACTGAGATATATCCCCAGATTTTTTGTTTTCTTTTGTTTTTTAACTTGCTAAATTTTCTGGGCTGACCTTGAATTTGCAAATTCAGTCTTTCTGCAAATTCAACCTCATAAGTAGCTGAAGTGAAAGATGTGAACAACTGTATCCAGCTAGCTATGTACATTTATGTACATATCACTAAATTTACATAGGCTTTTATTATATTTGGTAAATATATATCCACATTAAGGTCTAGCTACTTCTGGACCTTAATGTAGGTATACATTTAACAGTTTAAGATACTGATAAATAGGTATTCAAAATAATTACACAATATTTTTCTCTTACCAACAGAGTAAGAAATTTCCAGTTGCTCCAAATCCTAATCAACACTTTGTGTTGTCAACTTCATGAATTTCCTCTGCTCTTATGGGTCTATAATAGTATCTATGAGTTTTTAATCTGCATTTCTATAATAACTAATCATGTTGAAAATTTTTTATCTAATTGGACACTTATTTATGTATGTTATTTTGTGAAGTAGCTGTTAAATCATTCCAACTTTCAAATTTGGTTATTTCTCTTTATACTGTTGAGCTTTATGTGACAAACTTTCATATATTCTAGATGATAACCCTTTGTTAAACTTATTATTTCAAATATTTTCAACTATTATTTGGCTTGCCTTTTCATTTTTTTAACAGTCACATAGGAACAAAAATAAAAAACATCATCATCATTATTATTATTATTATTATTATTATTATTATTATTATTTTGGTACAGGAGATTAAACTCAGGGTCACTTAAACACTACACCATATCCCCATATCCCAGGCCTTTTATTTTTTTGTTTTGTTTTGTTTTTATTTGGGACAAGGTTCTCACTGAGTCCTTTGGGCCTAGCTAAAGTTGCTGAGGTTGCTCTAGAACTTATGGTCCTCCCATCTTAGATTCCTGAGTCACTGGGATTACAGTCCTCTGCCACCACAACCAGATACAAATTTTCTTAGTTGGAATGAAGGAAGTTCAATTCTTAAGATCTAGGTATTTTAAATAGTTGAAAATCATTTTTCTCAAAGCTGTCTAAATCAATCTCTCAAATGCAATTTTACCATGTGCAGATTTTTTTACATTACTCCCTTTTTTCAGACAGTTTCCACCTGGTTAGTTGTATTTCACTTTACTGAACCGCAAGAACACAGACCTCTATTAGCAGCCAACACTTAAATGTCTAATTATTGGAATAACTTTCAGTCGCAGCTAGCAGCTATGAGCAGCTGGGAGTGCTTGAAGAGTCCATGTTTGTTCAGGCCTGACAGGAACACCGCAGGATGGGGTGCTCTGCTCTAGCAGCGGTCAGTGAAACCACATCTTCAGCCTTATGATTAGCATTGTCAATCTACCGGGCCAGGAACCCAAGGGTCAGGGGCTTCAAGGCATGAAATCCCTGAATTAGTAAGCCCCCTCCTTTTGGGACAAAGACCCTTCCAGTCTGCATTCCACCATGACAGCAAAATTTAGAGTTTCCTCACAGTGCGGTTACATTAGGCAGGAGATGATTGGCTTATGGATATTATCTTGCTTATGTATGATTGACAGGCACACCCCACAGGAACCCTGCCACAATTATATGCATTCCAAAAATAAGCTGAGCTACTGGATGTTGGCTAGATCGCCACCTGCCAGTTCTCACCAGCTCCAGGAGTCTGTGTGTTGATCGTGCCTGTGACTAATTGACCACACCAGTGACAGGAACGTATGCAACTAATTAATTCATAAACCTCCAATGAAGGCATTAAGGGAAGAGAAAGTATATTATCCTATTCCAATTTTTTATGCTTTATTCTCATTTGATTATGTCCTGAATTATAAAAATTTGTGCAAATAATAAGAAATAGGACCATTTTAAAGTAGTATAGGAAAAGGGTATTGTAGCCATGCCAAATATTACAAACGAAGAAAATACAGTAAAACAATGAGGGGGGAAAAAAAGGAGTAAACATGAATAAATAGCACAGGGTAATAGAATAAAGAGAAAGTATGCCTATACAGAAGGTAGGAAAGATTTTGCATGGTTTCACAACAAACAATCTGGAAAAATTATAGAGATATAGATAAATATTCAAATCATGAATTCAATAATAATATAGGCAAGTTCAAGGAGACTACAAAGGTAATCATAAAATTAATAGGACAATTTTCATATTAATTAAAAACCAAAACCAAGTAACATGAGTAACATTGTAAGTCATTTTAAATTAAATTTATTTTTAAGTGATACATAAATACACAAAAATTGTATATATTAATGATGTATTCTGTGATGTTTTGATACATGTATGCATTGTTTAGTCAGGTGAAACATCTCAGTTATCACTTCTTTATCATTAAAATTTTCAAAATTCTTTCTATTAACTTTTTGAGATATGCATACAGAATCAGTATCTATAGTCACCTTGTTGTGTAATAACACACTACAACTATTTATTTCTATCAAACTGTAACTTAGTACCCATTGATCAATCTTTCCTTATATCTCCCTTCTTTCTACTCCTTCCAACCTCTGATCACCAATGTTCTACTCTCAATTTCTAGGAGACTATTTTAGATTCCATGTATAAGTGAGATCATGTGGCACTTATCTGCCTGTCTGGTTTACTTACCAACATAAAGATCTCCATTTCCATCCATGTTGTCTCAAATGACAATAGGTTTTTGTTTGTTGGTTTTATGGGGATGGCTGCATAATATTTTTTGTGTGTACATACAACACATTTTTTTAACCATTCATCATATGATAGACACTCAGGTTGTTTCCACTTCTTGGCTATTTGTGAATAATGCTACAATGAAGATGGAAGTGCAGATGTCTCTTAAACATACTAATTTCATTTCCTTTAAATAGTCTGTCAGAGTGAAATTGTTAGCTAGATCATCACATGGTAATATATACTATTCTGACTCTTGATGTAAAATTACACATACATATACATAGAGAAATAGTAGCTTCAAATAAAAATTATTTTTTGCAAGTTGAAAAAATGAATATCCTCAAATATATAAAAGAGAATAATATAATAATAGTAATTATTATTTTTTTGGTGTTGGGGATTGAACTCAGGGCCTTGTGCACACAAGGTAAGCACTCTACCAACTGAGCTATATCCCCAGCCCAATAATTAACTTATTTATGTAGATATAATCTGACAATCATGCAATAAGCATGCATAATTAAATATGCAACAGTCAAAAGATTAAAATAAAGGAGGCTTAGATTTTAAGTATTGCATTTTAAAATGTGTTAACACGATGCATTATGCAATGTGAGCAAGAATATGATGAAACCAAGCATGTTGAAACATAGAATATGATGTTGTAAATATGTGTAGTTATTTGAGAAAACATTCTGGCAATATGTATGAAGAAAATCATAGTAATCATATTATTTGATATTAGAATTTATCTCTAGGAAATAATCAAATTTAATTGATTTGATTTGATTTAAGGGCCTCGTCTTTTATAGATCCACATCTAATGATAAAATAATTTTTAATAATGAAAATCCCAAAACATAACAAAAATAAGGGACCTCCAGTATGAACTTTATATTTGAAGACACCTATTTAAGAAAAAATATTATGTCAGCCTTGCAAGTAATATTTATCAAAACCATACAGAATGTGAAAAATGATAAATAACATTGTAAAAACGTTATTATTTGTAAAATTATTTCATTTATTGCTTATGGCCCTCAAGCACCTGGATAAAATACTCAAGATCACATAGAATAGTGAGTCCTAAATTCAGATAGTGTTCAGTATATAAGCTGTGTAACCTTAGGTATGCTATTTATCTTTTTCTGTTTCTTGGTTTTATAGCCTGCAAAATAAGAATAATAACCAGACCTGCTTTCCATGGACTTCTTCGGTAATAGAGATAAGCTTTAAAGTAATTACAAAAAACTACTATTATTTCATTATCTAGATAAAAAAAATTGATTGTCAGAAAAACATGTATTGCTTAAAATAATTTATCTCATAAGTGTTTGCACTAGAATTTGAATACTGGAATTCTGATTACACTATTGTCACAAATATCTTATGTCATCTCTCTCTTTCTTAGTTATATATCTTGCCACCTTGGGAGAAAATTATAATAGCCTTTGGGAAACAAAACAGAGCCATGTTTTTATTGCCTCAACTCATACCACTGTGTAATTATAGTAGTAAGACTAAATATATTAGTCTTAAATGAATTACATCCATTTAATAAGGAATTTCCTGGACAAAACTATCCTAGAGTAAACTTCAAGTCACTTCACTGTATCATAAAAAAATATTTTATAAATATATCTTCATTCATTATTTCATGTAAAAACGTATATGTCACTATTTTCTTGTTGATTTATTTCAATGCCTCTAAATTAATAATATTACCACTCTCCAGTCACTTAGTAGTTGTAGTAATGAATGTACTATAATACAATAATGAGAGAATGTGCAAATTTTTCAACTATATAAAATACAGAAACATTCAGGAAAAAAATAAGGAAAAAAAAACCCAGAATGTAGTAAATAGAAATCAAGTGATTGCTATGATGGAGTTGGGCTATAATGCCAATTTTTAATATTTTGTTCTTTCATGATATTTTACATTAATGGAAAGAAAAAGTGAACATGCACACAAAAGAGGAACAGGCTATTTAAATATTCAGAATAAACCATACCTTCTAGCTGCCTTTGTAGCTTATTCTACTATGAAACTTTTTTTAACCTAATGATAATCATAGTATTTAATATAGATTTTATTTTAATCTTATGCCCTATCAGTTTTGTTCAATTTGCATTTTGTACACTTTTCAAAAATGAATGCATTTTACTGCATAAAAATATAGTTAAATACAGGGTTGCATTTTTATCAGTATTACAAATTGCTACAGGGTAATGGTGAATAATTGTAGGATAATTTCAAATTATCTTTTCTTTATTGTTTCAATTGGTAGAAAAAGGCTATGTTTATCCCAAGTTGGCCCCAATAAATTAAACCGTAAAAATAATATTGAAATAATACTGTCATGATACATTTATTTTGTTAAGCATAACAAAAATTGTGAGTTGCCTCCTCTGTATTTAATTTTTTCATGTTTGGGAAGATATGACAATTGAAACAAAAGTTTGCTTTGGACAGAATATGTCTTTTTCTAGAAAGATACTATTCACAGAAAAATGAGATACAATTTTTTAACAAAGGTAGGATAAAGAAATGATTCTAAAACTGAATATATATACATATACATATTCATATATGAATGAGTACATATACATTTTAGGACAGATGATAATCAATACTTACACATACATCCCTATATTTTTTCATGATCTATGTGATACTAATTATAAAATTGTGGAACTAACAGCATTTCTACAACTCCAACATACAATCCTAGGAAAAATAAAAATGCTCCATTATACCTCAATTTTAAAACACTTGGAAAAAATTATAGGTTCTGATTTGAGATCAAAAGCAATAGCTCTACTTATCAGCTTAATATTGTGTACTATCTAGGACATATGATTTAAAGGATTTTTAAAATTTCCTTTTGTCCTATTAACTACGCCTGCCCTTTTCATAGCAATGATTTAATGTCATTTTCAGGGCAATTATTATGCAGGAATAAAATATTAATTTATAGTATCTGTACATGAATTAGCTTATGTTGTGCATATGTGACTGTTGACATTTTTTGGTGAACATTCACATGAGCCACAAATTTCTTCAGTTCTCTGACCCTTCAGAGAGTTCTATCTGTATACCCTTTCTCCAGACTACCATGGTCACCAGGTATCTGATGTTCCTTCCATGTCCACCTCTATCCAAGTCATTGGACACATCTCACTTATAAATATAGACACATATCCACATATCTCTGGCCGTTTCTTCTTCCCAGCAAAATGAACATTTGTAAGGATTCTGGCTGTGGAAATGTACAAGGCAGTATTCCTCTAGTGAGAAAATTACTGGGGGTAACAGGTACCTTGTTTTCCACACTTGGAATATTCTGCAGTTTCTCCCTGGATATAGTAAGATAACTAATACATGTGCAATGCCTAGCTGCTATGGTAATGTCCTTCATGAAGAGGTTCTATGCTAGACTCTTATCAACTTGAAACTTGATCTCAGATGCTCAGCTCCTGGGAATAAAGGAACTCTCTTGTTTGACAACCACAATGTTTCACTGAGCCTAAAACTTTCCACATAACAGTAACTTTATACAATGGACTTTCTTGAAAGCTATACAAAGCTCCTAACAATGCACATGGCAACTTAGTATGTAACTGAGGAATAAGCTGCATAATGTTGCTAAGTCTGTAACCTGCCTAGGAATACAATGAACAATAAGTACTAATGATGCCAATGACCTAAAGAAACCTATTGATATTAGTAAAGCTAGCAGCTTAGGTGAGCAGCTTTTGCTTTGCCTCTGCACCTTGCTTCTATCTCCTTTTGCTTTCCTTACAAACACTCATGTGCATTGCTCAATGTTCTGAGAGGATTTCCCTTCACCATTCTTTTCAGGAATGGCCAGAAAAGGGCTATAGTACTGAAAGTGTCCATAGTCAGGCAGTGCCTGCACATCATGCTGAGCCATCTGCAAATCAGGTCTGAATTTTTTTTTTTTTCTCAAACTATTGTAGAGAACTCTAGAGAAACATGAGTGCCAGTTGAAACCAAAAAGGTGATGTAGCAGAAACAGTGACTGTGGACATTGGGACCAATTCTTCCTGAAATTTGCTTGTATTGACAGGGCCTGGATGAGCCAAACATCATATATAATACTTCCATTTGACAATGGAGTGGTGATGTCTGTGTCCACCTTTATGACTTGGTAGGTCAGACAGCATCAAGTTCATCATGTGAAGTTTGAGTTGTATAATAACTTACTGGCTCTTGCTTAGGTATTCAGTGTGTTCCAAGAACCTGTGGGCATCAGAACTTGTTTTTTATAAGGAAAGCATGTATACTTGTATCCAGAGAGGATAGTGGGACTTTGCTCCAAAATTTTAAGGATCTGATCTGTATTCCACTTTAAGGGGTCTGCAAGAGATACCAAACATCATTGTTTTCTTTTTTGCCATTGACATTTCAAGCAGAATTAGATACTGTGGGTCATATGGCCCAAGTGAAAAAGCACCTTACATACTCTTGTGTACATTTTGTAGGGCCTTCTCTTATTCTGGGCCGCACAGAAAACTAGTAGTTTTTTAGGTCACTCAGTAAAAGGTCAAGAGTCACAAACTTAAATAAGAAATACATTGTTTTCAAATCCAAAGTGGTCCACTAGTCATATTGCCTCCTTTTCTTTGTAGAACAGGTGGGATGCACAAATTCATACTTTACTTTAGAAGGAATATTTCTACATGTCCTTCGAGGCCTAGAAATTTCACTGAGTTGGGAGGCCCTAATTTGTTGTTGTTGTGAATTTATTTCTGTTTGACACATACATATCTTACCCATAAGTCTCGAGTATCTACTTTTTCTGTCATTCAGTATCTTTCCCCAGTCACTCCCTGTTATTATCATGGTAACAGAGATGAAGCCTATGTACAGACTTGGCAACATAGATTTTAACTTCCTAAAGCCAACTTGGCTATAGTCACTTTAAAAAGAGCCCTGTATTTCAACACAGAGATCCAATGTGGCAGCATTCCCTGGAGCAACCAGCCAACTATCTCATGCCAGGGGCAGAGATTTTTTCCTTACTGGAATAGACACCTACTCTGCACACAGACTTCTCTCCTTGAATGCAATACTTCTGCCAAAACTACCATTTATGGACTTATAGGACACCTTATCCTCCCCTAGTCTTCCACACAGCATTGCTCTGATCAATGGGCCAAGTGGAATTGGCATGAAGAAACAAATTCCATTTAAAGCAAGCAAAATTCAGAAAAGGAGGTGAAAGTAAGGAGAAGTTGGCTGTTCACAGACTAAAAATTCCAGTGCTTTCAGCTGAAGGATTTGGATAGAAACTAGATAAAGTAGAACATAGGTGTTGCTTATTGCACAGAAAAGAATACAAAAAATATAAGTGATCCCAGAGGTCTATGAAAATTAAATTAGTACACAATTGGCCTATGCTTATCTAGATGAATCTGTACTTGGGCCTCAGAGAAACATTTTAAGTAGTGCTGTGTGACAGTTCATTTGATTTCATTATATATAAATTCACAGAAGAAGTGACTTGAGTGGCAGAAAATCTTTGAAAGAGATAAGAAGGACTTTCAGAAGTGAAAGGTTGGTGACTATACATTTAGATTCCTAAATTTTCAATAGGCCTTCCCTAATTAAGTTTAGGTCTATGAAGAAGAAAGATGTGTGATTTTTCTTTTATGTGTTCATGGGTGATATGGAGGAAAATACAAATAAAAGAGTCCCCAGTTTTTGATACAGGGCCAGAAAGTACACTAGGGTTGGGACTAGAATAACAGAGAGTATACTTCTTCCTAATTACTGGTTCATAGAACTGGAAAAAATGCACTTGACCTCTTCATGAAGTCAGATAATGACATCTACTTCACAGTGTGGTATAGAATATTACATGCAGCAATGTAAAAAAAAATAAATTAAAAAGAATTGTTTTTTAAAAACTATCATTTCCTCCATTCTTGTATATTTATATTAGTAATATCTTTTTCATAGCTAAACAAACTTATTTGTGTTTGTGTAATAGCTTAATTTAAATTCTTTCATTTTGGTTTATACCATAATACTTCTTGATATTATATGCATAATAATACATGTGCCTAATTTAATTAACCTCACTAATTTATGAAAAAGCGCAAACTTACTGGTTACTTCTTATGAAACACAAACAAACAAAAAAGATTTATTCCATCAACTGAGACTTTACTGGGTTTAAATTTAATCAGTAAAGTTATTTTTGATCCTTGCAAATACAGAATCTTTCAATCCATAATCTCTGAATTACTAAATGAATAGCTGAAAGACATATTGTTAGTACTTAATATAAATTTCTATAATTAAAATCTTTCATTGAAAAATATTATTTCAAAATTATGATATTTGTTGAATTAATTTCCTTCGTGTCAATGAAAATCACATATTTATAAACTTTGGAGTTTTCCCATATAAACATATGGCCTTCAGACCAAGAAATTTCAGAACATAAAATGCTAGGAGCACACATTCATATATATGCATACATATATATCTACATATACACAATTAATGTAAGCGTAAATCAATCAACATAAGATATTGAAATAACTATTATTTGTCCATCGTATATAATATGATATTGAAATGTTACACAAATGAAGTTGAATATCACCTTATTAATTGGATAGAAAATAAAATTAAATGTCAAATTTAAAAACAGTGGGAAAAATTATGTTGACAGATAACTTAAAAAAGGGGGGGGCTTTCAACCATTTAAACAATGTGGAGGCCATTTTCTAGATGACAAAACATATTAAGATTTTATAAACTTGGCTCTAAACTACTTAGAGCAGAAAAGTTCATGTGTTAAGTAAGGCAATGAAATAACCTCCAAGGTCATCAAGACAGCCTGAATTGCCACATAATGTAGATCTCTCTTCATTTGAGGGGGGGGGGGAGTTGCATAAAATTCCTATTGAAGTTGAGATAATAAACAAATTCTATTGAGCACAAATAATATAAAATGCATAGAAGAGAGTAGAAAAGGAAATAAATTTAAGAAATACATTTGACGTACTATAATTTTGCTACTTCTATGTTCTACCAATAAACAATACTATGTAGTACATTAAATCACAGGGTCAGAGTTGCTCTTTACATTTTCAATTTATTTAATGAGACAAATGGCAGAAGCAAAATCACCAAAGCAACCTCTCCTCTTCTCCCCAGATTACTGTGAAGCGGTACTGTTTTTTTGCCTTCTATTTAATTCTATTACAGATATTTTGCTACCACATAGAAATGCCTCATCACAGCCTGGCTGAAAACTAACCTTGTTGAAACATTTCACTGTTCACCACTGCTTTTTGTCCTGGCAGTGTGTTTTTTTTAAGAATTTTGAAATACTGCCAATTGTTAAATCATTTTTATAGCATATGTAGAGTGAATATATACTACAAGTTTCTGAAAGTCCCATAAAAAATCAAAGGCAATTAGTAACCTCAATAATTGCACAGTGACCTTTATAATACAATAAACCTGTATTTGGTTCACCCACAGAAAATGGAATAATACTTCCTAGAGACCTGTATCCAGTAGCTGTTTTGATGAAGAACCTGTAGTAGTTATGAGTAAAACAAAGAGGAATTAGGAAAAAGTGTGTTTGGTTTTTTTTGTTTTTTGTTTTTTTTCTGAAAAGAAATGTATATGATGTGCCACACATTGGGCATAAGCACATATGTTAGAATAGAATATGTTGGGGTAGTAGGAAGACCCTTCATGGAAATATCACTCAATTAATATTCACCAAGACCTGAAAGGAAAACACATAAATTTTCGAATCTAAGATGCACTGTATGCAATTCTTATTTTTCTGTACTGTCTCAAAATATCATATATGTTACTTTTCTATCTGTTATTCCCACAAACTTAGTGACTAACAGCAATGACCGTCTATCGTTCTAAAGTTCCAAAGTCTCAAAATCAAGGTGTTCATCAAGACTGTGTTCCTCATTGATGATCCAGAGGGGAAACTGTTTCCTTGTCTTGTAACTCCTTTCTTCATCTTCAAAGCCATTTTCAATACCAACCTTCATATTTCTTCTTTTCCTGCACTCTCTAGCTCCCTCTGATAAGGACTGTTGTAATTATGTTGGGCCTACTCAGATTAAAAAATATAATCTCGCCATTTCTAGACCCTTCGTCATATCCGCAAAGTCGTATAAGGTAATATATTCATATATTCTTTTGTTTTCTATTTGATTCTATTACAGATATTTTTCTACCACATAAAAATGCTGTGATGAGGCATTTCTATGTGGTAGAAAAATATCTGTAAAAGATATTTCTAGGTTCCAGGGTTTAGGACAAGAACATTTAGGGGAGGCCATTACAAACCCTACCTCACGTGTGAGAAAATGTGATAATTTAAATTTAACTAATAGAATAAAATTTGTTAATTAACTGGCTTAAAACTCCTATCAAAGATTACGAACTTTATCAGCAACTGATAGGGAAGACTATAGAAATATGAAAATATAGTTATCAACATTTCACCCCATTTGACTACCTTTGTTTAATGAAGAGATTCTTTGAGCAAAAATAAACAATATAAAAATCCATTAGCTGCTTTCAAAAGAAGTGTTCTTTCCCAGATCAATTTCATACAGTTTACGACTAAAGGGAAATATTTTCAACTTTCAAACTTGACTCTTTTCAAATCCATGTTATAAGCTGATGCTTGCCTGTGCATTTGGCATTATGACTTTTTCTCTTCCAAATATCTCTTAACTATTGTGTACAAAACCCAACTCCCTCAATCAATGTCTCTAAGAATTCCATTCACACCAAGTACGTTTTGAATTGTGAGAGGGCCCATTAATTATCTCAAGGTCTCAAGTATTCAATATCCCAAATTATTATTTTTTTCTTTTCTAATGTCTTCCCACATGCTCTCTGAAGAAACACAAATCTCTCCTCTGGCCATCCTCAAAGCAGTTCTATTTTTTAATCAAATATAGCAGAGGTTACCAATGATTTTTATTTGAAACAATTTAGACATATTGAATACATTTTTCTCTATGACATTTCGTATAACATTGAATTTGTTTAGCAATGAGAGGAGAAGAGGAGAAAATCATAAAATGCTCACTGCTTCTGTCTTCCATTTGTAGACTGAAGGCATTGCTAAAAGTATGAAATGCTACCAGGGATGTTAACAGTTGTGACTCAGGAAGTCTCAGAGGGAGTTGGACTCTTTGGTAACTACTCCAAGTGATTATAGGTGAGTTTTGAGATAAGTTGTTGTTGGAGAACTGTATAGATAGGAACTTTCAGTTATGAACTATAAGGAGAGAAATAATCACCATTGAATGGTTTCTACACTATTAAATATTTAATGTTGTCAAACACACAAAAAAGTGGGTATCCTTTAAAGTTTTTGAAGGATAAGAGTTAACATCTTTTTTAACTAGCCTATAAAATTTCTGATATAGGGAAGGAAAATAAATATTGTGTTTTTGATTATCCAAAAGTAGGATATAATCATTATAATTAATATTAAATATTTGTTACAGATAACCATGGGAGAGAGAAAATCACTTTTAAACCTCTTTGTTTTCTACCTCCTATTTAATGTTAAGTTCTTTATTTAATATTCACATTATGGTAGTAGAAGTAAAACTAACACAAAATAATTTATTTCATTTATCTAAAGAATACATATTAAAACATCTACAGAACTTTGAAGAATTTAAATTATGGCAGGAACAATAACTGACTATCTAAAATCTTTCACATCCCAGGTCTTCCTTGGTTATTTTAAATTTTGCAGAATGCTAAACAAATATTTATATTCCCACTCTCTTGCATTGGAATAGTCAAGGACACAGTTGCAAAAAATTAACCATAAGCAGAAATTCCTTGGCAATACTTTGAGGTTAAAGGTCAATGGAAACATCGGGTGTAACTTTTTTATTTGCTTTTTTTTTCATGTGATGGGGTTGGGCTGGGGCTCAGTAGTAGAGCACTTGACTGCCATGTGTGAAGCACTGGGTTCAATTCTCAGCACCACATAAAAATAAAGAAAATAAAAGTATATTAACAACTAAAAAATATATTAAAAATATTAAAGGCACTTGCAAAAGTTATCAGAGGAGAAAAGAAGAATGTACATGGGTCTTCAGAATCGGGACCACTATAATTAGCAATGGGTTTCCTACATCTGTCTTTATCTTGTGTGAGACAAAGCCATTACTTGTGTAAACTGGTATTGTAATTTTTTTTTCTTATATCAGAATGAAATCCTGATATTGTTTTTCATTTCTTCTTTGTTTTTACATTCTTCCCAAATTCTGTGTGTATGTAAATATGCACATATGTGTGTACATTTACACACATGTACATAAATACTTTTACTTATTAAAAGAAAATAAGCTGCAAAAAGAATCAAACAAGCTTATGGGTTTACACTATCTGTGATCTTTCCAAAACAGAAAACATAGGGAGATAATACATATAAATCATAAAAATAAATACATCTAGGTTTGGAGATGTAGCTTGATGGCAATGTACTTGCCTAACATATGCAGGGCTCTGGGTTCAATCCCCAGTATCACAGTAAGTAAGTAAGTAAGTAAGTAAGTAAGTAAATAAATAAATAAATAAATAAATAAAATTCAAATTGTAAGATCATCTTTGCATGGTTTCCCCAAGCTCACATCTGTGGGCCCTCAGCCATGTCATCCAACATACTATTGCTCTAATTAAATCTAAAACATGGCCTTGGACAGAGGTAATTGCTCCTGGAGTTTGATAACATTTCAAAATTTTAGTTCAGAATCTACCGGATCACATTGTGAAAGGAATTCAACATAATTTAATAAACTACATTGCTTCAATTTTGTCTGTCCTTGTCTGTAGAACTGGATTTAGAGTCTTATTTTGCTGCTTTTACAGGCCCCTGAGTAATGCCTACAAAGTGTACTTTATAATTCAACTGATCACTGAAGTAATCGGCTTTTGAATCTTTAGGAAGTTCTAATTTTGAAATAGTGGCTTAAATAAAATGGCCTTTTATTATTAAGTATTGGAATCCTCATTGCTATTTCTGGAAGAACTTCTTTATTTCTTAGAAAACTCATAAAGAACTTTCACACTACTATATCAAAAGTTAATAGTTCTAGTGTCACCATTACATCGTAGGGACTCCCTCTATTATTTATTGGAACCCATGTTCAACACATTACCTTTGAATTGTTTTGATGATGAAAAATGCCTAAATGAAGCTTAGTTGTTTGAAAAAAATTCTAATTTCCTATGAATAATAAGGAACAATGCAGGATTTTAGTGAGATCTGACTCCAGAGGCAACTTTCTTAAACTCTGCACCTTACCAGTCCTGTCTTGCAAAAATCTCTTTCCACCTTTCATAGGAATTTAAACATTTACCATTGCTATATTTCACAGTCTGTGCTGTACTTTTTCAATGATTCTATAAAAACAGTTTCAGTGCTTTAGAGAAATATTGAACTCTTATTCCCTCAAATTCTTCCATCCAATTTGAAGTTTTACAAAAGAGGGACCTTCAATAATTCTCTCTTTGACAGGACCAATTCTTCATTGCTGTTCTGGTACTAAAAACACTCTTGTCAAACTCTATCCACCCACTCAAATCATTTGTGGCAACAGAGTGGTACACATGAAAATACATTAAAATATGATATCCACAATGATTTTAAAATTTCTTCAAAACATACTTTTGAAATTTTAGATTTGGGCATTTCAGAACAATACCATATTCTTCCAGAAATGTTGTCAATTTGTGCTGCTCTCCTGGTTTCTTCTTATCTACAAATTAAATTGTTGACAGATTTTTGTACAAAGTTTCTTGGAGCATTCCACATTTTCAAAGTGTTGACAATGATGATGCTGAGACTACACACAGATTATAAAGGATTCAGGTTCAGACATTCTTTATCATTCAGAAAGTCAAGATCCATGTTGATTTCTATTTATTTTTTTAATGTTTTAGCAGAATATAAACATGCATTTGGACAGATTTTTAATTAGCTGTTAGTTCTAAATATGTATTTATAGTCTCATAAATAAATTCAAATCTGTTATCTTCTTATCATTTTAAATATGATGTTCTTGAGACTTAGAAGAGCAATTCCAAAAATGCTGAATGACAGCTACATGAATTAAATATAAGCAGGTAAATATTCTTTTAGTCATATATATATTTGAAATTTTCAAGTTTTCACTGATTTAAATACACACACACGTATATATAGTGTATGTTCATGTATGCATATATGTGTCTATGAGAGCTTATATGTGTATATGTTAATCCAAATGAAAAAATAAACATGTCAAGTCTTTTTCATTATAGATTATATGTAAGTGGAGAATGATACATTAATTTACAAGATGAAAAATTCTACATATCATGCAATAATCTTTGATCCATAGATCATCAATCGACTTCAACCATGATCTTCAATAAAATTATATTGAATGTTTAAAATATACACTGGAAATCTCAGTTCTTGACTAATTTTGAACCACCATCTCATTCATATTGGCATTAAAAAAACTATTCTCTGTAAAACACTATAATATCTGAAGACAGATAATTTTAGTTTAAAATGCACCTTTCTTGTTTACTGATTTTTTACCAGACAAGTTTTTTAAACTTGTCTGTCTCTGTTTCTTTTATCTGTAAAAGAGAAACTCCATTTGAAAGTCATGGTCTGAATGGTTTGTATTTTATTTCCACCCCTTCCCCATCAGCAGAATGTAATCACATGTACACAACTTACCACAAACACTGTCTAGTAAATGTGTATTTTGAGTCACTTGTGCCTATTTCAAAATCATGGATAACTAATCCTCAGTGATAAACATTGATCTATTTGCTTTTTTTAAATATTTTTTATTGGTTCGTATTAGCTATACATAACATTAGGATTCATATTAACATAATTATAAATACATGAAATATGATATTTTGTTCTAATTCAATCCCTAGTACTTATTCTTACGCTCCCCTCTGTCCTCCCCTGTTCCCTTTCCTCTAATCTATTATGTTTCTGCTATTACTGTAGCAGATCTGAGTGTCAATCATCAGTCTATTTACTATTACTATAGCAGAGAATTCATTGTTTTAATGTTCAGTCATATTCTGCAATTCAGCCATTCAAAATTTTGTAAGAGATAGCTCTGATCCATTCAGATAATAGTCAAAATCTAGCTAGGATCCCTCTACCTGAAAATAAGGCTTACTATTGTGACCTTATAAATGTTTAAAAATTAGGTCTCTGAGGAAGAATATGTATTTGTGTGCATATACATACAAAAGATTTTAATTTATAGTTTTCTAACACAAAAGACATGTAACCCAATTTTAAAAAATAAGAAAATATGCAATGTAATCTATTGAAAATTTCATTCACTTATAAGTTATTATTGTTTTTCTTCCAAAATCCACTATTTAATCATGCTAAGTGAAAAAAGCCAATCCCCCAAATCCAAAAACCTAATGATTTCTCTCATAATTGGATGCTGATCCATAGTGGGGTGGTGGGTAGATGAGAATGAAGAAATTTGGTTTATGAAGAGAGGAGTGAGGAAAGGGGTAAGGCTGTGATGATTTAAGGACAGTAGAATCAACAGACATTATTACCCTATGTACATGTGTGATCACACTACTGGTATGTCTCTGTACCATGTACAGCCAAAGGAATGAGAAGTTGTGCTCCATTTATGTACAATATGTCAAGATGCATTCTACTGTAAAATAAATTAATTAATTTTAAAAGAATCTACTGTTTAATAATTCCATTGTCTTTAAAAATGTTTCAAATTCAAATTACAAACAAGTGTTTGATCACTATGAAACTATTTTAGTAGAGTCTCACATCACTGAGCAAAAAGTATAGTTCTTAAGCAATAATGGTTGATATTTTTATTTATGCTAATGACTAAGACAAAAGTTAAGCTGTCAAGACTTGTCAGAATCTCTCTCATTAATTAATGGCATGAGTGACCTCTGTGGTATAATGATTGGTCATTTTTTTGGAATACTTTAAAAAAACTTCATCATTTTTTGTGCTATTCATAATAAATGTTACAGTTGCAAAATCATCTTACATTTTATCAGCATTACTAAATTTTCACCATCACTCTATCACTTTCTTATATCAGAAACAGAATAAGTCAAACCCTGATTTGTAGCACTTGATAATTTCCATGTTATAAACTCTCCTAAAGTGGTCAATGGAAGATTGGAAAGGGATGTGAAATATCACAACATGACAAGGTGTTTTCCCAATAAGGATAAACTACACATTTATATGACCCTAGATAATGGCAAACTATAGTTAAAAGTCAGGAGATTATGAGTTAAATATATTTTCTTTGTTTTGGATATGTTAATTATTTATATAATTGATTTTTAATGGAAATATAAAAGTGCTCACAAAATATCCGCATCACCACATTCTTATCTTTCACTATAGCTAAATCTGTCTTTCCATAAGGAAGAAAGGGCTGATAATTCTTACTTTTAGAACCCCTGATTAGAAATAATACTAAACATTTTATATTTCTAAAGAGTACGTTTTGGAGTGCAGTGTTATATGTTCTTGTAAAATCATTATGTCAATAATATGTCAGTGCCCAATGAAGTTGCCTTTCAATATCTAATATCCACTATATTTGATGAATGGTTTGATAATCTTTTTATACTTTCTGGCATCAAAAAAAAAAATATTGTGGTGAGTATAAGCAAACACAAGTGGCTCAGATTTTCTGATTTTTTTTTTTTCAAAACAAGATCACTTTAGAGATCAAACTCAGAGATGAACTTGTATTCATTTTTGAAAGATATTTCTCACATTAGCTTTATTGGCCTATAAGTCTTACAAGTCAGATGAGGCACTCTTCTTTTGTTATAGCCTTAAGCAGAGTCACACATTTTTCACTCTTCTGCCTCATAAACTCCAGCAGATTTGGTTATAAATACTAAACTAGGGGGATCTGCTGCCAAATGCAGAAGTCTCTACTCCCTGGTGGATTTCTATTTCTTTTCAGAGGACTAGTTATCTTCTTTTGTTCTTTTATACTACAGCCTGAGCCAAAGTCCCTCAAGGATCAATAACACACTTTGTCTTTTCCCCAAAGGTGTAGATGAAATGCTGAGGTTATGCAAATATTGTGACTCATCAAAATATATAAGGCCTGGATAGATATGCAGTGATTTCTCTTGAAAGAGGATTTTGAAGTTGGAAAATGTCTAGACATTAAAATTTTATGAGATATTATTTTGGTGATGATTTGTTTTAATTAAACATCTTAAGTGATTCATAAAACAGAAATTGTACACATCAATAGGTAAAATCATGTTTTGATACATATGTATATTGTATAATATTTGAATCAAATTAAACACATGTCTCCTCAAATATTTATCATTTTGCTGTGATAAAAACTTTCAAAATCCTTTCCTCTAACTTTTTGAAATGAGCAGTGCATTTTTGTTATCTGTAGATAACCTTCTTTAGTTTTTAATGGTGATTTTAATTTTAATGTAATATAATTACATTGACAAGGCAAGTTTGTTGATGTTTTCTGTGTTTTTTTTTTTTTATTATTTTTTATGGAAAGGACCAAAACAAAGGTTTCTTTCTTTCTTTTTTTTTTTCCTAGAAAATAATTAGTTCACAACAGACCACTTTTTTTTTTTACTAACTATAACTTAGTATTTATCATCAACCTCTCCCCACCACACCTCCACACTACTTTCCAGCCTCAGGCATTCTAGTCTCACCTTCTCACAAAAATTAAATATTAAGATTTGCATTTTATTTTTAACAGAATTTATGAGAGTGTAAGAGAAATAGAACACAGCAAATCAATGAGAATTCATGCTGACCTCTACAAAATAAAGTTCCTCCTCTCTTAAGACTGTATATTTGATGATGAGAATGTCATGAACAATCACCTCAGTAATTTCCTTAGTTAAAAATGTATTTGGAACTAGATGTTATATAACTTATTTTTTGCTGAGTAACATTATTACAATATTATGATATAAAATGGGGAGTGGCATGATTGATAATAACAAAGTTTTTTTGCCTTAAAGAGAAACATAGTAAGTAAACCTAATCTTGTTATATAACTAACATAATAAAATGTTATGCTATAGTGATAATACCAGAGCAATCCCTTAGAAATGTTTGGTTAAGTAAAAGTTGGTATTGTAATATTCCTTATATACTTTTAAATGTTTTATTTTTCCCAGATAACCCTGTATTTATGTGGGGTGTAGAGGAGCACACCTGTAATCCCAGCAACCTGGGAAATGGCAATTGCAAATTGGAGACCAGCTTCAGCAATTTAGGAAGACCCTCAGCAGCTTAATGAGACCCTGTCTAAAAATAAAAGAAAAAAATAGCTAGGGATGAAGCTCAATGTTAAAGTTCCCCTGGGTTCAGTCTCAGTACTGAAAATAAATAAATAAATGAATAAATTAATAAATAAATGTCTTGTGTTCAACTAATAATTAATCATTTTAATATTTTAGAAACTTGATTTTCTGAATATAACTTGGATATATATTATATACAATTATTAATAAGCTAGGCATTATTATTTTTTTCAATCTTCAGTGGTTTTATTGGTGAAAGTTTGGGAATATACATTATAGTAATTATAATTGATTAAAAGTTCCCAAAGGACCAGAAAAATCGACCAAATATATAAGTCTAAAAAGATGAGTGTAATTTCCTTTCAAATATTTGAATTGGTCTGATCCTTTAGTATCAACCAAAACAAACATCTTGTCTACTTTACAGATGTACTTCACGTAGTTCCGAAGTGATCCCTCAGCTGTTCTTGTCCCTTGAGTCATACAAGAGTACTTACAAGTAGAAAAAAGATTAGTAGAGTTCTAACTATAAAAATTGAACATATCTTGCCTCAATATCACTGGACTCTAAAGACTGGGAATCACTATTTTGAACCTAGTTATTTTAAACTCTTTCTGCATCTGATAATTTAAAATAATATGTATGTGTGTGTGTGTATACATATGTGTCTATATGTAAGTCAGTTGTGTATGTAGTGACTACAATTAGTAACACGATAACACATACTTAAAACTTGCTAAAATGATAAGTAAGGTGTGTGAGGTAATGCACAAGTGAATCATGTAGTATAGCTGTTTTACAATGCAGGCATATCTCAAAATATCATGTTATTTATCATAAATGTATACAATTTTTATTGGTCATTTCAAAAAAGCAACTAATTTAAATATATATATATGCAGTTTGCTCACATATGTAAATTTAGAGCATTATTAAAATTTTTAATTGTGATATGTAATTATAGTTCTTCAACAATATTGGAAAATATCTGAATTTTCTGTTATACAGATTAGAAAGACAAACAAACAAACCACAACAACAATAACAACAAAAAACAAAGTAAAGACACATCAGAATGATGCCCCAGAAAGTATGCCTTCTACCAGGACTATGTTATGACTTGAAAAAAGCTTTTTAATCTTAACTTATATTTTTTTAAGAGTGTTTCTGATTTTGACATAGATTTTCTCTCCACCTTAGTCTGAAAATAATGTAGTAAATGAAACCCAAAGACATGTATCAACTCCTGACCCAAGACAAAGAGGTAACAATTATCTAGGAATATTAATTGAGACATAGTGGTTAGGCTTTTTAATAACTACTTTAGTCAGATCTTGAAATATCTTTAATAGCTTCACTTAGGCATGGGCAGAAATGGTCTTTGGATTAATGATGTTCCTGATGTTCCTTGATGTTTCTTATGCCTTGAATTAATGAGATAGAACCAACTGCTGGAGTCAGCAACAAAAGTAAATATTGTATATAAATTCAAAAGGATACTCAACCAATTCTCTACAAGGAAGGCATGCTGCAATGTTATTGTAAAATGTTTTGTGATGTTTTGGGAGGCTTCATTTTTAGGTCTAGAAAGTTGGAAAATCATGCAATCAACAACATAGTTTGTTTTTATTTTCACTGGTAAGTACCTTGCCTATTCTAATAGTTTTTGTTTTCCATTCGAGGATCTCATTTTTTTACTAAACATATGCAAAATTACAAATTAGAGAAAGTTTTCAAAAGATAGTTATCATCAATGTTATATGGTAGTGATCTAATGGTCACTTTTTAAATAAAATCTTGTGCTTTCTGTGGAATCACTTGGTAGAAAAATTTGATAAGGACATACATTTTGTAATTTTAAGGCTATATCAAATATTTTAAATGAAATTAATACTTTAAATAAAATACATTTTCACTGGAATTATTACTTCTTTGGTAATTTGATCAATTAACAGAGAAATAAAACTGAATATGATAAAACAAAATTTATTTTCTCAATGTACTTTGTGGTAATAGAAGTTTAGAAGCTTATTTTAATTTTAGTTACATTTTGTTAGAGTCTGTAAATAAGTCAGGATGGCGCCTGGCATTTTGCCAGAGAAATGTTAGAGTCTGTAAACAAGTCTGGATGGCGCCTGGCAAAATGCCAGAGGGAGTGGTTTGTGAAGTAACAAAAGCAAGCCATTAAGTGTGGAGATTCCTTATTGGTTGACTGCTGTATCTAGTTTATGCTAATTAAGATAGGCTGTGTGGAATGTATATATACCGCTCCTGTCCTACAATAAATGGCCCACTCCTGCTCTATCAACGTACACAAGTTGTTCTTCACCCCCCGGTTATTTTGCTGCAGCCGGACTGTGGCAACATTTGATAAAAACATTTTTGCTTTTTAAAAATTATATATATACATATATTTGTTCTTATCAATTATGCATGACAATAAATGTTCCTCAATTCACTGTACACAAATAGAGCAGAATTTTTCACTTCTCTGATTGTATACATAGTAGTCAAACAATTTGTGCAATCATACATGTACCTAGGGTCATGATGTCCATCTCATTCCACCATCTTTTCTACTCCCATGCCTTATACCCCACGCCTTTGCCCAAAGTTCCTCCATGCATCCCATGTGCTCCTTCTCCCCTATTATGGATCAGCATTCACTTATCAGAGAAAACCTTTGGCCTTTGGTTTTGGGGGATTGGCTTATTTCTCTTATCATAATATTCTCCAATTCCATCCATTTACCTGCAAATGCCATGACTTTATTCTCTTTTAATGCTGAGTAATATTCCAGTGTGTATATACACCACAGTTTCTTTATTCATTCATCTATTTGAAGGGCATCTAGGTTTGATCCACAATTTGGCTATTGTAAACTGTGCTGCTATAAACATTGATGTGGCTGTGTCCCTGTAGTATGCTGATTTTAAGTCCTTTAGATACAAACTGAGACGTGAGATAGCTGGGTCAACAGGTGGTTCCATTCAAAGTTCTCTAAAAGGAATTCCCATACTACTTTCCAGATTAGTTGTACCAATTTGCAGTCCCAACAGCAATGTATGAGTTTGCCTATTCCCCCAAATCCTTACCAACATTTGTTGTTGCTTGTATTCTTGATAAATGCCATTCTGACTGGAGTGAAATCTTAGAGGAGTTTTAATTTGCATTTCTATAATTGCTAGAGATGATGAACATTTTTTTCATATATTTGTTGATCAATTGTATGTCTTCTGAGAAGGTCTGTTCAGATCCTTATCCCATTTATTGATTGAGTTTTATGTTTTTTAGTGTTAAATTTTTGAGTTCTTTATAAAACCTGGAGATTAGAGTTATATCAGATGTGCATGTGATAAAAATTTCCTCTGATTCTGTTGGCACTCTCTTCACCTCATTAACTGTTTTCTTTGCTGAGAAGAAGTTTTTTGTTTGTTTGTTTGTTTGTTTGTTGTTTGTTTGTTTGTTTGTTTTTAGTTTGAATCCCTTTCATTTATTTATTCTTCATTTTATTTCTTGCACTTTAATAGTTTGTTAAGGAAGTCAGGTCCCAACCCGACATGATGAAGATTTGGGCCTACTTTTTTTCTGTTATATGCAGGGTCGTTAGTCCAATTCATAGGTCCTTGATACAGTTTGAGTTGAGTTTTGTGCATAGTGAGAGATATGGGTTTATTAATTTTGCTGCATGTGGATTTCCAGTTTTGCCAGCACCATTTGTTGAAGAAGCTACCTTTTCTCCAATGTATGTTTTTGGTGCCTTTGTCAAGTATGAGATAACTATATTTATGTGAGTTTGTCTCTGTGTCATCTATTCCATACCATTGGTCTACATGTCTATTTTGGTGCCAATACCATGCCACTTTTGTTACTATAGACTTTGTAGTACAGTTTAAGGTCTGGTATTGTTATGCCTCCTGCTTAATCTTCTTGCTAAGGATTGCTTTGGCTATTTAGGTTCTCTTATTTTCTCAAATGAATTTCATGATTAATTTTTCTATTTCTATGAAGAATAATTTTGGGATTTCATTTGAAATTTCATTGAATCTGTATAGTGCTTTTGGAAATATGACCATTTTGACAATATTAATTCTGCCTATCCAAGAACATGGAAGTTATTTTCATCTTTAAGATTTTCTTTAATTTCTTTTTTAATTTTCTTGGTTTTTATTATAGAGGTTTATCATCTGTTTGTAAATTGATTCTCAAGCATTTAATTTTACTTTTTAGACTATTATGAATGGGGTAGTATTCCTGATTTTTCTTTTAGAGGATTCATCACTGGTATGTAGAAATGAATTTGATTTATGGGCATTGATGTTATATCCTACTAAATTGATGAATTTATTTATTGATTCTAGAAGTTTTCTGGTGGAATTTTTTTAGATTCTCGAAGTATAGAATCATGTTGTTTATGAGTAGTGAGAGATTGAGTTCCTCTTTTCCTATTTGTATTCCTTTAATATTTTTTCTCTGTCTAGAGTTTCAAGGACTATGTTGAGTAGAAGTGGTGAAAGAGAGCATTCCTGTCTTTTTCCAGTTTTTAGAGGGAATGCTTTTAAATTTTCTCCATTTAGAATGTTGTTGGTCTTGGGCTTAGCATAGATAGCTTTTACAATGTCCAGGTATGTTCCTACTATCCCTAGTTTTTCTAGTGTTTCGAACATGAAAAGGTGCTGTATTTTGTCAAATGCTTTCTCTGCATCTATTGAGATAATTATATGATTCTTATCTTTAAGTCTATTGATGTAATGAATTCAGTTTATTGATTTCCATGTGTTGAAACAACCTTCTATCCCTCGAATGAACCCCACTTGATCATGGTGCACTAACTTTTTAATATTTTTATGTGATTTGCCAGAATTTTATTGAGAATTTTTTCATCTATTTTCATGAGGGATATTGGTCTGAAGTTTTCTTTCCTTGATATCTCTTTGTCTGGTTTTGGTATCAGAATAATACTAGTCACATAGAATGATTTTGGAAAGCTTCCCTCCTCTTCTATTTCATGAAATAATTTGAAGATTATTGGTATTAATTCTTCTTTGTGAGTCTTGTAGAACTTGGTTGAGAATCTGTCTTATCCAGGGCTTTTCTTGGTTGGTAAGCTTTTGGTGGCATTTTCTATTTCCTTGCTTGAAATTGATCTGTTAAATTGTGTATGTCCTCCTGACTCAGTTTGGGCAGATCATATGCCTCTAGAAATTTGTCAATGTCTTCAAGATCTTCAATTTTACTGGAGTATAATTTTTCAAAATGGTTTCTAATTGCTTTCTGTATGTCTATCATGATATTTCCTTTTGCATAAAAAATCACTAAATTTAGTAATTCCAGTTTTCTCTCTCCTTCTTTTCATTAGGATGGCTAAGGGTTTGTCAATTTAATTTATTTTCTTCAAAGAATCAGCTTTTTGTTTTGTCATTTTTAAAAAAATTTTTTTTGTTTCAACTTCATTGATTTCAGCCCTGATATTAATTATTTCCTGTCTTCTACTATTCTTGGAGTTGTTTTGTTCTTTTTCTATGGCTTTGAGATATAATGTCAGATCATTTATTTGTTGACTTCTTCTTTTAATGAAAGAACTTAATGCAATGGACTTTCTCTTGACACTGCCTTCCCACTGTTCCAGAGATTTGATATGCTGCATCAGAATTCTGCTAAGAATTTTTTTCATCTCCTCCCTGATATCTTCTGTTACCCATGCATCATTCAATAGTGTATTTTTTAGTCTCCAGGTGTGGGAGTAGCTTCTATCTTTTATTTTATCATTGATTTCTAATTTCATTCCATTATGGTCAAATAGAATATATGGTAGTTTCTCTATTTTTTTTTTTTGGTAAGACTTTCTTTGTGAGATAGCACATGGTGCATTTTAGAGAAGTATCCATATGCTGTTGAGAAAAATGTGGATTTGCTTTTTGATGGATAGAATATTCGTATGTGTCTGTTAAGTCTAAATTATTAATTGTACTTTCGAGTTGTATAGTTTATTTGTTTCATTTTTGTTTGGAAGATCTATCCAATGGTGAGATAGGTGTGTGAAAGTCACCCAGTATTATTGTGCTGTGATCTCTTTGATTCTTGAAGTTGAAAAGGGGTTGTTTTATATAAGTAGATGCTCCTATGTTTGGGGCATAGATATTTACAATTATTATGTCTTGTTGTTGTATGATTTCCTTTTGCAGTATAAAATGTGCTTCATTATTCCTCCTCACTAACTTTGGTTTGAAGTTGACTTTTTCTGATATGAGGATGGAAATTCCTGCTTATTTACATGGTCCATGAGATGGGTTTTTTTCCCATTCTTTCATCTTCACTCTGTGGATGTCTTTTTCCTGTGAGATGAGTCTCTTGAAGGCAGAATATTGTTGGGTCTTTTTTTTTTTTAATCAAATCTGCCAGTCTTTGTCTTTTGATTGATGAGTTTAGGTCATTTACATCCAGAGTTACTATTGAAATATGTTTTGTTTTCCCAGTCATTTTGGTTTATTTTTGGTTTTTAACTTGATTTGTTTTCTCCTTTGATTAGCCTTTCCTTTAGTGTAGTTCCTCTCTTTGCTGATTTTCAGTGTTGTTTTTCATTTCTTCCTCATGGAATATTTTGCCAAAAATGTTCTGTAGTGCAGGCTTTCTCGCTGTAAATTCTTTTAACTTTTTTTTTATCATGGAAGTTTTTATTTCATCATCAAATCTGAAGCTTAATTTTGCTGAATATAAGATTCTTAGTTGGCATCCATTTTCTTTCAGAGCTTGGTATATATTGTTCTTGGATCTCCTGGCTTTGAGGGTCTGGGTTGAGAAATCTACTGAGATCCAAATTGGTTTCCCCCATATATAATCTGAACCATTTGTCTTGAAGCTTTTAGAATTCTTTCCTTATTTTGTATGCTAGACATCTTATTATAATGTGCCTTGGTGTAAATATGTTGTAATTTTGTACATTTGGTGTTCTGTAAGCCTCTTGTATTTGATTTTCCAATCATTCTTCATGTTTCAGAAATTTTCTGATATTTCATTGAAGAGATTGTGCATTCCTTTAGTTTGAAACTCTGCCATCCTCTATCCCTATAAATCTCAGATTTTGGTTTTTTGATGTTATCCCATAATTCTTGGAGGATCTGCTCATAGTTTCTTACCATCTTCTCTGTGTGGTGAACTTTATGTTCAAGATTTTATATTTTGTCTTCATTGTCTGAAGTTCTGTTTTCCAAGTCATCTAGTCTGTTGATGATTCTTTCTATCAAATTTTTTATTTGGTTTATTTTTTCCTTCATTTCAAGGATTTTCATTTTTTTTTCTTTTTTCATAATCTCTGTCTCTTTCTTGAAGTAATATTTTGCTACCTGTATTTGCTCTCTTATCTTGTTGTTGGATTGATCAAATTTTGCCTGTAATTGTTCTCTTATCTCTTTGTTGGAGTGATCAATTATTGCCTGTATTTGCTCTTACATATATTTTGATTCACATATCACTTTAATTATGTACATTCTGAACTCCTACTCTGTCATTTCATCTACTGTGCTGTCAAAGAATTGTATTATTGCAGAATCTTAGATTGTTTGGGGCATTTTCTTCCCTGTATTTTCATGTTGTCCATGTGTCATCCTCTCTTTCAGTTTGGTTCAAGGTATTATGGTTTCTATCCTATAATCTTGTTGTGTATGGTTTCTACCTTATAATCTTGTAGTATTACCAATACCTCACCTTTAAGGAGGAGATCAATATTTAAAGCACCCAATGCAAGCAGCATGCAGCTTTAAATCAAATAACTCCTATTTAGACAATTACAGTTTTGTCTCTATAAAAAGAAAAAATGTGTTTGAGTATCATCTACAATATATTCAATAGGTTTGCATAAGGGTTTAGGGTTTCTAATGGAAGAGAGAACAAGGTGTAGAATTTTATGTTTATGAGGTAGGATGTGAGAATATAGAGGTATTTAGATTATAGGAAGAGTGAAAGAGGAATAAAAAGAAACTGGCTGTTAGTAGGAGAAAAAAAGAGAAAAAGGCAACCCCATGCAAGGCTCTCTTTTGCCAATGCAGTAAGATGGTATCTTTTAACACACCTCATAGGGATACCTCTGGTGTAACCAGGCCCACAGGGACTTTGATGAGTCTTACGGGTCCTGGTGTTTTCCCTGGATGGAAGCAGCCATGTCTCTAATTGATGATGGCTGTAGCATCCAATCTGTAGGTACCATGATGTTGGTGTTCCAAGCCCCAGTCAGTGTCCCAAGATGGAAGTTTCCCCAACTAAAGATAGTGGAGTCAACAGCTGAGGTAACCCAAGGTGGCAGCAGAAGTGTCCAGGATGGAGGTGACCACTTTCAGAGATGGGGCTGAAAGGCCAGTTAGTGCAATTGGTGACCCTTTCTGTTGTCCCACAGTGGAGGCTACCAAATGGGGAGGGTTATGGAGGTGGCTACAGTGTCCCAAGATGAAAGCAGTCTTGGGGGATCCACATGTTGTTGGTAGACAGAGAGTCACAGTACAGCATAGTGCTCCTCTCTGCACAGGTGTTGTGGTCTTGTTGGCTGAGGCGAGGTACAAGGTGGGCTCTCTGCCAACATGGAGAGCTCACAGGGGCAGCCCGCCAGTCTCTGTAGGGCCAGCATGCTCTGTTTTTGTTTTTTAACATATGTGTATTTAAAAGCAGGTATCCATTTTTTCCTTAAACATTTATTATAAAAATAGCAATGTTTCAGAAATAGTGGTTAGTACCAGTGAAAGGCACATAGTATAATTTATAGTTTTAAAATTGACTTTGTTATTACATGGAATTAATTTAATTTTAGCATGTTATTATTCATAATGTTCACCCGAGGCACATTATGATATTGTAACTCAAGGCTATTAGCATAGCCTAAGGAATATGTACTATAGAAATATGCACAAAGCAAAATTGTGTGAGATAGTCAGTAAATTGTTTCTGGTGTCATTCTGAGAATGCAGATGATATTTTGTAGCCCCACTGCCAATATGAGCCAAGTCCTGGACAATGGAATGTTGATGGGCATCTAAAATTAACATACACATTGTTTGTTTGTTTGTTTTGTTTGTTGTTTGTTTGTTTTTGATCTTTAGTCATGTCTAGTTTTGTCAGCTAGACACACAAGGAAGACTTAGGAAGAACTTGGATTCTAGGGGAAGGAAAAGCTGCTTGATAGAGGTGTAGATACCTGATTGACTGCATGGAATAAAATCCTCACCCATGCCCCACCCTGTGAATTGGCACTAGACTGTGAAGCTGACTTGAAGTAAAACTTAGTTGTGAGAAACCATTGAGATTTTGTGATTGTTGCAGCAGCTAAAGTTAAATATGCTAATAAACATAGTGAGAATTATGCTCAGTAGGCACATAATGAAAAATGTAATGAAAAGGTTTTCTGAAGACAGTGAGTGTTTTCACCTTTCCTAGTCTCCTTAGACCATCACATCTAAGAAACATTTATGGGTTAAATCATTGTTCATCTTATCTCTCATTACATAATGAATTATCATTTGCTTTCTGTGCCTGTAGCAGCAATGACTATGAATAGCTCAGATCACTTCTAATGTTAGAAATATCCTAATTCATTTCTTAACATATTCCCTCAAGGAAAGCTTCTAATTACTACTGGTGTCATTTTTGTTCCTTCTATGATGTTTAACTTTGATAATTTGAGAAAAGACAAGCTCCACTGAAATCTATAAATTAAAATGATCTTTTACTTTACTATATTGAAGAGGCACTACAGCATGTTATCAATGTTGACCTTCAAGTCAGAACACCAGAGAGCTCATATTTGAAAGCATCACAAATCAGCTTTTAAAATTATGTTTCAAAGCTCCAAAATCTTTCAAATAAAGGAACTGAACCAGTTGATATTTATTTTTAATTATTGAATACATACAAAAGAATAATTGTATAAAATATGTTTGAGGGTTAAGAATTAAGTGCATAACCATGTATCCACATAGGCTAAGATACAGATCACAACAATTATATTTGAAGTCCCGTTTTGATATATCTCAATTCATTGCTTTTCCACAACTTGAGAAAAAAAGACTAGGCTGAGTTTGATGAACAACTTTTATTTCTATTTTTTTGCATTAGTTTTACCATGCATGTTTGAAACCTGTACAATAAAATATTTTTTATATTAAGAAATTATCAGTTTAATTGTATCTATATCTAGATTGTCATTTATATACCATGTCAATTTTTATAGAAAACTCCCTACATTTTGGAAAGTTTTAGTATTATTTTTCTTGGTCTGAGGTTTCATGGTAATGTGTTCTACATATGAATTATTTTTTAATGTCTTGGGATTCCTGTACTATAGAAGTAATGTATTTCTTTAATTCTTGAAGCTTAGAAGTATTTTTTTTCTTTCCCACTCTTTCACCCTCTTCTTTTCTTGGTATCCTCCATGAGCCCTTTCTCATAGTTTTCATGACAATCTTACAGTACATTTTGGTTTGGTTTTTCAGGCTATCTTTTCCATTTATTTAGTTATCATTATAGGTATGACTAAAACTTATAGTTAAATGAAATAATCATTTTCACTTCTTGAAGTTCCGGGTTTTTTTTCCCAAGTTTAACTTGCTATTTTTGGTACGTCTTTTTTTTTTCTTTCTGAAGTTATATTAGAAAGCCCTGATTTTATTGATGTTCATAACATTTTCTTTATTGTAAAATGCTATACATGAAGAAAAGTGCTTCAGATATAATGTAGAATCTATATGTTATCAGGGCATAGGCATTTGCATAATATCTACAGAGGTTAAAAAGCACATTTCCAGCAACACTGTCCTTTTGCCCTTTTCAAATCCTGACTTCCTCCCTATTCTAAAAGGGTAATTACTATTCTGAACTTTTGGCAACAGCTTCCTAATTTTATGGGATTTTTCCCCTTTTCACCTGTGAAGTAGACATGAAGTAAAAATGTGTTGTTACATTTATTCTTTTTATACTTATTATAATTATACTGTTTTTATTTCCATTGAATTTTATTATTATGTGGTAAAAATTATATATATATTTCTTGTAGGACAATGGATTGCTTTTTGTTTGGGTTTTATTACCAAAATAAATAATGAAAATACTTGTTATGATACTAAGAATAAATGTGACGAACGTGTTTTTGTTAAATGTCAGTAAAATTATTTGATCATGGGATATAGAGAATATTATCTTTACGGGATGGTTATAAACAGTTTTATAAATGAGTATTAACTTTTATTCTCAAGCATAGTGCATGTCTATTTCCATTGTTATACTGCTACAAACACTTGATTTTATCAGTCTTTTTTAAAGATTTACTTACTTGTATTATGAATTTTCATTTTGGTTTAGTTTTACTTTTTTTTTTTTGGTTTAGGATAAATACTGTCCCTCATATATTTAAGAATACTTTCTCTTCAGAAGTTCATGATGATATTTTCCTCTGTTACCTTCCATGGCTTTTATTATCTAATCTTTCATAAATGCTTACCCAGCTACTCATAATAAAATTTGTATTTTTCATACAGCAGAAGTTCCACATTTTTTCCATATGAAAATCCAATTTTCACAGCTACATTTATTGAAAGAATGAGTCCTTCCTCACTTTCCTGCAATGATGTGCTCATTAATAGTATTGGTGAACAATTTTTCTTACCTTTAAATAATTTCAAGTACTTCATTTATACAATCATTTTAAAAATTATTTTCTTGAATAATTTGGTAAAATTTAATTTTTAAAATTCTAAATATTTCTTTGAATTTGTTAGTGAATTCATGTTGACTTGTGAATACCATGGTGAGATGTCATTATTCTTTTTTCTTTTTTTAAATTTGTTTTAATTAGTTACACTTGACAGTACAATGACCTTGACATATCATATACTTGAATCAGATGGGATATAATTTCTCATTTTTCTGAGTATACATGTTGCAGAATCACATTGGTCATGCAGTCACATATATACACACAGTAATAATAATGTCTATTTCATTCTACTAACCTTCCTATCTCCTCATCTCCTATCCCCTATCCCCTCCCCTCCCATCACTTCTCTCTACCTAATCTAGGGTAACGCTATTCTTTTTTTTTTCCCTCACATCTTCATACATGTATTTTGTATATAGCACAATAATTAAAAGCAAGAATAAACAAATGGGATGAACTCAAAAAGTTTTTTCTCAGCAAGAGAAATAATATGTGAGGTGAATAGGGAGCCTACATCCTGGAAACAAATTTTTACCCCTCACATATCAGATACAGCACTAATCTCTAGGGTATACAAAGAACTCAAAAAGCTAAACACCAAAAAACCAAATAACCCAATCAACAAATGGGCCAAGGACCTGAACAGACACTTCTCAGAAGAGGATATACAATCAATCAACAAATATATGAAAAAATGCTCATAATCTCTAGTAATCAGAGAAACGCAAATCAAAACTACTCTAAGATATCATCTCACTCCAGTAAGAATGGCAGCCATGATGAAGACAAACAAGAAGTGCTGGCGAGGATGTGGGGAAAAAGGCACACTCATACACTGCTGGTGGGACTACAAGTTGGTGCAGCCAATTTGGAAAGCAGTATGGAGATTCCTTGGAAAGCTGGGAATGGAACCACCATTTGACCCAGCTATTCCTCTTCTCGGACTATACCCAAAGAACTAAAAACAGCATGCTACAGGGACACAGCCACATCAATGTTTATAGCAGCACAATTCACAATAGCTAGACTGTGGAGCCAACCTAGATGAATGGATAAAAAAACTGTGGCATATATATATACACAATGGAATATTACTCAGCACTAAAAACTAGTAAGATCATGGCATTTGCTGGGAAATAGATGGCATTAGAGCAGATTATGCTAAGTGAACTTAGCCAATCCCAAAAAAACAAATGCTGAATGTCTTCTCTGGTATAGGGGGGGTGACTCAAATGGGGAAGAGAGGAAGAGGATGGGAAGAAGATTACCTCTATATAGGTAAGAGAGGTGGGAGGGAAAGGGAGGGAGAAAGGGAATTTCATAGATGGTGAGATGTCATAATTAATAACTGATTTAATTTCTTTAATAATAAGAGTTTCATAAAAGTTTCTATTCCTTCTTGTTCCAGTTTTTATAGAATTTAATATTTCTTGGGTTTCCTTTTATTGTGTACATTTTCAAATTTATTGACTTTAAAATGTTGAATTTTTTTTAATAACTTTATTTTATTTATTTATTTATTTTTATGTGGTTCTGAGGATTGAACCAGGTACTTGCACGTGTGAAGTGAGTGCTCTACGCTGAGCCATAACCCCAGCCCCTAAATTGTTGAATTTTTATAGTTAAAATAAATTTTTATATAATTTATATTAATGTTAAGCTTCTTATCAATAAATCTTGTTATTTGTACCTTACCACCCCACCTTTTCTCTCTTTTTCTCTTCCTCCATCTCTTTCTTAGCCACTTTCCCTTTTTCCTAATTCATTAGTTTTCAAATTTTGTTATTTTTCTCCTACATTCCTTATGCATGTTCTTCATTTATTATTGTCTTGAAATTGCCCATTTATTTTCATCCTTTCTTCCACCCAAATATATTTAATTAGAGTATCTTTTTTTTCTAATAATGGTTTCAGTTGTAGATCAGAAGTTTGATTTGTAGCATTTTCAACATGAGTTAGCTCAGTCAATTCTCTCATTGCCACTGCAACTTCTTTTTTGACCCATTTGTTATTTAGAACTATATTTTCTTATTTCAAAACAGATGGAAAATTTATTTCTAGGTTAATGGCAATACATTTAGAGGATATTCTCTGCATGAATTCAGTCTTGTAAATGTTGATAAAATATGTTAGCATGTGGTCATTTCTGTAAATAACCCATATGTTTTTGAAAACGATGTGCATTTTGCTGTTGTTGCACCAGAATTTTGTATAACTAAAATAATTTATTAAGGATGCTCATAAAAATTTACACATTGTTTCCAAATATTTATCCATTTGTTCTATCAGTAACTAAAATCTTCCATTAGAGTCATGATTACATTTTTCCTTACATATCTACATATCTTTGTTTTACCTAGTTCATACTGTATTGCAAAATGCGTATACCTTTTAAATTATATTATGTTTTAGTGGATTTAATTATCTATCAAAATGAAGTGATATTTTTATATCTAATATATTTTTGTTCAATTTTTAAATTCTATTTTTTAAATTTTTATTAGTTACAATATTATACATGACAACAGAAAACTCTTCAAATCATTGTACACAAATGGACCAGAATTTTTCATTTCTCCGGTTGTATATGAAGTAGAGTCACACCATTGGTGCAATCATACATGTATCTAGGATAGTGATGTCCATCACATTTCACCATAATGCCTACACCCATACTCCCTCCTTATCCCACCCCTTTGCCCTATCCAATGTTTCTCCATTCATCCCATGCCTCTCCAATTATAGATTAGCAGCCACTTAAAAGAGAAAACATTTGGCCCTTAGTTTTTAGGGACTGGCTTATTTTGCTTAGCATGATATTTTCCAACTTTATCCATTTACCTGCAAATGCCATGATTTTATTCTCTATTAATTCTGAGTAATATTCCATTGTGTATGTATACCATAGTTTCTTTATCCATTTGTTTACTGAAAGGCTTCTACATTGGTTCCACAGTTTAGCTACTGTGAATTGTACTGCTATAAACATTGATGTGGCTGCATTGATGAAGAATGTGTTTTAAAGTACTTTGGGCATATACTGAGGAGTGGGATAGCTGGGTCAAATGCTGGTTCCATTCCAAGTTTTCTAAGGAACCTCCATACTGCTTTCCAGATTGTTTGCACCAATTTGCAGACCCACCAGTAATGTAAGATTATGTCTATTCCTCCATATCCTCGCCAACATTTATTGTTGCTTTTTTCTTGATAACTGTCATTCTGGCTGGAGTAAAATAAAATTTCAGAATCAGTTTAATTGCATTTCTTTAATTCCTAGAGATGTTGAACATTTTTCATATATTTGTTGATCAATTGTACATCTGCTTCAAAGAAGTGTCTATTCAGCTTCTTATTCTATTTATTGATTGGGTTGTTTGTTTTTAGGTGTTAAGTTTTTTGAGTTCTTTATATATAATGGAGATTAGTGCTCTATCTGACATGCATGTGGTAAAAACTTGCTCCCATTTTGTAGGTTCTCTTTTTACCTCATTGGTTGTTTCTTTTGCTGAGAAGAATCTTTCTTCTCTTTGCTGAGAAGAATCTTTTCAGTTTGTATCTGTCCCATTTATTGATTCTTGATTTTATTTCTTGTGTTTTAGTAGGCTTATTTAGGAAATTGAAGCCTAATCTGATGTGATGAATATTTGAGCCCACTTTTTATTCTATTAGGCATAGGGTCTCTGGTCTAATTCCTACGTCCTTGATCCACTTTGAGTTGAGTTTTGCACATGGTGAGTGATAGGAGCTTATTTTAATTTTGCTTGTATGGATTTCCAATTTTACCAGCACCATTTGTTGAAGAAGCTATCTTTTCTCCAACATATGTTTTTGGTGCTTTGTCTAGTAGGAGATAACTATATTTTTGTGGGTTTCTCTCTGTGTCTTCTATTCCATGCCATTGGTATACATGTTTATTCTGGTGCCAATACCATGTCCTTTTGTTACTATAGCTTTGTAGTATAGTTTAAGGAATGGTATTGTGATGACTCATGCTTTACTCTTCTTGCTAAGGATTGCTTTGGCTATTCTGTGTCTCTTATTTTTCAAAATGAATTTCATGATTACTTTTTCTATTTCTATAAGGAATGACAATGAAACTTTAATTGGAATCACACTGAATCTGTATGTGCAGAATTGCATTTTATTTATAGGTATTGGTTTTATATCCTGCCATTTTGTTGAATTTATTTATTAATTCTAGAAGTTTTCTGGTGAATTTTTTTGGATCGTCTAAGTACAGAATCCTGTTTTCAGCAAATAATGACAGTTTGAATTCTTCTTTTCCTATTTGTATCCCTTTAATTTCTTCTGTGTAAATGCTCTGGTTAGAGTTTCAAGGGCTGTGTTAAATAGAAGTGGTGAAAGAGGGAATCCCTATTTAAAACATAGTAAGAAAACCATGCACATTGATCATGTGGGGTTCATTCAGGGGATGCAAGTTTGTTTCAATATATGGAAATCAATAAATGTAATTCATTGCAACAATAGATTTAAAGATAAGAATCATATGATTATATCAGTTGATGCAGAGAAAACATTTGACATAATACAGCACTTTTTGATGTTCAAAACACTAGTAAAAACAGGGATACTGAGAAGATAACTCAACATTGTAAAAGCTATCTATGCTAACCCCAGGCCAATATCACTGTAAATGGGGGAAAAAATGGAAGCATTTCCTTCAAAAATTGAATCCTCTTTTGAAAGAATATAGTTTCATGAGCTTTCTTTGATTAATATCTATAATAGATTTTGTTCACTTCCTTCTACGCTTTCCATAAACTTGTATTTAACTTGTATTTCCAAAAACTTGTATTTTATTACTATTTTATAAGTAGTGTATTTTTTTATTTTTCTCTTATGTAAAACTAATATGATTTGTCTTTCCACTGGAGATTTCACTCCATTTATATTTAATTAATTATTGTATATTTGGATTCAAACTACCATAATGTTTTGTGTTTATGCACATATTCTTGAATCTATATATTTATTTTAAAAGTAGATTTGGAAAGCTTTTTTAGATGCTGAATTGAGTCTCCCTAAAATTTATATCTTGAGGCCCAAATACCCAAAGTGACTATATCTGGAATCAGACCTTTACAGAATTAATTTAGGTTAAATAAGTCATAAGTTGGGGCACTAACCCAAATAGCTAGAGTTATTTAACAAAGAAGACATTCCATGGATACATACACCCAGAAAAAGGACTTGTTCATGAATTTGAATGAATAACTCATAAGAAATCAAACCAACTGACATCTTGATTTTGGGTTTGCAACCTCCAGAACTTTAAGAAAATAAATTTCTGTTTTTTAGTCACCTAGTGTATGGTCTTTTGTATCATATACTAAAAAATATTCTTATGCAATATCTTCCCAATTACTAGGTCTTCCTCTTTATCTGCCTCTCTCCCACTTTCAGGTCCTTCAATCATGCGTATGTTAGACTTTCTTACAGTATCCTTAATGTCTACTTCAACATTTATATTTCTTTATTCTCTTCACTCTTCTTTCTTTCATATTTTCTCCTCTTCTTTCAGCATATTTTCTATTGACTTATCTTCAAATTTACTAATTTCCTTTTCATCTGTGTCTACTGTTCTATTATTCCCATTGATTTAGTCCTAGTTTTCTTTATTATTCAAAATTTCTATTAAATCACTTTTCTTTTAATATTTATAAGACTTTGATTAACTTATCAGTATGTCTTTAATCACTTTGGATTCATATAAGCAGTCAGTGTAAAATCTTTTACAGCAACATAGATTTCTATGATCCCTGTGTATTTGTTTGATTTCTTGTTATTTCTATCATTTTCATATGTTTTACCTTTCATATATGACACATCTGTCTACAAAGAAAATCCCAAAGAATTAATAGCACTAACAAAAACATTTTAAAATATGTTTTGTATTTCATATATAATTGGTGTACCATCCAGAGGAACATACTGTAGACTAAACTTACAGGGACAAGTTGCATACCCATAATTAGGAAAGAGCTTGTTCCTAATTGTGGGAAGGACTTCTGACTAGATTCCTGATTGTGATAAGGGCTTAACTCATAATTGCTCACTATAATGGTGAATAAAAAAGGACATACACCAAAAATTGAAGGTTTTAAAAAACTGTCTGAGGAAGAAATACATTCTACATTCCAATCTCCAGAAAGGATCCTAGACTTCTTATTATCTTGACATCTTTTGCCACAAGATTCATCTTAAACTTCAAATATATAGGACCATAAGAAACAGTAAATAAATATCTGTGAACTTGATTCTATTAACATTTAACTTTTTTAACTCTAGCAAAAAATATTTACCATAAAATTTATCATCCTAACAATTTTTAAGTCTAAAGATTAGGAGTATTAATTATATTCATAGTGTTTTGCAACTAAACTCCAGATGTCTTCATAACATTAACTGAAACTTTATATCCAGTAAACAACAATTTCACATGTTCCCTTTTCCCAGGGGATAATAGTCACCATTCAAACTTACATAACTCAAATAAGTGTGATCACCCAGTGCTTGTCCTTTTATGACTGGCTTACCTTAGCATAATGTTCTCAGGGTTAATTCACATTAAAGCAAATGTCAGCATTTCCTTCCATCTTAAGATTTACTACTCCTGTATATGTGTAGGCCACGTTGTGTAAATCTCTTTATCTATGGAGTACTTGGGTTTCTTCTACCTTTTGGCTATTGTGAATACTTCTGTTTGTTATTAATATGGGTGTAAAAATCATTTGTATTAAGTTTTTGTAAATTTATTATGGCAGCAATAGAAAATTAATATATTCTGATCATGTGTGTATACATCTGTTTAATGATAGATCCTTAGTCATATTCACATATCTAGCTGCAAGGGAATCTGATAAAAGCAGCATGAGTATTCCATTCTCTACAGCAGATAAACTTACTATACTAGAGCTTGAATAGATTCTGAAGTGCAAGTTGAAAATACCATCACAGGGGCTATTAGTGTATGTATGACTATAGCCACATTTTATATGGAAAAAGAATAAAAAGAATTTTATTTGTTACTTTTTGTAGATAGAAATAAAAATATTGTAAAGTAATAAAGCAGAGGATAAGGAACCAATTCATGTGACTCAAGAGAATTATTAGAAACACACACATATACTCTCACACATGAATGTGTACACACATGGAATGAAAACACAATAAGGATGTCAAGAGAAGAGTTTTGAAGAATTGTCTATAGCCCAAAGTGTCAATTTGCAGAAAGAAACAAAGAAGGATAGTATTCAGAAGGTAAAGGATCATTGGTGATATTGATGAAGTGCCTGGAAATTATAGAAACAACAAGCTCAGTAGTAGAGCACTTGCCTAGAATCTGTGAGGCACTGAGTTTGATTATCAGCACCACATATAAATAAATAAAGTAAAGATTCATTGACAACTAAAAAATATTTTAAAAACAAGAACAAAAAAATGAAGAAGCAGCTGCATTGAATTTAGAAGTGAATGAGGGATAGTGATTTCATTATGTGTGTATTTTTCTTTCTTTTTTTAAAAGATGACAAAAAAAATGATAATTGAATATTTTCTCATGTTCAACATTTGTCCATATCTGTGGCTATTTTGAATAGTTCAGATGATTATTAATATGGGTGATATTAATACTATGGAAGATATTTATATGTCAAACAATTCCAAAGCAATATATACTTTGCAATACCTGAAGGGAAATACATAAGCAATTATAACTAAGAGAATAACAAAGTCCAAATTATGAATAAAGTTGAAAAAAGTCAGTCTTTTCAGAAAAGTAGCATCTGGCACAGCATGGCGAGAAACAACTTTGTGCATTGGTGAAGGATATTATTGGCAATCACAAGCTGGAAATATTATATTTTGTTTCCTTCTAAATTAAAGGAGGTCTTGCAAGCTACCCTGAGCACAACTGTAAAAGCACTTTAGAAGGATTCTCTTGGGAGAATCAAACCACAGTGGGAACTTGAATTAATTCATGCAGTATAGGAATACAGAAAATTAACAAAAATACCTAAAGTGAAATAAATATATTGATGGCACTGCATAGTCAATGGAAAAAAATATACATACTGCAAGAAAAATCTTTAAATCAGACAGAAAGGTGGCAAGTATACCAATAAATGTATTTCATTTAGCAATGAATTCTTTGGGGGCTGCTTGCTTCATCGTAACATGTAACACATACTCTAACACCCCAAACTAAGATACTGGGTCATCTATTCAGAATATCTAAAACTTCATTTATTTATTTATTTAAAATTTATTTATTTATTTTTTGCCAATAGCCTTCAAACACATGAAACAGCTGCCCTAGTTGCACTGGAAACAGAGAAGAAAATGTCAACCTTTCCTTTTAACTCCAGCCCTAACCTAATGATAATGATTTCAAGTGGACACTCAAGAGGTAGTGCATTATAAAAAAGAAAGAAAGAAAGAAAGAAAGAAAGAAAGAAAGAAAGAAAGAAAGAAAGAAAGAAAGAAAGAAAGAAAAGAAATCAACTCTAAACATATTTTAATTTCACTGAATGGTCCTGCTACCCAAATCAGGACTTGTACAACATGGGTATGCTGTTCTCCTTTATAAGGCCAGAACTGCGGAAGGAGCTAAGTTTTTATTCCTTTCTTCATGTTCTCCTTTCAAACTGCACAAGCCTTGAGTTGAGTGTGGATAAGTGAGGGGAGGAGCATTATCTTTGGTTGGCTTGTGAATTTTTGTTATTATACTGAACTGGAAAATGCTAATTAGAGAACTGAACTTTCTCTCTTTTTTTTTAAACTAGTCACCTGAAAGCTTCTTCTTATCTAAGTTTAAACAAACAACCTTTGGGACCACTTAGGGTTTTATTCTGTGACAATAAAAATCTATTCTCACAGAGAAAATTTTAAAAATAACTATGGAGAAAATATACTTGTTCTATTATAATACTATATGAGTCCTGCTCTTTCAATAAACTTCTATACAGAAACCCTATTCCCTTGCCCGAGAACATCTAGAGGATAAGCTGCTCATCCCAGAATTTCCCTCAGACTTTTCTCTCACTAACCAAGTTGGTGTTGAGATTCTCTGCTACTCACTTTCTTGATTAAGCATTGACGTCTTAATCTGAACACCATTCTTTTCCATTTCTCTGATCTCTGCAAGTTGAGTTACATCCCTGATTAACAGAGCTCGTCATCACCAAGTATATGCAACTATGGCATACAGATGTTTTCTCTGCCCATTATGGTGCTGAGTAGCTGACTGAACAGCTTGGCCCCCATTCTGCAAGTGGAGCAGCCCTCACAGAATATCACTGACCCACATATATCTAACCCAAAGCAGCAGCTTAAGAAAACTAACATGATGAGAAAGAAAGCTACACCTCAGGTCAATAAATGATCCACACTTTCTTACTTGACCTGGTCTCTTGCATATCTTTAGTAAAAAAGCTAAGGCAGGGGTTGAGGGACTCACTCTTGGTGCAATTGCTTATCTTATTTGAATTTTGCATTATCTTCTGATTTAGAAAAAGGAAGAACTTCAAGTTCTTTATTTTTCTTTTTGTCCCAATAAGAAAATTATTCTTTAAGAATTGTAACATACACCGCATTAAACTTTCAAGATTGCCTCTTCTAATGGTATAGTTTGTTCAACTCACCATTTGCATTTGTATTGGGAATACATATTCAAAAAAATTGAAAGTCATGGAACACACACACACTCACACACAAACAAACTATGGTTGTCGCATGGGGCAAAATTGTGATGTAGGCAGTCGAGGGGAGAAATAAAGAATGTCCAAGTACTTCTTCTCCTTTCAATGCTTTATTCACACAAATTATTCAATACAATTTTACTCTGTAGGTTCTTATCAAGAAAACAACAATCCTTAATGCTAGGCACTGCAATAGACATAATCAATTCACAGGAAACAATTCTAGATTAATTAATTCAGAGAAAACAATTCTAGGTTAATTCTAAGCACTGCAAAACACATTTAATCATGATAGGCTAATGACAGATATTTCCTCTGCATGCTAAGCTCAAAAGCCTTAAGCCTTAGGCTTTAAGTCCAGCAGATGCACACTCACTCAGACCTTGGTGATCAGGTTTGGAACCAAGGCAGGCTTTTCCTGATATGGAGTGTAGATGGTTGAGGAGGGTGTCACAGGGAGGAGTTGTGACTCTCGCCAAGGTCCAGACAAGGCGGTAGAGTTTGAGAGCAGTGAGGATCACACAGAGGCTCAGGAATGATGCCAAGTGATGGGATGTCAGGTCCTCATCAGGCTCTCCGGCTCCAGTGCATCCTTGTTTCGCCTGGCTGGATCCCTGTTCATTTGCTCTATCACTTATACTAAATTTTGGGGTTTTTTTGACCCCCCCTTTCAGTCCTTATCAGCTACCTTTGGATTTCTCAGTGACATCATTTACCCTAGGGTCAGAAACATCTTGTCAGGTGGTCTCCACCCTGATCTTCTTGCCTTTCCCTCTTATCAGGTGAGGACAACCTGTCAAGGACTTCACTCTCTTTATCTGGGTGAGAGGAAGTAACTTGTTGAGGCCATAGTGGAGGGATCTGTGGTTGTGCCTAGTGAGACTGCAGGTCAAACTGGAGTTTTTAAAATGGAGTTGCTTAGGCTCAGGCCTATGGCCATCCTAAAGTGGTGTAATTTTGTAAATTAAGGTATCTGTTAAATTTGCTGTGGAATTTCTTACATTATGGGTAAGAAGTCATAATTATCATACTAGTCTTTTATTTGAGATGGCAAATTGGTATTTAGGTAGCTTTAGTATGCACTAATACATTTTTAAAGGTACCAAGTACTTCAAAACTTAAATATAAACATTGATTTCAATTTGTTTTGGGAACCATTTGCACATTCTCATCTCTGCAATGAAACTGGAACTCTCATCCTTCTGCACAATAGGAGAGGGGACTTCAGTTTCTGGATATCATTGGAATCCACTTTGGAAAAACTACTTTTGATTATTGATGCAAGAATAAAGGTTTGAACTGGTATAAACGATTTATGACCTCTTCTCCAGAGAGTTTCTCCTCTTGGGCTGTTATCTAGATTATTCTCTTATTTCCTCATGTTCCTTCTGAGGAAGGGAAGAAAATGTCCAAAAGGAAAATAGGAGAGAAACAATTAGGGAGCATAAGGAAAACCTTTGTACTTATTTACCTTCTTGCATAAAGCCTGGTGTCATGAGCCAATGTGAACTAACATTCTACTCACTGTTTACATCTGTGCCACTCCATTTTCTCCAATGCATATTTCAGAAAAGCACACATGTGCCAAGGCAAATTTCCTTCCTTTCCCTTTTCTAATATCCCAACAATAAGCATGAAATCTATCGTTATTATACCTCACATTTCCATACAAAACCCTCACTTCCTCAACTGTTCTGAGAGAGATCTTAGTCTATTTGTTGGAACTTTACTACTATTCAGATTTTATTATATTGTAAGGTTTTGTTCTAAAGATGAGGTGAAAATGATACTTGATGATAAATTCTTGAAAACAATTCCTGTAGTTTTAAATTATTGGACATTTCAATAAGTGCAATACCAAAAAGATTCAAAAGTTAAAATATATTATCCATCTTAGTTGGATAATTAATACAATCGGAGTCAGTGTCGTGGAAAAACAAATATTATATCCAGACCCTTAAAACATTGGGATCACAAAAGGTGTTCTCCCTGGAAATGGAAGGGAACTAAGGTACATTCTGGCATTCCCGAAAACATTCCTTGAGCATCATGGCAGGCAAAATTGTCACTATTTATTTAACGTTTTCTTCCCCTCCCTCCTTTGTTCAACTCTCTCTTTTTTCTCCCTCATCCTCTAATTCTGAGTTTCAATTTCCCTCTTCTGAGGTCTCTTATGTGCAACTCACAAACCTTGTACCAGATTTCAGTCTCTTCAAGATCAAGCCCCTCATCTGAGCTATCTTTATCTTCTCCAGATGCTTAACAAAGAATAGATACTCCAATGACTGTTACAGGATGAATAGTCACCCTTTCAAGATGCAATGCAACAGTTTTGGAATGGTCCATGTTTTAATGATTTTAGCCTCAGAATCATTGTTAAATTAAATCTTATAAAGGAATACATAAAATATAGTTGGAAGTAGAAAGACAATGGTTGAAATAAAAGTGATGAGGAGAAAGGATTAGAGACAAGTGTGATCATTTCTGCTATAATTTAAAGAATCACATCAGAATTCTACAACAGTAAGAAATGCAGTCTGAGGCTCACTCTTTTAAGGTAAGTATGCTTACTTATAGAGTGATTGATTGTTAACACTTTCTGAGGGCATAAAAAACATAAAGCTTCAGTGTTCATACAAAAGCAAGGAGAACATTTTTTAAATTATAAGCAATGTAAACAAAAAAAAAAAAAAAGAAAGAAAGCTCAAAAGCTTAAATGCAGCATTAGTGGTTTTTTGGCTTAATTTTTCAAACATATTCTCTACACATAATATATAGAGAAATAACATGTGACTTACAATATTCAAATGGTTAGGAAATTCATCACCAATAGGAAAAAGTCTGATATTTGAAAAAAAAAAAAACAGAATAAGGAAGCTTTTCTATTATATTATTTTAGGTCTTGTTGTATATTAAATTGAAAGAAATAATTAGATGTAGTGATTATGGAACACATTATAATATCATTTCTTTCATGAAAAATGTTATATAACATTTCTAAATTTTATATCTTCTTAAAGTAGATTCAGAAAATGTACTATTTCTGAGAATATTGATAAAATCCAAAGTGGATATAGTAGGCTTTTTGTATGTGGAATGATATACTTTTACTTTTTGAAGGAGAAAGTGTTTTTAAACTAATGTTATCAATATAATTAATGATATTGTTTAAAACTTTGAATATTAATTAGCAGATTTATTTAAAACCAAAACTCATTTTTGTATATATATATATATATATTTTTTTTAAGTTTTCCACATTCACCTACTCAAATATAAAAGTTGAGAAATGTTTTCCCATTAGTATAATGCTAGATATATGAAATCACATGTATATAGATATGTGCCAACATATTACAGACATGTCATTATGTAATGGTATCCAATAATAAGTGTGATCATAATCTATTAGTAGTCAGGAAACATGGCAAAATAATGTTTACAGTGAAACCTGTCCAAAACTAATACCATGACTACTATGGGCACTTATACACTGCTGTCCACAATTGTTGTCACTCACTATGTTTTATCTTCATGAGGCTGTAGGAACTGTATACTGGAAGCACATCTTCCTATTTCCCACAGTGGCCAGGCTCTGATCAGTGGCACTCTTTAACAAGTTTCTAATCAAGTCCTTCTTCCAGCAAGATGGAAATAAAAGTGCTTTCTCACAGGCTTGTTTTCATTTTTCGAAACAGAAGCATATTCTGCTCCTATGTGGGCTCCATTGTTTCCCGTCACCCCTTTCCCCACCTCTGGCCTGGGAGGAGGGTATATGACTCATCAACACAGCTTTTGTTGTTTGCATCTGAACACTTTCATTCTATTATGGAAATGTTCAAATACAGAAAAATAAAAAGGAGAGAATGACAAACTGATTATAAACTGAACATATAGCTTCAATATATGTCAATATTTGCTGATCCTTCATCTATTTTCCACATTTTCTGCTTCAATAATTTAAGGCTCAGCCCTCACATTTTTTCTCCTATACACACTTTACAAAATAGTGCCTCTAAGAGATTACTATTTTTTATTAACCATAACAAAATTATCACTTTTTACTAAATCAACAGTAGCTATTTGATTTTTAATCTGTATTTGTATTATTAAAACTAGACTGAGCATCTCCATATAATCTCAGATATAATTTTGGAACTATTTTTAAACTATTTCCACTTTTTATTGGGCTGTTGGTCTTCTCAACATTTAGAAACACGCTGTTTATTGGAAATATTAAGACTTTGTGCTCAGTGTTGTAAACATGACTTTTTCTTTTTATCATTTCATTTTTTAATTAATATATTCAAATTTCAATTGTTTGTGTAGATCAATTTATCAGTATTTTATGGATTTTAGCTTTTGAATCATAAAAAAAAATTTCTAAATTATCTGGTTAGAAAACAATATAGGGCTGGGGATGTGGCTCAAGCAGTAGCGCGCTCGCCTGGCATGCGTGCGGCCTGGTTCAATCCTCAGCAAGACATACCAAAAAAAAAAAAAAAAAAAAAAAAACAAAACAAAACAAACAAACAAAGATGTTGTGTCCGCCGAAAACTAAAAAATAAATAAATATTAAAATTTTTTTAAAAATTCTCTCTCTCTCTCTCTCTTTCTCACTCACTCTCTCTTAAAAAAAAGAAAACAATATAAATTGTTTACATGTATTTATGGTATTTAATTTCTTTTTTCACTTGCTTTAATATTTATCCTATTGAATAACGGGAGGAATTTTATATTTTTCTATTTGGATATCCACTTGTACCAGGACTATGTATTAAGGTGAACTGCTTTTCTCCATTTTTATTATGAATTAAATTCTTGAAAGATATTTTTCTTTCTTTCTCTCTCTCTCTCTCTCTCTCTCTCTCTCTCTCTCTCTCTCTCTTTCTTCTTCTTCCTTTCAGAAGGGGTACCAGGGATTGAACTCACAGGCATTCAAACATTGAGCCACATCCCCAGATGTGAGGCACTATTTTGTAATTTTATTTAGAGACAGGGTCTCACTGGGTCATTTAGTGCCTCACTTTTGCTGAGGCTGGCTTTGAACTTGCAATCCCCCTGTCTCAGCCTCCCGACCCACTGAGATTACAGAAGTGCACCAACACACCCAGCTCCAGATATATTTCTAAATCTTCTTTTATGTGTAATTTCTCTATTCTATCTATGCACCAGTAACACACACTTTTTTAATTTATGGAGCTTAATTGAATTTTTATAGTAGTTTATCTTTTTTCTTGATGTTCTTTAATTTTCTTAAAAAGAAAAAAAAGACTATATAGATGTAAAGTGCACAACATGCTTAGTTGACATAATATAAAGAAATTTTAATGATTACCACAATAAACTAATATACCCATAACACCAGTGCTGTACATTAGATTCTCATACTGATTCATCTCATAATTTAATGAAGTTTTTAATCCTTCAACCAGGAATATTCAACATGGAAAGAAAAGTCTCTCATAATCAATGTTTGAAAAATGAGATATTCACATGCAAAAGGATACAATTGTATTGTTGTTCTACATCATGTACAAACACTAACTGAAAATAATTTGAAGACTTAAATTTAAGATCTGCCATCATAAAACCCCTAGAAAAAAAGCATAGGGGAAAAGCTCTTGTTATTGTTATCATCAATGTTATATGGTGAATATCTAATGGTCACTTTTTAAAAGAAATCTTGTGCTCTCTGAGGAATCATATTTGATACAAATATTTGATAAGGATATACATTTTATAATTTTAAGGCTATATCAAATAAAATTTAAATGGAAAAATATTTCTGTAATCAAAATTTTGCACAAGTAAATGAATTTATTAATAAGGATCCTAAATTTACACATTATTTTAAATATTTATCTGACATTGTTTTGGCAGTGGCTTTTATTAAGTATGATACCAGAAATACAAGCCACAAGGGCAAAAACTAGAAAGAGGGACTACATCAAACTAAAGTACTCACGCACAACAAAAGACACAGTCAACAAAATGAAAAGGCAGCCCAAGGAATTCGAGAACCAAATATCTAATTAGGAGTTAACAGATAATATATAAGAAACTCAAGCAGCTCAATACCAAAAAATACCTAAATTAATGAAGTAAATAACCTTTTATAAAAACGTGCAAAGGACCTGAATACACATTTTTCTGGAGACAAAAAAATGTTCAACAATTATATGAAAAAATCATCAACCTTTCCAACTATAAGAGAAATGCAAATACAAAACACAAGATATCATTTTACACTTGTTACTAAGGCAATTATCCAAAAGGCAAGAGAGAGCAAGTTTTGTTAAGTATGTGGAAAATACAGGAATCTTTGAACAATTTATGAAAATATCAATTGGTATAGCTATAATGGAAAACATTAAAAATAGCGCTACCTAAAAATTAAAAATAGCACTACCATGTAATCCAGAATTTCCTCTGTGGGATGTAGACTCAACAAAAATAAAGTGTACATTGTAAAGATAACTGTACTCATATTGATAACACTGTCATTAACAAAAATCAACTTGTGGGAAAAAAGTGTCTGTTGAAAGATAAATGGATAAAGAAAAATTGTACTTGCACATTCCCTTGCTAATTTAATATTTTAGAATGGGAAAATGATTATAATTTAATCAGGTACAAAGAGTTAACACTTCCCATCTCCCTCACATATTTTATGCTTCTAATGTCACAATGTATGTTTTCATTTTTGTGTCTATCAACAAATTAATGTAGCTATATTTATTTTAATACTTCTTTGTCTTTAGCTTATATATTAGTGATGAAAGTTATATATATATATATATATATATATATATATATATATATATATATAAAATTTACAACAGCAAGTGAATTTTATACATTCATAAGTTTGCATGTTGTTGTTAGTGAGCTTTCATTTCAACATAAAATCCTCTTTATCATTTCCAAACTCTTCAAAACTCCACTGGGTATAGTATTTTTTGTTGGCAGCTTTTAAAAATCTTATTTCAACACTTTTAATATATCGTTCATCTTCTTCCAGGCTTGCAAGATATCTGTTGAGAAGTCCTCCATAAGCCTTATGGTCTCCTTTTATATGACAAATATCTTTTTCTTTTTGGTAATTTTAAGATATTTTTGCTCCCCTTTTGGCTTTTAACAATTTGATTATAATATGTGCTCAGGCTTAGGCTTAATCTACCAATATAATGGTACTCAAATGCAGTGGCACTTTAGAAAGGTGGGGCAGGGAGAGAAACGATTTTGTAACTGCCCTCTGAAAGGATTAACGTTGGCCTCATGGAGAGAGTTATGTCTTGCTGAAATGGATTAACTCTTACAAGAGCAGGTTATAAAAGAGCAAGAAGTGTTCTGCGGCTCACTCTATGTGATTCCATCTGCCCTGTAGTGATATAGTCTAAAGGTCTTCATCAGAAGCCAAAGAAATGGAACAACCTGTCTTAGGTTTTCAGTCTCCCAAACTGTAAACTTAATGAAGTTCTTTTCGTAACAAATTACTTGACTTCAGGTATTTGTTATGGTAACCAAAAGAAAAAAGACATTATGTTTCCAACTTTTCTTTTTTGTGTTATTATTTCTTGGAATGCTTTCAGCTCATGAGTCTGGATGTCCATCTTACTCCCAAAATTTGAGAAGTTTTTAGGCAATATTTCTTTAAATAAGATTTCTACCTCTTTTTATTTTTTTCCCTGGTACTACTAATATTTTCATATTCATATGCTAATGGTGTCCCATGTGTTCTTTTTTTTCTTCATTCTTTTTTTTTTCTTTTTGCTCCTTTAATAAGGTAATTCATAATTACCTGTCCTAGAGTTTACTAATTCTTTTTTTTTTATAAGATACCTCTGCTGTTGGAGGAATCTATTGAATTTTTCAGTTTTATCTCTGTATACTTCAACTGCAGGATTTCTGTTTGGTATAGGTATATGCATGTATATGTGTGCGTCTGTGTTCTTTATTATGCTTCTTATTTTGTTCATGCATTATATGCCTAATTTTATTTAGTGTCTGTCAATATTTTTCTGCATCTCATTGAATTTTTTAAGACAATTTTTTGGAACTATTATTTTGAGTCAACTCATAGATTTTCCACTCTCTGCAGTTGCTTACTGAAGTTTTATTAGTTTCTTGTGAGAGAGTCATGTTTCCTAATTCCTTATTCCTTCCACATAAACTTGCTTTAGGTCTGTGCTTTTAAAACAATTACTTTTTCAGGTCTTTATAGACTGGTTTGGATAGGTTAAAAAAAAAAAAAATCCTTCTGCCCTTGCATCCCCAGGCAAATAAGCTTCCAGAATTACATTTGAATGGAATTAATGTATGGATCCTGTGTAATCCGTGGTGGACTCAATAGCCTCCAGGGCCTTGGTCACTAGAGCTGATGCTGAGATGAATGTCTGCTTAAGCATCACAAGCAGTGGGACCACTACCATGTGCACAGGTAGGCAAGGTTCCCTCTGGATCCCTAGGAAGGCTCCCAATATATCACTTGTTGATTTTCTGGGCTGGAACTGTTGTAGACAAGGTCTTGAACTGGTAAGAAGCAGTCAGATGTGAGTTGTGGAAACATGAGGGTAAGGAAATAATTCTATAAAATGGGCCCACCATGCTGACCCCCCACATGCTTTCTTTAAAAAAAAAAAAAAAAAAAATTGACCTGCAGTTTTGTTTGGCTTAAGGTGACAGGAAAAGTTATATTCCTCAGCAAACTACCTGTTACCTGTAGGATAAATGCAGGCCCAGAATGCCAAAATACTGACAATAAGAATACAAGCTGAAGTGGATGAGGTATTTTTGTGACCTTTACACAGACCAGATACTAGAACTCAGGGAGATAATGGTATCTTCCTTGACCATAAAATATGTACGAACAGGTTCTAGTTAGAATCACTCATTATGGAGCCAAAGTGGCCTAAAGTTTTCATGGCAGTGGGGATTTGAAAATCTGATGTCATCCTCCCATCAGTTAAAAGTCAAAAGGTGGACCTGGGTAGGATTCTCTAGAGACTTTTCCTGGAATCCCCAAATAAAACTGGAGTGCAGAAGATACCCTCTGCCTCTCTTCTCTCTGACAGGATCCATTCTTTCCCTGAGGAGTGTCTCCTTTTCCCCCTTTCCATCCCTTCTAACAAACTCATGTCTATCACTCTGAGTGACATGTCTGAAATATTTCTGACTTGATCACAAGAATGAGGATTTGAAGGGGGCCAGTGGTAAAACAGAAAAGAAAAAAATCACAAGATCTGCCTAAAGGTTCATGTTACATCCAAGAAACATGTCTATAGGGCTCTCACTGCAGGTACCAGCAGACTTTTCTCCAATTTGGTACTGGGTAGACAGGACTGCACTCAGACTATCAAGGAGAGGACATTTAGTTGTGTTTTATAGCCAGTTCATGATCTAGAGTAGGAATAAAAAGTAAGCAAATCTATCCCAGTAACTCAAATGGACATAAGTCTCCCTGGATCCCTACATAGGAAAGACTGGTCTCAGACTGCAGCTGAGAAAAACTGTAGCTCAGTTTCTGGGCAATTTTAGAGTCCACATCAAAGATAAATGTCAGTTGTCTGCCATTCAAGACACCTTGGGAATAGCTCTTGCCAGTGCCTTTAGCAAATAATTCTGGTGGCAGGACCTAGGTTAAACAGATTGATAGCTAATTTACATGGGGGATGGAACAGATTCCAGATTTGGAACTGGGAATACAATAGGTTAGTCTGCAATCTGTATGTGGATATGGCCTATTAAAATAGCACTGCTAGGTCTTAGATCAACTAGTTTTTCACTATTTGAATTTGACATTTCACATAAAGGCACTTTGGTTCATGGATGGCTAGAAAATTATTGTTACTATAGAGGGATATGAGGCAATCTTCTATTCCACCATCTTGCCAGGTTCACTCCTCTGGTAACATGCTTTAGTATGTAACACTCTCAAAGTGTCTCCTGTTGCTCTTCTTTAATGACTCCCAGATTTTTCTTGCATAATCATTCTTCTGAATAAATTTTTAAAATCGATTTATTTAGGGTTCACAAAAATGAACTTTTTATTGTGATTGCATAATATTTATAATTAATATTACACTGCTGAATTCAGCTGACATTCAGTAACAGAAGACCCATTTATAAAACAGGGGTCTCCTTTATGTTTTGAATGTCAACTTTATTGCTCAATCACTATTTTGCTTTGTTTTGTTTGCTTCTGTCCTCATTTTCTTCCCCTTCCTAAAACTGTGGAGAAAACAAAATTGACATTCTTTCTGTCCTGAGTTATCTGTCCTTTTGTTTACTACCCCCTTGAATTAAAAAAAAAACAAAAAACTCTGCATCTGATAAATGGGAAAAGAGCTCCCTTAAGGATAAAGTTGAACATTAATTATATCTATTGATATTATCTGGAAAACAGTCTTCTGTGGCCCCTAGCAGTTAGAATGGCAGACTCTATGACGAGAATCCATATATTTTCTCCATTACTAGCAAAGCAAAGAACCTTCTTTTTCCCTTTTCTCAAAATCTTGTAATAACTATTGTATCAGTATTGGGGAGAAGGACCAAGCTTTCAAAATCAATTCTATAAAAATTCAGTCATTTTATCAAAGATTTTCTTTTTTGCAACTGTTTCCCTGTGTTCAACTATATTCTTGTTTCTTTCAGGATATTGCATGAAATTTCTTATTTGCTGTTCATTCCTTATATTCATTTTATGTTGTTTTATACATCATTTTTTTTCTCCTATAAAAAAAAAATCATGTCTTCCATTATATCGCCTGTTGGTTATTGTCTGTTTCTATAAATATTCTGCTTTTTAATGAAATCATCTTTCCTCTAATCATAAGCAACAATACATATCTGATAATAAATAAATTACTGCAATTATAGATCACAATCATTCTTGTATCTGATGAAATTTTTATATCAATTTGGTCATATACATTATATTGGAAAAGGCAGTCTTGTACACACAGTCTATCAACTCCTTCTTGGGTATTTAAAGCCAAGAATAAGAATAGGTATTGGGTCTGTAACTTTCTTGCCAATATAATATGAATTCTCACATCCTCTTTTGTACATACACCTTGTGTAAGTATATCTCACAACTTGTGTAAGTATATTTTTTTCCATTTCAGACTGAATAGTTAAGCATGGGCATTTTATGGCATTTGACCAATTCCATTACCCTATTTTTTCCCCTATATGGAATGGAAAGAGTCCTTCTTCCAGAGAAAAAGAAAGTTATGTGCAGGAAAATTGCTCTCTATTCCTTTCAGGATGAACCTGGAGACATGAGAGACTAACACCCACTAATGAAACTGATCTTGCTCTGTTTCTTCTCTATGTGAGTTAAGTATTTCTATTCAGTTCTTGACTCCATTATATTTTTCATGGCAACTCTGATACCAAGATGCAGTGAGGAGAAGTGCTCAAATTCCTGGCTCTGGAATTAGGCAAAAGATGCAACTTGCAAAATATTCACTGTAAGTGAATATTTTGAGGGTAGAAGATGTTAAAATCTATGCAGAGGCCGAACAGACTCCTTATTAATACCTTTAATAATATTCTAATGTTGATGTAGTATATTTAACTGAATTATTTGTCTGCATTCACTTTGTTAAATGGGGAAAGTGAAAATGTATTCAAAAAGGAAAGTACAATATTCCATATTTTCATAATTTTCACCAATCAGAAAACATGAATATTTATGATGACAGGAATATGTTTTTAATATTTAACTTAAACCATGAATTGGGAAATGCAAACTTTGAATGAATTTAAGAAAAATGGAGAGAATTCTCTTGCATTTATTACTTTTCAGGAATGACAGACACTAACAAAATCAATGTAAATCCTTGAATAAGCTAAAACATTGCTTTTTTAATTCTATTACTTTTTATCTTCCAAAGCATGTAGAAATTAGTATTGACAGAGATAATATCTGCATAGATAAAATATTTTTAATCTTCATCTTATTCAATGCTCTCTTTTGCCTTCATTCATTTACAAATTTCATCTGAATTAGCTTTAAATAAGTAATTTTAAAGACATCTATTTGTTCTCTGAAAAACAATATATATAAACAATTCCTAATAACTCATGGCATCTGCAAACAGAGTTCACTATAAGCTTTTTATAATAATGCCCACATCCTTAAGTTTTCTATAGTATAAATAGCATATCTGTTCCCTAGTGGTGTTCACAACTGAATTCCCATGGCTAGAGAAGAACTCCATATTGGGCTAAAGGCTTAATGAAGTAAGTAAAGTCATAGATTACCCATTATACAGTGTTCTTAAAAAAACTATTAACTCTAAATAATGATAAAAATGCATGTACACATAAAAAATTAACTATAGCTATAAAAAGTTAATAAAATAGTGTCACATTAAGACTGAAAGAAAAGCCAGTCTTTGCATTTAAGCATTCAAGTATTTGTGTCTTACATATTTAAGAGATTCAAAGGGTGTTGATGATTAAGAAGGAGATCCAAAAAATAAATAAATAAATAAATAAAAGAAGGAGATCCAGATTCAGCACCTATTTCACACGTAAGATATGATTTAGTTGTATATGAAAACTGAACTTTAGGAGGGAAAAAAAAAACAGATTTTCAGGAAGGAAATGCTGCAGGATGCAGTATTCTACCTCCACATAGACTCCTGGGTTCAATGGTGGTCCCCACTTTGGGAACTACACTTAACTGTAGGGCATGAAGTTCAGTGGACTGTAGTAAATCATCACATTCAGCCCATTTATAGTTTATAGGTAGAGGAGGGGAAGACAATTTAGGTGAAGGGTGCCTCTGCTCATTTATTCCATAACAGTCACTGCTTGATAAATTAAATGAATCCTCTTTAGAAATGTTCCAATCACCTCTGTAATTACTTACTATATGGAAACACAATGGATGTGGCCTTAATTATAGTCCTATAAGATACAAAGTCTGCAATGCATTGTTATCTATATCAAATGGTGTGCCACTGTGTATTCATGGAATCTAAGATTATATTTAGTGTGAAATTGTTTTGAAGGTCATAAGCAAACTTGCAAATTAAAAGTTGCTGATAAGACCTATTCTCACATTTCCCTTTTTGTATAATGGCACAAAAGGTTAGATATAAAAGTCATCTTCCCACAGTGAAATTTTACTCTCCTGAAATACTTAGTCATAGAAAACTTTTAAAGTTAGGCTATTACCATTAGCATTTTCTTCCTTAAACTATCTACATGAGTCTATCAGAAAAATAACAAAGGAGCTCTAAATTAAGGCCTCTGGATTAATAATTCTAACTTAGAGAAGAGGCAATTTTAGCCTGGCTAATTATTCATATCTGCTCAATTAACCTCATAGTGCTTTAGAACAAAAGGCAGCATGATGATTGTCATTTACATTAAACAAATGCCATTTTTCTGTCAAGTTACTGACATGTCAGCCACTCCAAGCCAAGACCACAGTATCAAATGGGGTAGACAAGCCATAAGCGGCTAGGATTTAATTCTTCAGCATTTCACAAATCATGCATGGCATAATTCTTGAACTTTGTTACTTAATGAGATCTTTGAGATCATCAACAAAAAGAGCAGGACTAGGTTTTCTATTTAGTAGCACTTGTAATATACCTAGTTTATATTCTAATGTGACCCCTGTCACTGGCAAGAAGCACCACCCTTTGGGAACAATGTCAATGATTTCTAATTATATTTTATACCCTTAATTTTTACACTCAAGACATTTATTTTCAGAGATTGGAGAACATACATCATTATACTGGCTGTCTAAATAACTTTCTATTTAGCAACTGCAATTACCAATGACTCTTCCCCAGTAAAGTGTTCCAGTTCCAAATAGTCATAAAACATAAAAGAGATTAAGTATTATCATAATGTACTATAAAAGGGACTTATTTCTACTTAGCATTCACAGTCCTTAGATGGACAGACATTATGGTTTTTCACAACACTATTTCTGGTTTTATAGTCAGTAATTTATCTATTTTTGTCTGAGTTTCTTTTTAATCTTTTAAGAAAAAAAAAAGTCCACTATGTAAAATTAAAATAAACATTCTCTCAGTCATTTTGCAAATACTCAATCATATGCTTAGTTCGAACATGAAATACCAAAATGGATTTTAATGCAGAGCCATTTTTATCTTTGTTCAATAATAATAAACTTTCTCCAAATGATCTCTATTAAACTGGGAGATCCCCTGGCCGGCATGAGTGACCCTAGACTAAGACCTAGAGGTGTGTAATGAGCCTGTCTTGAACTAGTGGTGACAATAAAGCAGATGTCTACATAGCAGCTTCCTGAGTTGGTTTAAGCTATAAAAGGTGAACTGTCTCAAAATAATAGATCTTTATTTATCCAGGTGATACAGAGAAACATTTCCATATGGCACATATGATTTGCTTTATTCCTAAGAGAGATGTGTAATGGTGCCTTGGCATTTTTTACTTAACTGATAGAGGTATTTTAAAAAATGTGTATTTGTAAGGAAACTTTAACACACATCACCTGTAAGCACTGCATTTAGACACTACTGTTCTCAAATGTACAACAACAATCATTTGAAGAACTATGCCACATTAACGGAGGAGGGGGAAAAGATGATTTCAACTGATGCAAAATGCATTTGTTTTTGTGAATTTAGTGTTCAAGATTTCAGATAATATAGTTTCTATCTGATTTCTTGAGAGGATCCAGATTACAAGAAAAATTGTAACAAAAATTCTTTTAAATAAGCATTAGTCCTTATTTACTGTTGACTACAATAAATAGGCCAATAAGATCCCAAAACTGCAAGTGTGTGCTGAAATCGAGATAGTATTTCAACTATGTAGGTAGAAAATTGAAAGAGAGATTGTGAAGAGAATATAGAATTTAGTTTAGCACACTGACATATTTATAATTTTTATTTGGGGGTCAAAGTTATATGGTGGTAATTAAAATAGTGAGATAAAATTATAGGGGTAAATTCTCAGAAAAGTATAATAAATGAAAATAGAGTAAAAGGAAAGACAGTTAGGAAGAGGAGATAAGGAGAAATGTTTCCATCACTGTTCATAGAGTATACTCAATGGCGTGAAATACAAACATGTGTTATTATGGGTTTTATATCTCATCATAGTTACCAAAGATACTTTCCTAACTCCCAAATGCCCTTTCATAGTGGGACATTATAAAGTGTTAAAAAGTATTAGGAGCCTCTCAATACGCAGGTCTTACAATATCTTCTAGATCAAGAACTAGCAGGGTATGTTTTATCTGGAAAGGGCAAAAGAGCAAATATTTTAGTCTTTGTAGGTCAGAAGGTCTCTGTAGCAACTATTCAGCTCTGTCACTGCAGTGTGAAAGTAGCCATAAACAATACAGCAAAAAGTGACTGTGGTTCCATAAACAAGAAATGGGCTACAGTTGATATGTGGGCTGCAGTTTGTCACACTTGCTAAAGCCAAACTGATAAGACAAAAAGAAAGGCTTAAAAGTCTGTGCATAAAAACAATTCCATTTGTATGAGAATGGAGTTCATATACACTTCTACATGTATTAGAGAACTATCAAGACAAACACAACGAAACCAGTAGTAATGATATCCTCTAGGGAGGAAAACTCATCTGGGACTCCAAAAAGAGTGCACATTTCACTGAATACCAGCATTGCCTTTTGAATGCCATACAATTATTTTTGTATGTTTCCTTTTTTAAAACAATAGTAAGTTATATTAAATATTAAAAGCTATATTAAAATGTAACATAAAAAGCATATTCAAATAAAAGTTATATAAAAATAATAAGAAGAATTAATACAGAGCATCAGAAAACTCAAGGTAGATTTTGAGAAACCTAAAATAAATTTCAGGAATATTATCATACTTATTTACAAAACAAAGAGGGAGATTAGGCATACTCCTAATGGGTAGATTAAACATGAAACTACAAAAAAAAAATCAATTCCATAGACAATTGATTCACTATATGTGCTAATGGAAGACATTATCTTTTTAATCTATCTGCACTAATGGTACAGTATCACAAATAGATAAAACATTTGCCACAGTAATGGCAACATCCTTTAAATTTGGCATTGTAAAGTATTTGGATTTACATTTGAATGGAATTATCTAATATCCTGGAAATTAATGCAACTTCAAACAAAATAACAATACTATTCATTGGTCTCCACTATTTCTTATTTTGTGCTCTAACTAACCTTTGTTTTTTGATATTCTTCAAACATGCATTAAACTTACACACCTTCTAATCCCTGACCTGGTAATTTCTACTTCTTGGAATATCCTATTATTTTCTTCAATTCTTAGCCTGAAAATTTTCCAAGAATGAATTCATTTAATAATATATCTTTCTTAGACAAACACATATGTATATAATTTCAACATATAATCATTGTGAATATCATTTATAAGATATTTTACTTTCCCTTTTACTAAGTTTTTGAAATCCAGTGTGTATACAGCCTGCAACATTTTGATGACCCTCAATTCAAGTAATCAATAGTCAAAATGTCCAGTTACTACTGCATATCATCTGTAACTTTGTGTATGTTGATAAGTGCTTAAAATTTATTGCTCAATATAATTCCATTATTTGAATTTATTATAATTTTGTTTGGTCATTCATCTATTGATGGGCATAGTGATTCTTTACACTTTGTAGCTAGGGAATAAATTTTCTATAATCTTAGATATATACTTATAGACATATTTTTGTTTCCTTTGTATAAATACAATTAGAAATTTAGATAATTCATTATATATATATGTATGTATATACATATATGATTAACTTTAAAGAAGCTAAATATTTTTTCACAGTGATGTCACCATCTTATACTTTTTTTTTTCTCTTTGGTATTAGGGATTGAACTCAGGGGCACTCAACCACTGAGCCACATCCACAGCCCTATTTTGTATGTTATTTAGAGACAGTGTTTCACTGAGTTGCTTAGTGCCTCCCTTTTGCTGAGGCTGTCTTTGAACTCACAATCCTCCTGTCACAGCCTCCCAAGCTATAGGGATTACAGGAATGCACCATGATGCCTGGCCTATTTTATACTCCTACAAATAATACATGAGGATTTATTTTTGTCTCATCCTTACCAGCAATTGATATTTACAATCTTTAATTTTAACCATTGAAATGTGTTTGAATCTCAGTATCATTGTGGCTTTAATTTGTTTTTTTCTAAAAATTAATAAAAATATCTATTGATTTCTTTTTTTTTTTTTCATGCTGGAGATTGAACCCAGGGCCTTGTTCATGCAAGGCAAGCACTCTACCAACTGAGCTATATCACCAATGAGGTGGTCATCATTACTCTAACTGCATGTATGAAGACATGAAGGATATGGCTCTACTTTGTGTACAGCCAGTGATATGAAAAATTGTGCTCTATAAGTGAAATATGAATTGGAATGTACTCTGTTGTCATATATAACAAGTTAAAATTTTAAAAAATCTATTGACAATTAAGCATTAACAAATTTTAACTGTGAATAAGGCTTTTCATTGTTTGTTTGTTTTTTAGAGAGAGAGAGAGAATTTTTTAATTTTTATTTTTTAAATTTTCGGTGGACACAACATCTTTCATTTTTTATTTTTATGTGGTGCTAAGGATTGAACCCAGCGCCCCACGTATGCCAGGCGAGCACCCTACCACTTGAGCCACATCCCCAGCCCCTTTTCATTGGTTTTTTAACTGTGTGTGTTTGTTTTATTGTGGAGTTTTAAGAATAATTTGTATATTCTACGTACAAGTTCTTTGTCAGAGATCTGTATTACAAATATGTACTCTGAATTTGTCTTTTCTTCTAAATTTATTAAGTATCTTTTGAAGATCACATTTTCAAAATTTTGATAAATATTCAGAATTTGAAATATTGTAAATATTTTTATATGTTTTATTATAATTTTAGCTCCCATGATTGGATTTATGACAATTTTATTTAACTCCTTTCATTAGGGTGAAATAAGGTTAAAGGTGCATTCTCTATTTGTATATTCAACTCATCTAGCTACTTGGTGAGAAGAGTTTTATTCTCCTATTGAATGGAGGAGTATTTTGGCAACTTTGTCAACTAACCTACACATATGGATCTTTTTCTAAGTTCTCTATTTTGTTTTCATTCACAATTTGTGTGTTCTTAAACCACCATATTTATTTTGTTTAATCTTTAGCTCTAACTCCATTTTATTTTAGTGGCTATTCTAGAAATTACAATAGGTGACTGATATTGTCATCTACTTGAAATTGGTTTTATAGACTTCATTCTTCTCTGTTCACAATACTCATTCCTTTATGAAGTTATGGTTTTTCAGCTACTGATATAACACATTTATTCCTACACATCAATCCCACCTGACAATAGTAATATTTACTTTAAATAGTATTTGTATTTTAAGAAATTAAGAAAAGAAAAAATATACTTTCTTTTTTCACTACACATTTACCATTTTTTACACTATTTCTCTCAATTTCCACATAGTGACTTTTTCAGTGAGTCCTCTTTTCTTTTAATATTGCTTGTTGGGCTGGGGATGTGGCTCAAGCGGTAGCGCACTCGCCTGGTATGTGTGCGGCCCGGGTTCGATCCTCAGCACCACATACAAACAAAGATGTTGTGCCCGCCGATAAGTAAAAAAATAAATATTAAAAAAAAAATTCTCTCTCTCTCTACCTCTACCTTTCTCTCTCTTTAAAAAAAAAATATTGCTTGTTGCATATATTTTGTAGAAACAAATTCTCTCATCTTTTGTTTATGTGAAAATGTCTTTATTGGAATTTCACTTTTGAAAGATATTTATATTGGCTACAGAATTCTAGACTGGCAATTGAAATAACTACATATATTTATAATCCTTAATTCTTAAAGCCTTTTGGTTATGCCAAATATTTGGGGGAGGGTGCATGTTTGGGGATCTGTTTGTACTGATTGTGTTATTGTCTTTATAGAGCACATGTCCTTGCTTGCTTTTAGTCTTATTTTATTACATAATGCATTTTTAATTTGATGTAATGTAAAAAGTCATTGTTTTAAATTAGATTTTTATATTTTTGTGGAAAACTGGCATTTTACTAAGAACTTCTCTTATTTCATTTGAAAATTGGTTTTAAACCTTGCAAAGGCAAGCCTACTGTCACCCTTATTCTAGGTTTTGGTGATCATTCACAAGCTGTGAACTTTTTGGTATGTTGGCTAAATAACAAACAAGGTTTCTCTACTCAGGCTGAAAGGAGAACTTTAAGTCCCCCAACACCATACAACCTCTAGTAGTTCCATTCGTTCTCAGTCTTGTAGCCGCTTCACCCCACTAGGGCTCAAGGAGTCTCATCCTGCGCTCACATAATTCTTCCCTTAATCAGGATCCTGTTTAAACCACCACACAAACTTCCAGGATCCTTCTCTGCTTGACTCTCTGCTCTTCAAATCTCTGCAAATAGTAGCAACTGCTTCTCCAGCCTCAAACTACAGATTTCAGTCTCCTGCTGCACAGCTCTGTGGGAGGCTGCTCCTGGGATACTGTCAGGAATCTGTCATTGGGTAAAGATCTCAAATGAAAATGAGACTCAATTCATATTTCCCTTCATTCAGCAATTTCAGCCTAGCACTTTCTATTAAATAGTTACATAACATATTTTTCTAAGCTTTTTTTTTTTTTTTTTTTTTTATAATGGGAGGACTAGTCCAATTCTGATTATTTCATAGTTGTCTAAGGAGGAAATCTCTCCATGAAGAAATGGACAAATACATATAATCTTCTCAAGCTTCCTTGTAAAAAAGTAGGAATAATATTTGGCAGGTATATGAAAACTACAAGACCATATATAAAAGATATGCTTACAGCTTAATAAATAAGTACAAAAATTCACCATAAAAGATTAATCAATTATTTAATGATCTAACACCTCCTTTTTTGCTAATTTCTGATCTTTTCTGTCACATGCCTGAATTCATTTCATCTTAGGTTAATAAAAAGTTTAAATCTTATATTCTTCTAATTTTCATTGTTCCAAATTTCATTTAGTGAGACTTATTCAAGCTGTTTTTTTTTAAAGACATTCTCATATAACTCTGACTCCATATAGAAAACAAACATTTTGAATTGTTCAGAATGAGTTCTTGAAACTTTTTTTGGAATGACTGATTATTTACCTCACATAAGATTTTATTTTTCTGCAACAATACTTAAATTTACACTCTTACAGCTATGATCTATGAAAATTACTTTTCATGTTTTAAAATTGAAGTTCACTTTGAAGGCTATATTTATAAAATATCATTTACATATTCAGAGTGTTTCTAAAAAGTAGATTTTCTATGTATGTTCAAGTGTCCACATAAAATAAGATTCAATTTGTACATTCTTTATGTGAAAATATATCCACATAGAGTACCTAGGCTTTCAAAATGTTTATATTCTCTGTTTTTTTAGAAGACAGCTGCAATATAAATGATATATATCAAAATACATAGCACAGATTCTGCAGGTATTATGCCTATTTGTTGTGGGTGATTTCCTTTCTAAAAATTTTCCATCCATTCTATTCATTTGATTTCTTAAAAGAGGTTTATTGTTACAGTCTACAATCTAATGTGAAATTGCATAATGTGGGCTTATTGCCTTACATAATAAATGACCACATTGTATCTTTTATTCAAAACATGGTCTGGCATTTGCCCTCTTGAGGTCTGTGGTCATCCAGAATCCAAATATGCTTAGAAAACTGAAAGGACTCAGGGTCCTTTCAAAATGATATCAAGTCTGTTTGTATTTCACAGAAAATTCCTAAGAGTCACTTCAATTCAGGAATATTTCTTGGAAAAAAAAAAACATAGGTAATGTACCAGAGACCAAGTTGAAGCTGAAATTTTAGATCTTTTGGCAATTCAGTGGACTGTGCATTTTATATTAAAGTGTTTACATTAGAAATAACACTAAAGTGTGAACACTGAAACTCGAATTTTACAAATGGCATAGATTTTTTTTCAAGGATCTTTGATATTTGTAGGTCATTTTTTGTAAAATAGAGTACAGAACACTCATTTGTGGGTGACTTTGAAGTAATTTACTTTCTGGAATGAGTTATTCTATCAAAAGTATAAAGGGCTCTACTACCCCCAGTCATCTCCCTCACAACCTACAAAGATGCCTGAAATGCCAACATTGAGTTCTTTCCCTTGAATCTCAAAGGTTATAGTAATCTTCATTTTATGTGTTTATCTTATAACTTATTTATCAATTAACCACATTATTGAGTTCAACCTTGTGACAAGCTGTGCTATGTTCTTAGATCTCATACAGCTTTTATTACACTGTTTCAAAGGAGGGGGAAAAAGCTAAGTGATATGTAAAACATTGAGGCAGAGCACAGGGAGAGAGGTATGGATGGGCTGCTGCTATATGGAGAAAGGGCACTGAAGTCTCAGATGAAGCAAGACTTCAGCAAAGACCTGAGTAATGATGAGGGCTGAGCTGGATGAATGACTCAGGAAAGAGAATTCTAGGTTATAAGAAATATAGAGACCTGGAGATAGGAATATGTTTGAAAAACAATGTGTGGAGTACAGCCAAGTACACTGAGTGGGAAGATTGTTTCAAAAATGAGATCAGAGAGTGTCAAGAACACAGGAGGATCTAGCAATTTGGGAAGAATTCCCAACTTCTACTGCCAATTTTCTCATCACTTATATCTCATCAATTCTATAAAATCAAGTGTCAACTTTTAAATTGTATCCCAGGACTAACATTTAACAATATCTCCCTTTTGTAAATATTTATTCACTGGTTTCGTTTAATTTGCTCACCTCAGCAAATTATTAAAAACACGTTCTAATTTAGTGTATTTTAAAATTATATGGCAATAAGGAAAAACTGTTAAACTCAAGATCCCAGATCCCTATTCCTAAACCAGTGAGTCATAAACTTAAAGGTAATATCCAGAAAAGCCGTATCTGGATCATGTGACTAGGCTGAACAGAGATATTTAGAAATTACTCATATAATTAAGCAGGATTTTTTTTTTTTTTTACTTTTACCAGATTCTTCATTCCTTCCTTTAAAAAAAATGTGTCTAATCTTGTAGCTTTCTGACATTTCCCTTGCCTAAATATCTCAGTAAATAGAAAGTTATATATTTAAACTCTTGGAAATTCACATAAGTCTTTTGAGAGTCTGAAATTCGCAACATTCCTCCCATCATGTCCTAGATCTTGTGGTCAGATGCACACATTCACACAGATCTTGTATGATCAACTGAACCACAGTAGGTATTCAGAAGCTGCCAGATAGTTTTATGATCTTTCATCTTTGTCTTTCTATACATGCATATGTATATATGTGTGTACAGCTATATCCTCAGCTATGACAGTGGTTTAACATTTTAAACAGTCTAGAAAATAACTAATTATTCCCCAAAAATCAGGTGAAATTTTTTTCTATTTAGACTTTATTGTCTTCCTTTTGCAACTGACAAACTTAGTTGACCTCCACTGTGCTCCACATCTGTTGTAGTACTTATGACAGTGTCATAATTCAAATTATTCAAATTAAGTCTGTAATATCAAATATTGAATATGTAAATTACTGCCTTCTCCATTAGACTGTGAAGTTCTTGAAAGCAAGACTGTATTTCATTACTTCTTGATTTGCAATTATCAGCAAAATTCATAGACCACTGACAATCTCAAGAAATATTTGATAAATACACTAGTAAGTTCAGGAGGTTAAGTAGCCAAAACTTTGGAGGTGCAAAGACTTAGGTACTATTTTGAACATATCAAATGTTTAAAATGAAGGTTTTTAATTAATAAAATTTTAGACTTTTCTATTCTTTTAAAGGTTTTAAAGTATTTTTTGAAAATACTTATTAAATCTATATGCACAGCAAAATCAAGTACATGTTGATTGTTCAGTTGTTTCCCAATAAAACTATTTTAATATTACTCTATGGTTACACTATGTTTTGTTTCAAGACTCTCATCATATATGGAAAGGTCCTACCTTTTATTTTAAATCCAAGTATTCAGTTCTCCAAATTGTTTACCATCTGTTTTTTTACCATCAAAATGCTTTGTTCAATGACAAATGGAGTAATATGTGGTGGAAAACTGAAGAAGAAGAGAAAGAAACCAAGAAGAAAGTGAAGTTTTCCATTCAAAGGAAGAAAGACTATCTAGAGGGACTTCGCCAAAAATTTCTGGAGAAAATGATTATGAAATGCTATGAGTGGATAAACAGGTGCTTTAAGAAACATAATTGTGCAAAGGGAAAAGATAAATCAGTGGATTGGGAACAAGACTGACCATTTTAGGAATTTTACAGAGGTTTTGTTTGTTTTATTTTGTTTTTAGGCATTCATGTTTTAAAAATACGCCCCTCCCCCAAGGGGGTGGGAAACAAATGTTGGTGTGGAAAGTTAGATACACTTGTGAGAAGTAAAAACTAAAGAATAAGATTTTGAAAGGATGACCTATGTATAGGTGTGGGGGAATAAATACATTTAGAACACACAAAAGAGGAAATCTTCTTAGACAAGAGAATAAAGAAACATCTTTATTCAACTAATGTTACAATTAATTTTTATAAGACTCACTCATGAAGTAATCTCAGGTTGGATTCATTAGAATTAGGAGAGCATTTGTCTATAATTTAGGCATCAACAAATCTACTCAATGTACTTATCTGTATCTGAATCTGTACCTTTGACTGGAAATTTTTTATTCTCCTTAAATTCTAAAACCATTTAGTATAGTCTACCTCTCAAGAATAGCTATCATAATAGGGTTCTGTGTGGTCTATGACATGGTGCCCATGGATTTGGAGACTGCAGACTTATTGTTTGCACATTTATTAGTCAGAAGATACAGCATCTGATTTTAAGACCCATTATAAAGCTACAAAAGCAAAGAGTGTGAAATTGTTCTTAGACAATAATATCAAGGTAACAAAATAGATGGTGTGGAAATAGACTGACCTGTACTGATTGATATTCAGCAAAGGTGCCAATGTAATTTACAGATTAGGGAAAGTTTTTTTCCCTACTTTCACACATAGATATCTCCTAATAAAAATATGAACTTAAGTCCTACCTCACACCATCCAGTTTAATTTGAGATATATCAGACAGGAATATGAAGATTACAATTTTTTAAAAGGAACAGAAAAAGTATACTTGGAATTCTCAGATTAGGAAGGATTTCTTAGAAATTCTTAAAAGTAAAGCTGGGATTGTGGCTCAGAAGTAGAGCATTCACCTACTATGCCTGAAGCACTGGGATGGATCTTCAGCACCACATAGAAATAAAATAAAGATATTGTATCAACCTATAACTAAAAAATAAATTAAGAAAATAAATACTTAAAATCATTTGTACTTGCACGGAGATTTTAAGTATTTTGTCCATTGGAAGACACCATTAAGAACATAAAAATGTAACTACAGATGATAAAATATACATTGTACATGTATCACATCAGTCCTGTAAAGATATGTAAAGAACACAAACCATTGTTAAAAAGACAGACAAAAACTTTAAAAAGAAATTTCAAAAAAGTCACATACAAATGAAATAATAAGACCAGGAAAATATTCTCACCATCATTAGTTATCAAGAAAATTGAAAGCCAGGATTGGTGGTTCATGCCTGTAATCGCAGCAGCTCTGGAGGCTGAGACAGGTGGATTGTGAGTTCATAGGCAGCCTCAGCAATCTAATGAGGTCCTGTCTCAAAATAAAATATTTTTAAAAGGTCTGGGAATATGGCTCAGTGGTTAAGTATCCCTGGGTTTAATTCTCAGTACAAAAAAAAAAAAAAAAAAAAAAAAGAAGAAGAAGAAGAAAAAGAAAAACATCAATTGAAGTCAAAACCACAAGATACTATCTTCCAAAATGTTTCTATATTATATAAATATAAACATAAACCTATAACCAGAAATTGTAGTATTATTTATCCTTGAGAAATGGAAAAAAATCACATAAGTAGGTCTAGAGCAGTTGAATTAATAGCCAAAGGGAAAAAAATAATTCAAATATCTAGCAACAGGAGAATGATCAGCCAACTTGTAGTTTTGTCTCATAAGCAAATGTACTTAACAATACAAAGGCATGAACAACTGGTGAATCCAACTATATGGGTGGTATTAAAAGCACTGCACTGACAAAAGAAGCTATAAACAAAAACATATAAACTAGAGTTCTATTTACATGAATTTGCAGAAGAGGCATAATTAATCTTGGTTTATAGAAAACAGATTGTGATTGTCTAGGAATTCAGGGCTGAGATATGACTGAGAAAAATCACTTTCTGGGATTGCGGAAATAGTATGTAACTTCAGTGGGAATCTGGGAAATATATTTTTAAAAACTCCACATGTTCTCTGATAGGTGGAAGCTAGCACACAACAAGGGTTGGGGAGGGGAAGGACAGAAGCTCAGTGGATTAGACAAAGGAGGATGAAGAGAAAGGAGGGGAGATGGGAATAGGAAATTCAAAATATTGAATATTTTGCAAATATTCAATTTTGCAAAAATATTGGAGAACTTCATAATGTTTAACGAAGGGTTAACCATTGATTTGAATAAGAACTTGGTAGCTAAGTTTAGGAGCAAATAATATTAGGGCTACTCCTTCTATCTGAAGGGAAGTTCTCCTTTCCTTTTATATTTACCTATATTGCTTCTAAAAATGAATTTAGTTGAATCAAGATTCATTAACTTAAATCTCCCTTTTTATAAAAAATAAAGATGTTTTTCTTAATTCAAATTAAATAATATTCATCTTAGAAAAAACATTTAAAATAGATAAAATACTTTCATTTGTAATATTTTAAAATACTTTACTGCTGCAAAATAATACTTTTTAAAAACCCTCTCTTAAAATGTGGTACATATACACAATAGAATATTATTCAGTCATAAAGAAGAATAAAATTATGGCATTTGCCAGTAAATGGATGGAAATTGAGACTATCATGCTAAGTGAAATAAACCAATCCCCCAAACAACCAAAGGTGCCAATTGTTCTCTTTGATATGCCGACTCTCAATGTAAGGCATTCAACAGCTTGGACAAAGAAGAATGGGGGGAAGAGAGGGAGATGGAAATGGGAAATACAATAGAAAGAATCAGACATAACTTTGTTATTTTCACATATAAATACCAGTGTAACTCCTCATGATGTAAAACCAAAAAATGGGAAGTTATACCCCAAGTATATATGATATGTCAAAATACATTCTACAGTCATGTATAATAAAAAAGAACAAATACAATATTTTTTGAAATCCATATAATACCATAATGTCATTCATTCACTGATTTCTTTGAAATATATTTTCCTATTTCCAGGGGGTTGATATTGAGCCCTTTCTGTAAAACAGGACTATCTTCAATTAAATCCACATTTTATAAAATTGAGCATGAATAATGACAGAAATTTCTTTTCAGAAATTATAGTTTAAGATAAATACCATTCCCACATGAGGATGTTGATATGCACATATACGACTTGCTTGCATGAACGTTTCCTGAATGGTCCTGTCCAAAATCATTTCTTTTTTAACCTAAAACTGTTATTGTATTATGCAGTCAGTTAATGTAGAAAGAGCCAAGGCTTTGCAGCCAAATATATCTCAAATTCTAGATCCCCAACCACCCCCCCCAAAAAAAACTCTCTCTTTTAATGCCATGCATTGATCCATGTTCAAACTCCAAAGAAAAGAGAGAGAGACAGAGAGGGAGAGATAGGAAGAGAGTTTCCTCAGTTTTTCATTAGTGAGCAATATAAAATATCTTGTGGGAATCACCCTTTCACATACTAGTAGTAAATTTTTTAGAGAAGAAAATAAAATATAGCAGTAGGTAATCTTTCTATTAATTTTCTATTAATCTCAAATGATATCTTGACAGAAGAACAAAGTTTATCACAAAAGAATAAAATTTGAGATATCATGACAATGCACAGCAAATTCTGTATTTTTTGTTTAAATCCTGAGTTATTAGTAATAACAGAATAAAACTTCATTTAAAGAAATGAGAAATGTAATCTTTCCTAAGAGTTCAGTCCAAATTGAAGAATGTTCAAGCTTCTCACAGGGCCTCCCTCTTTGTAAACTAAAATTGGAACAGAAAACAAAGTTTACATGCCACTTAAGGAATGTCAACATTTATAGGCTACTCTCTTACAGAAGTATACAGATCTCAATGCAGTAGGTTTTAAACCAATATGAAGAATCAACCTATTCAAACAATACTAAAATAGTTTAAATTATTCTAACACCATAAATGTTAATAATCTCTCTTTTATTTGAAATTACATGGCACAATTTTTGGATGATGCTGTATAATTAAAAAAAATATTCTACCTTACATTATTACTTTTTTCATATCACTTTTTTTCCCATAAAAAATCCTTCTTAATGAGGATCCTTTCCAAAGTCCTTCAATGCCACATAAAAGCCATTAATAAATGTGTAATAAACATATAAGCCTTGAAGATTTGAAAGGCTCCTTAAATACAACTTATTATTTTCCCAGAATCACAAACACATGTAGTAGTGGGAGTTAACAAGAATGGCTGATGGGGTCACAAACACAAGTTTTAGATGATCAAAACTTAAACTTAAGAGCATAGCATTACTTAATGACCTACCTTTTATGGAGATTAGTTAATTTTAAATTTTATGGAGATTAGTTAGTGGACTTTTGGCATTTGATAGATATGCAGACACATGAACATACATAGTACTTGGTGCATTCTGTGTAAATGAATATTTATAAGGAAAGCCTTGAAGATTTATTCAAGTTCTTCACAGATGTGACTGGATTTCACCAGTTTATTCATTGCTTGGGCTTGTCTGAATATTACTCAATTACTCAAATGCTTTGTTTTTATCTGCCATAGGCCCTCCCAAACCTAACTTAGATTAAAACCATAAAAAAAGTCCATTTTTAAAGCTGTGCAAAGAAAACACTACATCAAAACTGTTAATATACACCTCAAACAGAAAACATGCATATCTTCATTTGTCTTTCACCTCATTTATGTCAGCCTGTATCTTACTGGCAAAAATTGCTTTCCCGCACCAGACAATATAATTTGATTGTAATGCTCCCTGGCATTTGAGTATTACAGTGTTTCCTTGGTTAAAGCAAAAGATTTGCAAAACCAGTCCCAAAACTTTATTATCAGGGCAGAGCATCAATGTGTTTCCTGAACATTCATCACCAGCAGAATGTGTGAGAGCTGGAGGAGAATGAATCATCCTAGATTACCTATCTGGAACTTGAGAGGCCTACCACAAAACAGCAGCAACAGAGATTAACTTGCTGAAGTTCCAGGGAAATTTACAGAGGCTGTTCTATGGAGAAATAGAAACCCCATTTGCAAGATCCTTACCTGTGAAAGGTATCTTAAATCAGAGTAAGTCTGGGCATGAAAATTCTTCCAGAGTGACCCACAGGCCAAGATAATCCTAATAATCTTCCCCAAGTCTTCTTTCTCATTTGATGTTCCTGCTCTTTCAATGCATATGTGCATTCAGATTCAGATTAGTTTGAAATAGAAATGAAAAGTTAACCGTGGTGTTCCCCAAGAGAGATTCTCATAGACCTGGGAAGATATTCAGATAGGATCTCTCAATCTTATTTTTTGCTGGAAGAAAAAAATACATCCTCTTTCTAATCATCAGTTTCTGCAATAACTACTAGCATGTTGGTCTGCCTTCATATTTTAATTGATTATGTGTGGCCTATAGGTCAGCACAGTAGAATTCTCAACTGGTTAAGACTTCAGCCTATTCTATGCTGATTATCTTACCAATTTGTACTTCAGAGATTTCCCTGTAACCATACTATCAACATGGGAAGAATCCAAAGCTACTAACAACTGATTCAGAAAATATTCTTGAATTCTATCTCCATGTAAGCAGAATAGGCAATCCAAACCTAGCTTTCTTTCCTGTACCACTAGAAAATGTTCCTATTTACCTAACATTCCCATTTGAGACCTCAGTGAACTAAGGCACTGAGGACCCTATATTTAAAAAAAAATGAGACACTCTATCATCTATGGATACTATAATAATATATTTATGATTTATTTGTATACCCATGAATATCAGTAATCTAAATGCATCATCCTGCGGAAGCTCTATGTAAAGATAGAATACGTAAAGAAAATAATCAGATACCCTTATAAAAGAGCTTGGCAGAGCAATGCATCCCCTTTTGCCCTCTTCCTTATGCCTATAAGGACACAGTATTCTTTCCCTGTAGAAGATGCAGCAGTGATGATCTGTCATGGAAGAAGGGAGCATCCCTCTGCATACAACTCCAACTGCCATCGCCTTGATCTTTAACATTCTATTCAAAATGAAATATATTTTTGATTAGAATTGTATAAATTATAACACTTTTATTTTTATTTAGCTGACGATATTGTGCAATATTAGTTACCCTATTAAAATTTAGAACATTACATTGTACATGGATTTATCTTGATGAAAATTAAGTGATTCAACTTTTCTCTATCACTAAAAAATGCATATCCCTAGTTATTTTTGAAAAGACAAAAGTGTCAGACCTGTTCATAAACCAGACTTAAGCCAAGTTGAAAAGACATTGTTTAGAACTGCCTAGAAGTCTCTTATCCTCAAATATATAAACTCCAATGGTTCTAACAAGAGGAATTAGAGACTAAGCAATATTGTGAAACTGAGGAGATTCACAAATTAATAATAAATTCCATACCACATCTCCCATGGAAGATTGATTGATCAGGTTTCTCTATTTTATAATAACTTCAGTATTTTCTCTATCTCTGAAATTGAAATATAACAAATTTTTATATTTTGGTAAAAATAAAATCTTATAAGTAAAAAGGATAATAATACCACCATTTGTATTGAGTCACTAATGAGGGAAATCAGGAGTTAATTTGTGCCAGAAGCCAGTCTAGACATGGTTAGACAACAAAAAATACTAACAGCAATATTAAGATGATGGGCTTGCTTAACAACCCTAAATGCTCACTTGTTTATAATCTAAGCTTTGATTCTTCATGAACATTTTTATAATTTAAAACACTTGAGTCCTACCACAGAAAAAATATTAAATTTTCTTTTAATTTAATTTGATGGAGAAAGAGGTTTTAAACACACACACACACACACACACACACACACACACATATTCATATGCAGACCACTTCCAAACCTATTATAATTTCTCAGATCTATAAAATTATTATAATATATAATTTTTTTCTCTGACATCGCTTGCAACTACTTATAACTGCTCTGCAGCTGTGAGTCTGATATTAGCTCCCTTACTAATCCTGTATACCACAATGGACTATATCCAATGCCTCAAAGTTATTTTCTTTCTTACTCTGAAAACTATGTTCCTATAAAATTATATCAATATGTATGTAATATGTAATTTATATATAATGTACAAATATACATATGTATACCTATAATATAGACACTGTACATGCATTATACAAGAAGTAAGTTACATATATTTGAGGTAAAAAGAGAAATATTCAATATAATAGGGACATTAAACTGTGGTCCCTGATAAATGATACTGAAGAACTTTGGTAAAAGATTGTATAAAATAGAAATTATAATCCATTTAAAATTTTTTTCAAATTAAAATATTTAGAAAATGGTATAACTATAAAAAATGAAAGAAAAAATGAAACACATTCAGACAGACAAGCTCTTTATGTTGGGGCAGGAAAAAATGTATTGCCTTATGTTTCAAGTCACAAATCTTCATGTGATATAAGGTCACCATCATTCCCAAACAAAAAACAAGAATTGGTAACATGGGCTTTGTCAGGATAGTACACAACAACATCAAAGTCCACTTCATCTCTGATATCTGAACAAGATGTTTTGTATTTCAGTAGTGACATATATTCTATTATCTTTTAAGTCATGGTTCAAGTTCTTTAGTAAAAGGCTTACTTATTTTTACCTCTCAGTTCTTTGTTGTTTTATTGACTTTGCATTACACATATCTGCCCGCCCCGCCCCCCCCCCCCAGCTATGGTTAAAATTCACTTTTCTACCTTTTAGAAATTTGAGGACGGTTTGAAACCAATTTCACTCCATTAACTCAGAGAGAAGTAGCTAGTAATTTGCTTATTATCCGTACTACTATGGTACGTTTTAGTATCTATTTAAGTGGGAAGAGAATTACAGTAATAAACTGTGCTTTATGAGGATGCACAGGAATTCCCCATTTTATTCTACATCGATTTACTGTATTTCACCGATATTATGTTTTGTACTAATTGAAGGTTTATGGCAAGCCTGCATTTAACAAGTCCACAGGCACCTTTTTCCCCCAATGGCATGTGCTCACTTTGTCACTGTGTTGCATTTTGGTAATTATCACAATAGTTTAAATTTCAGAATTGTTATTACATCTGTTAGGGTGATCTGTGATTGGTAATCTACAACATTACCAATGTAATTATTTTGGATTAAACATGGTGTTTTTTCTGACTGCTCTGCCAGCTGGCTGTTCTCCCTTTTCTTACCTTCTCCTCATGTCTCCCTATTTTCTGAGATACAACAATATTAAAATGAGACCCATCAAAACCCTAAACTGGCTTCTAAATGTTCACATGAAATTAATAGTTTAGTTTTTAAATAAAAAACTAGAAATGACTGAGCTTAGTGAAAGTTACATTGAAAGGCAAGATGGGCTAAAAGATGTCTATGGTACCACGCAGGTAGTGCAATCATGAATTGTTATGGTTTGGATTTGATTTGAGTAAAAGAATCACGTGCTGGAACTTTGATCCTCTGTGTGGAGCTGTTGAGGTGACGGAAAACTTGAAGAGGTAGGGTCTAGTGAAAATGATTAGGCACTAGGGAAACCACCATGAAAAGTGATTAATATATTTCTTACAGAATCAGATAGTTTCTGTGATAATAAACTGTTATAAAAAGAATGAGCCTGTCCTATGGTTAAGATTTAGATATGATATTCCCCCTATCAAAGGTCCTGCATTAATGCAGGAATATTCAGAAGTAAAATAATTGAATTGTGAAAACTGTTACCTAATCAGTCCATCCTAGTTTGAATAGACTGACTGGGGAGTAACTATAAGCAGGTGGGGCATGGGTGGAGAGGTGGGTCACTTGGGACAAGCCCTGGAAGTATTAATCTTCCCTATTTCCCCTTCCTCCCCAGCCTCTGCTTACTGGCTGCCATGAGGGGAGCAGATTCCCTCTAACAGGCCCTTCCACCATAGTGTGCTGCCTTACTTTGGTACCAAATTCAGTTGGCCATCTATGGACTGAGATCTCAGAAATCCTGAAGTCAAACTTTTCTTCTTCTAAGTTGTTCTTGTTGGATATTTTAGTCAGAGTGATGTAATGCTGAGGAAGACACTCATGAATCCCTCTGCTCCTGCTTTGTCATGTGATATCCTCTATATGCAGATTCCCTTTCAATTCCTCCACCATGTTATTCCACATCCAGGACACCCATCACCGAAGTCAAGGAGATGAATCTATTCACTCTTGGCCTTTCAGACTTCAAAACCCTGAGCTAAATAAATTTATTTTCTTTACAAAGTACCCAGACTAAGATATTTTGTTATCCCAACAAAAAATGGACTAAGATATGAATGTGAGTAAAAAGTTCTTAAAGAAAATTCAAAGTTGTACATCGGTGAATAAATTAATGATAAGAAAGTAAAATAGTCTTATTGTTGATAAAAAAAAAATTGACTACAAAAAAGTTTGAAACCAGCTGTAATATTACCTTAAGTTCTAGCATAATTCAAAGCAAGATCCTAAGTTTTCAGGTCTAAAAAAGGTAAGGAGAGACAAGCAAGCTTCAGAAGAAAAGTTTGAAGCTAGCAGAAGTTGGTTCATAAGATTTAAGAAACCACTATTAGAACATAAAAGTGCAAAGTAAAGCAGCAAGTGCTGATGTTGAAACTCAAATAAGTTACCTACATGGTTTAACTGAGGTAATTGATGAAGTTGTATGCACTAAATAACAGATTTTTTAATGTAGTTTGCTTTAAGCAGTCTTCTTTTGGAAAGAGGTACCATTTAGATAAAAAAAAAAAAAAAAAAAAAAAACTAAAACTTCCAATGCCTGGCCTCAAAGCTTCAAAGATGGTTGATTCTCAACTTACAGCCTAGTGAAGGAACTTTATGTCAGAACACACACGCACAAAAATAGGGTAAATATTATCTGTAACCAATCAAGTAATGTCCCTGTTTCCAAGTTCAACCTTAAATAATCTAATTGCTCACACTGTTGGAGCAGAGAATCTAAACAAATTCCATTTGTCAGTGCAGCCCAATCTATAAATTGTTCTTTGCTCAAATAAACTCTCTTATGATTTATTTTGTCAAAAGTTATTTTGCTTAATAACTCTCAATCTAAATGCTAATAAATGTATTTTTATTATATCAAATGCCATGCTTATTTAACTTTAAGCAGGGCATAATAATTTTGATCTGCAGTTATTTCACTATCAAAGAACCATCAAATATTTTAACTTGCAATTTAGATTTGAAGAAATCTTGGGTTTAATTTTATGAAAGCTAGTTTGACAAGATTTTTGACACTAATCTAAGAAGCTGGTAGAATAATTTTAACTTCTCTTACCTATTTTCTGTGTGTTTCATAAAGGGAAAAATATTCTCTCTACAAATTTGCTCTACAAACATTTTTGTTGAAGACTAAATTACATATCTGTTTTACATATTCCTTTCTAATGTTTCCATACTAAAGATTCTCCTTTTTAAATTGTTTGTTAATGACTTTAGGTTATATGGTTTTTAATAATACTAGGACTTCAAATAAAATGACTATGATTGATATTGCTTAAGTGGCATATCAATGTACTCCAGAAATTTTGAGTGTTCTTGCATTTTTTGAAATGTTATCACTCCTTTAACATCTCTTGATATTTTTAGCTCTTCAGTGCATAAACACACTTTACTTGTTCCTTTCTCTACTATTATGCTAATGTAACATGCAACATAAATTGAAAGAAATAAACTTGTTAAAGCTATTCTACTCATGCACCCAATGAACTAAAATAGCCCCAAACAATCTACCCAATTCGCCTGTGTATGAATAATCATACCTGTAGAGGTATTTTTGGTGACTGAGACTTTATAAAATGTTCCCCAATTAGTATCACATAACCAAAAGCACACACTAAAATGTAAATATTTCCTAGACCTTTTGCACCATATTCCACAATGATGTTCAATAGCAATTGATAATATTTTTTTCTTTTAACTTCATAATTAAACTGAATAAAAAGGTTCAAGCCATATTTCAAAGGGTATTTTTCCAGGATCAGGGTGTCCTTGTGTATGTTTTTTCTTAGAACCTTTGCAACTCAACTCTTGGGTTTTGCTTACATAATTTCTGAGTTTGGGTTTTGAAAACTGAGTCATTGATCTCTTGGGAAATGTTGATTCTTTCAAAACCTGCTTCAAAAATTGACTGCCTTCTTTGCCTCTTATTTTAGAATGTGTGAAGAATCTTATTTGTGTGTTAAATCTAAGTTCTCTGGGCCTCTCCTTCCTTTCCTTGCAGCATTTTCTCTGCAACCTTTTGTTATTTATTTTGGTGACAAGAGGGACACTGTAAACCCTTTAAATAACCTAAAAGAACAACATTGCTACTCATAGAAACTTTTTAGTGCCTCAAATTATTAACCACGGTCTGAGAATCACTGAATAATGAGCATTAGTATTTCATTGCCTCTTTTTTCATACTGGGAAAGTAACAAAGACGTTCATGTATACAAACTGACAGCATAAATTTTTAACATTCTCCAAATGTTTATATAATTAGTTCAGATCAGATTTTATGATTTTCTTTTTGTTTTCCTAGTTCTTAATGGACATTCTGGAGCATAGTTTGAAACTGGTGTACATACTGGCGTCATCTGGAGATCATATTAAAGCTGTCGGATGGTCCCAGGCCCAGTTTCTGATTATTCTGTCTTGTATGGAACCTGAAAATCTATCTTTTAAACTAGATGATACTTTACTAGGAACAGTTTTAGTCATTTTTTTTTTTTCACTGCTGTGACTAAAAGACCATACCAGAACAATTGTAGAGGAGGAAAAGTCTATTTAAGGGCTCAAAGTTTCAGAGGTCTCACAACACATTCCATTCCTCAGGGCTCCAGGTGAGGCAGACACAACATGGAAACGAGCATGGCAGATGCAAGCAGTTCACATGGTGATCCAAAGCACAGACAGACTCCTGGATCCAGATACAAAATATATAATCCATAGCTATGCCCCCAGTGAACGACTTCCTCCAGCCACACCCCACCTGCCTCCAGTCACCACTCAAATAATTCCATCAGGTATTAATTCACTGATTAGGTTAAGGCTTATAACCCAATCATTTCTCTCCCGAATCTTCTAGCATTGTCTCACAGATGAGATTTGGGGGGATACCACATATAAACCATAACAGGACCCCATTTTGAAAATCATAGCTCTGGAAAAGGAGGTCAAGGAGCTCTCTTCTTTGAGAAAAATATCTCCACCAACATATAATTATAATGGTTCTTCCTTATGCTCATTTGTTAAACTTATTATCCATAAACTGTACATGTTCCCAGACTCAGAGAGGTAAAATTATGGATTTTATGTTTTCTTATTTATTTGTTTTGACTATGAGAAATAGAAAGTTTGCTTAGTTGTATAGCTGAGATTAAAAACAAGGCTTCTTGACTCTCACAGCACATTGGTCCTTCAAACCGCTTTCGTTTTTCTTTTATCTTGTTAATAGTCCACAATATCACAAGATATCAAATGTTAAATTTAATCATTATAATTTATTTTTTTTCATAGTTACAGCATGCAGTTTATTTGTAGTTTGTTTAGACATTATATGTCAATGTTAATCTTTATATGATCTATCATAACTCTCATTGCTTTCTCTGAGTGATAATAAAATTAGGGAGCTTTACTAAAATAACTTTATACAGACTCCACAAGAAATTAAAAGTCACAGAAAAAAATTAAAAGCACCACACAGGGAATCAGAAAACCACAACTCTATATTTAGCATTGTAACTAATTGATTGTGAAAGCGCTTGAGCAATTAATCCCCTTTCTTAGGCAGTTTTGCTTTTAAACCTTGCCCTAGACCACAAACATCAAATGATAGTCATTACTTCAAAGAAGCCCAGAGAACACTTCACCACATCTCTTTTTCTGTGTCTTTGACACAAGAAAAGAGTATCGGAATAAAGAGAAGATTTGCAGGTTGTGCCACTGTCGATGTGGCATACGGACACTGCTTCAGTATGTGGAAAGGACTTGAATGGAAGCAGTGCACAGATAACAAATTAACCTGTCAAATTCTTCTGCAAAGAGCATGAATGCAATAGCTTTCTACAAATAGACGCTTCCACAAGAAGTTTCATTTTTCCAGGCATGCCAAGTGTGCTCTTTTTCTGCCAATGTTTTGTGTTTCTAGACATGCAACAATTTAATGTTCATTCTCAGTGGTAACACTTTACTTAACTTTTTACTTCTTAAAAAGAAGTGTTCAGTATTACCAAATTATATTATTTTTAACTTTGCACATATGCAGAACTAAATGTAACGTGCATGGAGAATGATAGCATTTTTTGGTACTTAAATTAATTTTAAACATTACAATTCAAAATATTTTTACTTTATGCTTAATTAAAAGCAGTTTTAAATATTTACAATAATTTAAAATACTGTTACCCATAAAGTTATGATAATAGAACCAATTCACTCTGCTGACATTTTGGCCTCAAATCAAGAAACATGTGTGTTGCAGGGTGCTGTGTCATATATAGTACTTAGCCTGAATTTGCTTCAAAGAGACACCGATGGCCTCAAGCTGTACCTATAATGATGACATTTTTTACGATAATTCACGGATTAAACATAATATATTATGAATAAGCTCAAAGACGAAATATCTCAGTGAATTAGACACACATCACACTTGACCTTATAGACACTCATAGCCAAAATATGAATGTGAACTAAATGCTGTGAAAGCAATTTGGTTAAGTTTTATTAAGATGCATCAGAAAAGTTACTAAAGGTGCAAATGGTTCTTTAGCCAAAAGCAAATTGTTTTGACTATAAACTATAAATTTTTAATTGTTCTGTGCATGGATATTGGTCATGCATTTCTTTCTACTTGCTATTAATATTAGTAAAATTCTATAAAATAACAGATCCATGTTAATTACACTTAAAATAATTGTTTAAATAATTACAACATATTTAGAGAAAATAGAGCTTGTCTCAGTAAAAAGACAAACATGATCATAATTGACTTTTAAATATAAGAAAATTAAAGCAAAACACAAAACAAAGTTCTGTGAACAGGGAAGAGAAACATTTCACACAACTGATGATCAAAGTAATTACTCTTAATAACTTTTATTTTTTGTCATTATGTATCAAAGTATATTCATGACTGAAATAAAATTTGAAAATAATAATCTATATACTGTTTTATTAAAGTTTTATTTTAATATCACAACAATCAAAATATAAAATGCTTCAGAAATAGTTTATGATTATTTAAGTGACTTAAAAATTTTATAAAGAAATTGAAATATTTTGTTTTCTTTGTCAATGATTTTATCAAATTGAGTCCACTACAGAATTAACTGCCGCCTGCACTGCTACCGCCATTGCTGCCTCTGATTCCACTGATGCCAGCCTGAGGTCGCCTGGAGGTCTTCTTTCTGGGCTGCCTCAGAAGCCTCTGCCATGCCCAGAGGTCTCTTCTCTGGGCTTGGCCTGCTACACCTAACCAGTAGTCTCCTGTCAATCAACCACTGCCTCCACAACTACCACCACTGATGCTGCCTCTGATTCCACTGCTGCCAGCCTGAGATTGCCTGGAGGCCTTCTTTCTATGTGCTGCTGCCAAAGAAGATAGGATGCCCTGGATTCAACTGAAGCCGACACTGCTGCTGACCTCTGGAGACTGCCTGGTGATGCTGCCCCCAGAGCTGCAGTTGTAACCACTGCTGCAGGCACCTCTATTGCTGACCTGCTGCCTGCTGCCAACAACCACCCTTACTACCAATGCTACCACAGCCTAGAGGATTGCTTCCAGGGAGACTCTTTGGTTGCATGTGGCTGCACCCATCTGGGGACACCAGCCAGGGCCTGGGGCCTTGGTGCCAGCAGGTTTACCACCACTAGAACCTCTGTCTGGAGACTCGAGCTGGGACCCGCAGGCCCAGTGTGGGGATGCCTGTGGGTTTGGAGGAGCCTGAGGTCTTCCTACTGAGAGTGCTGGTGGCCTTCGTCTTGCTGCTGCATCTTGGGGTTGCCCCTTTACATGAGTGTATCCCTGGTGGTCTCTTTACAAGTAGGAGCAGAATTAATATCTTGGGACTGCAGCTTGGCCGAGCCTGAGATATCTGGAGCAGAGATCAGTGGGATAGAGATGGGTTTGCAAGGGCAGATCTGGGTTTAATGATCACAAGAGACATCAGAGACAGGGCTGAAAAACTGGTAAACACTGTCAGAGACAGTTCGGCTTTCCAGTAACATTTATTTTATTTTTTGATTCACTAATCTCTCTACCATATTTGGAACAGGATGTCTTGTATGCATCAGAGTGTGGAGGACAATGATATATAAATGGTGTTTTTCATTTTTGTTGTTTTCTTATGTCTTTACTTTTTTTTCTCTTTGTTCCTATTCTTCCTCTCTCTTGTCTATTATCTTGAATATTCTTTCCAACTTTTCTCCAACAAAGAGCCATTCTCTGTCAGCTCCTCTTCCACTTTTCCTGTGAATTTTTAATTCTACTTTCTCTCTTTCTCCCTCGCAAATATTGCATACTAGACTACCTCTGTTCTCTCATCCACCATTTGAAATTGTAAATCGTTTTAACAAATATTCTGTTTGTACTATATATAGTTATTGAACTCATCATTTTGTTTTAATATGAGAAAGCAGTAAACACCTTAGTGGAAGCTATTAGGTTTAAGGCTAAATATTGTGTATACTGGGTGCTGTTGATATTGATCTTACCAGTACAGGTGAAGCACTGTAAACCTTCAGAGACACAGTAGGTCTACAGCATAGAATTTATCCTGCCTTAGATCCATACTTTCAGATGGTTGTTAACATAAAAAAAAACAAGATAATAAAGCACCCCAAGCAACCAAGATGCTTCAACAACAAAAGCCACTAATAACACACACACACACACACACACACAAAATGTCCAAGAAGGAGTTCAGATTGTATATAGCTAAATTGATATGTGAAGTAAAGGATAGTAGAAGGAATGAAATCAAAGAAAAATACAGGAAGTTAAGGACCACTTCAATGAAGAGTTAGAGTTTGTGAAAAAGAAAAGCAAGCAGAAATCCTCAAAATGAAGGAATCAGTAAACCAAATTATCAATTCAATAGAAAGCATCACCAACAGTCTAAACTTGGAAGACAGAACTTCAGACAATGAAGACAAAATATATAATCTTGAAAGTAGAATTGAACATGTGGAGAAAGTGGTAAGAAACAATGAACAGAACATTCAAGAATTATGTGATAACATGAAAAGACCAAATTTGAGAGTTATCAAAATAGATGAAGGATAAGAGATACAAACCAAAGGAATGTACAACCTTTTCAATGATATAATAGCAGAAAATTTTCCAAAACTAAAGAACAAAGTGGAAAATCAAATACAAGAGGCTTACAGGACCCCAAATGTACAGAATTACAGCAAACCCACACCAAGACACACTATAATGAGAATGATTAACAGAGAATAAAGATAAAATCTTAAAAGCTTTGAGAGAAAAAAACCAAATTACATATATGGGGAAAACAATTCAGATCTCAATTGATTTCTTAGCTGATACCCTCAAAACTAGAATGTCCTGGAATAATATATTTCAAGCTCTGAAAGAAAATGGATGCCAACCAAGAATTTTATATCCAGCAAAATTAAGTTTCAGATTTGAAGATGAAATTAAAACATTCCATGATAAACAAGAATTAAAAGAATTCACAACTAGAAAGTCTACTTTACAGAGCATTCTCAACAAAATATTCCATGAGGATGAAGTGAAAACCAGAAAAGGAAGGATTTTAACTAAACGGACAGTCAACCAAATGAGAAACTAAGACAAATTAAAAACCAGAAATAAATCAAAGTGACAGAGAATAAAAATCATATATCAATAATAAACCTTGAGTGATAACTTTCTAAACTCATCAATCAAAAGACAGAGACTGGCAGATTGGATTAGAAAGCAAGATCCTACAATATGATGTCTTCAAGAGGAGTCAGCTCATGGGCAAAGACATTCACGGTTTGAAGGCGAAAGGATGGTAAAAATTTATCACTCATATGAATTGTGTTATCAAGCAGGGGTTTTGATTCTCATTTCAGATAAAGTAGACTTCAAACCAAAGTTAGTCAGAAGAGGCAGAGAATAACATTTCATACTTCTTAAGGCAAGTATATATAAGCAGGACATAAAAATTATAAATATTTATGCCCCAAACAATGGATCATCTATATACATCAAACAAACCCTTCTCAATTTCGAGAGTCAAATAGACCACACCCAATATTACTGGGTGACTTTATCATACCTCTCTTAGTACTGAACAGATCTTCCAAACAAAAACTAAATAAGGAAACTACAGAACTAAATAATACAATCAATAATTTAGACTTAATAGACATATTTAGATTATTTCATCCATCAATGAGCACATACACTTGATTCTCAGCCACATACGGCTCCTTCTCTAAAATAAACCATATCATATGCCAGAAAGCATCTCTTACTAAATACAAAAAAAAAAAAAAAACAGAGATAGTATCCTGCATTCTATCAGACCACAATGGAATAAAATCAGAAATCAATTACAAAATAAAAAAATAGAAGCTAGTATAACAAATGGAGACTGAATAATACACAATTGAATGATGAATGGATAGTAGAAGAAATTAAGAATGAAATAAAAAATTCTCAGAGGTAAATGAAAACACTGATACAACATATCACTATGAAGCAGTACTAAGATGAAAGTTTATTACATTGAGTCATTCATTAAAAGAATAAAAAGTCAACAAATAAATTACCTAACACTACATCTCAAAGTTTAAGGAAAAGAAGAACAAATCAACACCAAAATAAAAAGATAGGAAATAATTAAAATCAGAGCTGAAATTAATGAAATTGAAACAAAAAAACAATTTAAAAATTGACAAAACAAAAGTTGGCTTTTTGAAAAAATAAATTAAATAGATAAAATTGTAGTTATGCTAACAAAGAGAAGAAGAGTAAAAACTCAAATTACTAAAAATACAAGATGAAGAAGGAAATATCACAGAAGACATGTATGAAATACAGAAGATAATTAGAAACTATTTTGAAAATGTATACTCCAATAAAATAGAAAATATCAAAGACATCAACAAATTTCTAGAGACATATGACCTACCCAAATTGAATGAAGAGGTCATACATGCTTTAAACAGATCAATTTTAAGTAATGAAATAGAAAACACAATCAAAAGGCTACCAACCAAGAAAGGCCCAGGACCAGATGAATTCTCAGTTGAGATCTACACGACTTTAAAAGAAGAATTAACACCAATACTCCTCAATGTAGTTCAAGAAATAGGAAAGGAGGAAATCCTTATAAACTCATTCTATGAGGCTAATATCACCCTGCTACCAAAACCAGACAAAGACACATCAAGATAAGGAAACTTCAGACCAATATTCCTGATGAACATAGATGCAAAAATTCTCAATAAATTCTGGCAAATCGCATACAAAAACGTATTAAAAAGATAGTGTACCACAATCAAGTGGGGTTCATCCCAGCAATGCTGGTTTTGTTCAACACACAGAAATCAATAAAGATAATTTATTATATTAACAGACTTGAAAACAAGAATCATATGATCATCTCAATAGATGCAGAAAAAGCATTTGACAAAATACAGCACACCTTCATGATCAAAACACTAAAAAACCTGGGGATAGTATAAATATATTTCAACATTGTAAAATCTATATATGCTAAACCTAAGGTCAACATCATTCTAAATGGAGGAAAATTGAAAGAATTCCCACTAAAAACTGGAACAAGACAAGGATGTCCTCTTTCACCACTTCTATTCAACATCATCCTTGAAACTCTAGCCAGAGCAATTAGACAAAAGAAAGAAATTAAACGGATACAAATAGGTAATGAAGAACTCAAATTATCACTGTTTGATGATGACATGATTCTATATCTAGAAGATCAAAAAAAATCTCACCAGAAAATTTCTAGCACTAATAAATAAATTAAGCAAAGTAACAAGATATAAAATCAACACCCATAAATCAAACACATTCCTATACATCGGCGATAAATCCACTGAAGGAGAAATTAGGAAAACTACTCCATTCACAATAGCCTCAAAAATAAATAAATACATAAATAAGTAAATAAAGTAAGTACCTGAGAATCAATCTCACAAAAGAAGTAAAAGAGCTCCACAATGAAAACTATAGAACATTAAAGAAGCAAATTGAAGGAAACCTCAGAAAATGGAAAGATTTCCCATGCTCCTAGATAGGCAAAATTAATATTGTCAAAATGGCCGTTCTACCAAAAGTGTTATACAGATTTAATACAATTCCTATTACAATCCCAATGACATTCTTCATAGAAACAGAAAGGGTAATCATGAAATTTATTTGGAAAAATAAGAGATCCAGAATAGCTAAAGCAATGCTTAGCAAGAAAAGGGAAGCATGAGGCATCACAATATCAGGCCTTAAACAATACTGCAGATCTATAGTAAGAAAAATGGCATGGTATTGGCACCAAAATAGACTTGTAGACCAATGGTACAGAATAGAGGACACAGAAATGAACCCACATAAATACGGTTTTCTCATACTAGACATGAGTGGCAAAAATATTCACTGGAGAAGATAACCACTTAAACAAATGGTGATTGTAAAACTGGAAATCCATATGTAGCAAAATGAAATTAAGCCTCTCTCTCTCACCCTGCACAAAAATCAACTCAATGTGGAGCAAAGACTTAAGTAGAAACCCTGCACCTAATAGGAAAAAAAAAAAAAAAAAAAAAAAAAACGCCCAAATATTCACCAGGTCAGCCTAGGATCTGACTTCCTTAACAAGATTCCCAAAGCAAAAGAAGTAAAATCAAGAATGAATAAATGGGATGGATTCAAATTAAAAAGCTTCTCAGCAAAGGAAATAATTAATAACGTGAGAAGAGAGTCTACAGATTGGGAGAAAATCTTCACGACATTCACCTCTGATAAAGCATTAATCTCTAGTGTATAAAGAATTCAAAAAACTTAACACCAACAAAACAAATAACCCAGTAAATAAATGGGCTAAGCAACTGAACAGACACTTCACAGAAGAAGAAATACAATTGATCAACAAATATATGCAAAAGTGTTGAACATCTTTAGTCATTAGAGAAATGCAAATCAAAACTACTCTAAGATTTAATCTCATTCCTGTCAGAATGGCAATCACTAAGAATACAGGCAACAATAAATGTTGGTGAGGATGTGGTGAAAAATGTACACTCATACATTGCTGGTCAGACTACAAATTGGTACAACCACTATGGAAAGCAGTATGTCATTCCTCAGAAAATTGGGAATGGAACCACCATTTGACCCAGCTATCCCACTCCTTGGTTTATACCCAAAGGACTTAAAATCAGCATACTATAATGATGCACCCACATCAATATTTATAGCAGCTCAATTACAATACCTAGACTATGGAACTACCCTAGGTGTCCCTCAATAGATGAATGGATAAAACAAATGTGGTATATATACTCAATGGAATATTACTCAGCTTTAATGCAATTAAAGAATAAAATTATGGCATTTGCCAGTAAATGGTTGGAGTCCGAGAATGTCATGCTAAGCGAAATAAGCCAGTCCCTCAAAACCAAAGACCAAATGTTTTCTCTAATATGTGGATGCTAATTCACACTAAGGTGGGGGCATTAGGGAAGAATAGTATTACCTTAGATTAGGTAAAGGGAAGTGATGGGAGGGTGGGGAGGGAATATGGGGATAGGAAAGATAGTAGAATGAAACAGACATTATTACTATATGTATATATGTGACTACATGGATTCTGTAACATGTACACTCAGAAAAATAAGACATTATATCACATCTATGTATGATATATCAAAGTGTATAAATGCATTTTACTATCATGTATAACTAATTAAAATAAGTAAAAAATTAAAAGGAAGAAGCCCACTACAATGTTTACGAATTATTTTCAAAATAAAAAGCTTCTTTCAAATTTAGATATGACAGTGCAAAGTTTATAGATGCTTCCATTTGCCACTGTCTCAACAAAGTAAAATTTGCCAGATTTAAATTAATATTAAAATGTTATCTAAGAAGTATGATGTCTCAATAAAAGTTATCTCTCTGGGATATAATTAACAAATAGAAATTGTAAATTTTTCTATACTTTATATTTTATTTAAGTATGGATTGTGCAGTTACCACCACAATCAAGCTAGGTAACATATTCATCATCTTATATGGTTACCATTCATTTAGGGGTGGTAAGAACATTTAAGATCTACTCTCCTATCAAATTTCAAATACACAAAACAGTATTACTATGTATGGTTCTCATGCTGTATATGAGCTCTACAAAACTTATTCATGTTGCATAATTTAAACTTCATACCCTTTGACATCAAATTTTAATGAAAAATTTAAAACAAATATTTGAATTATGTCTTTATTTTATTGCTCATCTAGGCACCAGAATAATATACACATGTGTAGCTAGTGTTCAGTTCTTTAAAATATTTAACTCATATTACATTCTTATTTAATTCACATTTAACATAGGTTTTAAATATTATTTTGGGATTTGTGAGCTTATTTTCAAAGAATGAGGTTTAATATGTTATAATATCTGGAACATAATTCAAAATCTTAACGATCTAGATATATATGGGCCTCTACTTAATCTTGAAAATGTTCTAAACTTTTGCAAATTTTAAAGTTCAGCCTTTATGCTTCAGTTTCCTCAGTAAGTATAGTGACTGTTTTAGTCAGCTTTTTTGTCATTGTGACCAAAAGACCTGGCAAGAACAATGTAGAGGAGAAAAACTTTATTTTGGCTCATGATTTCAGAGATCTCAGTCCATAGATAGCCAACTCCATAGCTCTGGTCCCAAACATCATAGCAGAAGGGCATGGTGCAGGAAAGCTACCAGGACATGGAAAACAAGGAGCAGAGAGAGAGCTCTCCTCACCAGGTATAAAATATAAACCCCAAAGGCACACCCTCAATAATCCATCTCCTCTAGCTACACCCCAAGTGCCTACAGTTACCACCCAGTTAATCTATATCAGTGATTAGGTTAAACCTTCTGTAATCTAAACATTTCACCTTTGAATATTCTTGCATTGTATCATACATGAGCCCAAACCATAACAGTGACTTTGACAATCTCTCAGAGTGTCATATATAAGTTTTGTGTTCTTAAAGGTAAGATTACTTACCACCTGCTTTCTGTTGGAAAGTCAACTGACTCTCAGAACCTCAGGTATCCTGTGGATTCAGTAAAATTCTGATCAAGTCAGTTACTTTGTATGTATATGTCCTGCTAAACAGCTTACTATCTTTAGTAAAGCTGTCATCTTCCCTGATAAACATACAGTTAATTTAAAAAATATAAGATTGCAATTAGAGTTTTTTTCCCCAGAAAGATCATGGTAGAAGCCTTGATTTTCTGTCTTGGTATTATTGTTCTAACTACACTGGAATTATTACAGAATATTTCTTTAAATTCTCTACATATTCTCAAACTATTTGCATTTGGGTTATTTAAGATTCAATAAGCAAAACAGCTTTCAAGAGTTTGAGGCAGAAAGATCGCAAGGTGAAACCAGACTCCACAACACAGTGAAACCCTGTCTCAAAATTAAAAACAAATAAAATAAAAAAATAAAAAGTACTGAGGGTGTAGTTCAGTGTTAAAGTGCCCTAGATTCAACTCCACGGGAAAAAGAAAAAAAGAAAGAAAGAAAACACAGGTCCTTAATTCTGTCTAATACTATGCTGTTGATAATGGATGTGTTTGTAGTAGAATGGAATCTCATTGCATTTATGTATTTTACTTTAAATAGTAATAGAAAGTATGAAGTTTTGCAGTTCAGGGATAAATAAAAGGAGGACTTAAATGAGTTGTTTTCTATGAGAGTTTCTCATTTTCCAGTTTCCGATTTTGGAAATAAGCAAATAATCAATGAGACTTCCTACTTTGTTCAAAGTTACTGGATTCTCCTGGGATACATTTACATAGTTTTACTATGAAACAAATGGCAGGGAAAAAAAGCCATTTCTTTGAGAATGCCAATAGAAAAATAAGTAATTTCCTACCATGGAGCAGTTTCAGTACTCAGCACAAATGGAATTTTCTTATTTGCTGCCAAGTACAGCAACCCCGAATTAATAACATCCAATGAATGGCTTCAGTAGTTGCAGATGTTTCTATTTTTATTATTTCTATTTTTAATAGCATTAAGAGATTAAGCACAATTTTTTCCCTTTGAGATTATTGTGCTGTTCTGAGGACTGAAATCACTTGTACGTCAGCCTTTACGCTTGTATGGATACTGTGGAGACAGAGAAGGCGCTTACTGTCAGTGTCTTGTTGCTCCGTTATATAGCACAGAAGTACTCCATCAGGTACATTACTAGAACAAAAATGGGCTCATACATAATAAATCAGGAAATGGGCCTCTTGGCGTTGGCAGAATTCATGTCCGAGAGAGAAATTGGAAATTTTTTTTTCCCAAAGAATCTGTGTTTTTTATTAATTATCTTTGAAAATAAGAATCCCTACATTAGTGTTGAAACACTGACTAGGTATATTACTTAGAAAAATAAGCTTAAATTATGAATTATGTTCACTGAAAATCATATTAGGAGAGAATTGAAAAATAAAAGAAGGATCTTCAAAAGATGAATGCTCATCTGATTTTATTTAATTACAATAAACTATATCACAAGTACAGCCAGACTCTAGTGCCAGAGTAATAATCTTCTACATTCTGAAAATCTGCTTTGTAAAACTACCTAGGAGAAAAGTTTTGGAGTAGAAATAGTCATCTTTCAATAAGTTCTTTCCATGGACTCACATAAAGTCTTATTTATTACCTTATTATTGCCTGTTTGGCCTGAAGCAACCTCCAAGAGAACAATTTCAACTGACTTTTTTTGTGTGTCATGCTCTAAAGAGATAATGAAAGTCTCTTTTTCAGTCATGCAAATTACCACAGGCCTGCAGGTTTTTTGGCCTGAAGAAAATCAGTCCTGGTGTAAGATGAAATATAAGCTAGAAAATTTACCTGTTCAATTGACACTGTGATTCAGGATTCTTTATCCAAATTATCAGTTTCTGTGCTACCTCCTCCTTTAATATTCTAGTACTAAGTCGCTTTTGTTGTACTGATAATCACTTTCTTCCATGGTCATTTCAGGATTGTATTTATTTTTTGTTGTTTATTACCTGCCCTTTTAAGAAAATGTGAACATGATGTCTGCATATTCTTACCAAATCATAGTCCAATGCCCAGCAGTGATATACTGAAAAAGAAAGTGAACAAGTAGGCTCCTAATCTTGAGCCACAATATTTTCTTTCTTCCTCCTCCTCCTCCTCCTCCTCCTCCTCCTCCTCCTCCTCCTCCTCCTCCTCCTCCTCCTCTTCCTTCTCCTCTTCTAGTTCTTCTTCTTTTCTTTTCACTAGGGATTGAATCCTGGAGTGCTTAACCACTAAACCACATCCTCAGACCTTTTTTTTTTTTTTTTTTTTTTTTGCTTTTACTTTATTTTTTTATTTAGAGACAAGTCTCTCTACATTACTAAGTTGCTAAGACTGGCCTTGAACTCACAATCCTTGAACTCACCATGCAATTGGGATCATATGTTTATTCCTAAGTTAGCAAAATATTTTTAACTGTTTACTAATAGAAATAGATGAAATATGAGAAATTTTTATAGTTCTTTGTGTCTATACATTAATAACAAAGATACATAAAGGAAAATTTTAAAAATTCCACTTTCAATTCTGCCAAAAAATAAACACTCAAGAACAAAACTAACAAGCATATGAACACTTTTACAATGAAAATGACAAAACATTTCTGAAATAAAGAAGATACAAATAGATGGAAAAGTATCCCATGTTGATTTATTAGAAGACTTAATATTATTAAGGGGTCCATATTAGCCAAATTGATCTTCAACCTAAGTGATTATAATCAGAATCCCAATCCAGTTTTTTCAAAGTAGAAAAATTCATTCAAAATTTCTATGGAATCTCAAAGAACCCCTAATAGTCCAAACAACCTCGAAAAATAATACTAATATTGGAGGAAGAACCAAATCTTGATTTCAAAATATATTACAAAACTACAGTAATAAAAATAGTGTAGTATGGCACAAAGACAGACAAATAGATGCAACAGAACATACTACAGGAAATAAACCCCAAAGGTATAGCTGGATGATCTTTAACAAGAGGAGTAAGACTCCAGATGGAGACAGTACAGTCTCATCAACAAAGGGTCCAGAAAATAAAAGACTATGTGCAAAATAATAAAGCTGAAGCCTTAGTTTACACCATATACAAAAATTTAATCAAACTGGATTAAACCTAAGGAACTAAACCTAAGATCTATAGCTATAAAACTCCTGGAGAAAATACCAGAGAAATGATGAATTTGGTGTTGAGTCCCTCAATCTTACACAGAAAGCACAGGCAACAAATCAAATGGGCTTAAAATTTAAAATCTTTTGTGTACCAAATAACAAAATAAACTGGATTGTCAAGGATGAGGTGAAATTTGACTCTTGTGCATTTTTGATGAAATTTTAAAATGGTAAAACTATAGAATCAGTATATGGTTCTTCAAAATACTGAAAATAAAACTACCACATGATCCATCAATCTCACTTCTGGACATAACAGCCAAAAGAATTGAAAACAGAGCATCAACAAGAAATTTGCACTTTTTACAGCAGCACTATGCATGATACTCAAGAAGGGAAAGCAATTCTCTTACATATTAATGGATGAGTAATAAACAAAATGTAATACACACATATGAGTACATATATGTATATCTAACTTGTATATATGTAATGAAATAATATATATAATGTAGCAATACTCAGCCATAAAATAAAAGGAAAATCTGATAAAATGTGAGACATTATGCTAATTGAAGTGATTGTCACAAAAAGCCACTTATATGAAGTATCTAAATTAGCCAAATTCACAGAGAGAAAGAATAGTGGTTGCCAATGGGCTGGGGAAGAAGGTAAGGGGAATTGTTGTTTAATGGGCAGAGAGTTTCATATTTGCAAGATGAAAAAGTCTTAGAGATTTTTTTCACAACAGTGTGACTATGCTTAACTCTATTGAACAGTCACCTAAAAATTGTTATATGTTTATTTTTAACACCTTAAAGAACTGAATTTTATACTTACATTTTCTATAGGTATTTTTTTAACTCAAAATCAGTTATTTCAAAATATTCAGTAATTTAAATGAAATGAAAATAAAAATTTCTTTCACTGTATCTGTAAAACATGATACAAACTCAGCAGATATTCGAATAGAAGAAAGCTTAAATAGGAAATATATAGCTATAGTGATATGTTAAGCTTCATAGACAAAGAGTTTCTGACATTCTTATCAGAATATATTCATAGCTTAGAAAAATTATTGATGGTGCTGAGGCTGCAGCTGTGGTAGAGCACTTGCCTTGCATGTGTGAGGCATGAAGTTTGAACCTCCGCACAACATAAAAATAAATAAATAAAGATTGTGTCCATCTACAAATAAAAAAAATATATTTAAAAAAAAAGAAAAATTACTGAAATATTTCTTAGCATTTCTAGGTCTCATATCTGGAAATAGGATGAAGCAACACATAAAATAATTTTAAGAGCATACAAAATTTTAATTTATTTATTCATATACACAGTGTTCAGTAAAAATATCACCAAGTATGTTTGAAATAGAAATGCAAATGAAAAATACATAACAATTCTGTTTAAAATTATACTGAATCAAATTGACCAATAAAATAATCTCTATGAGTTCATGTTACAATTTGCAATTCTAGTTAATTTCAGCTTCCCTTCAAGTAATTAGAAACTTGTTATTAGAAGATTGAGACAGACTCTTTTAAACAATTCTTTATATTATTTAGTTCCTGAGGAGGTTTTGATTTCATACTAGGAAAATAAAAAATAATGAACTCTGAAAACAACTTAGACACTAAAAGAAAATTGAAAATAAAATGCTTTTTGACGAATTCATGTATTTGAAACCCCATTTTCTTTGACTTCCTGCCTTTTTAACATTTTTGGCAAGAATCAAATCTCATTTAACCACATTTAAAAATCTTCTCTCATATACTTCTTTTAATTTTGTTTACCTTTGCAAATAGAATTAATGCAAAATATGTGTTATCAAAACATATTTTATAAAAGTAAAACATCTAATATATAATTCATAATCAAGGGTATTGTTCCTAAGAAATTTTTTCATATTTTAAATCTTCCACTGTTTGTCTCCTGGCTAGATGGCTTGACTAAGTTGCAAATACTTGCCAATAAATTGAACTCCCTATACTTGATCCAGTATTCTTTTATTTTTTTCTACTTATTTTTCCATACACTAAGAATAAACTTTTCTTTTAAAATAAGAAGGTGAGGCCACCATATTTCTTTACTTTCTGATTTCCTAGTTTTTGAGTAAATTATGTCTTCAGGACTCAGATCTTTTTAAAGTGTGTAGGGCCAAGAAGTAGCACTGTAATAAAGAAAGTAGGACAGAAATAAAACTGGATGCCAAATGGAGGTTGCAAAGGAGCTCTGGCTTACTACATGTTTTTCCTTCATTTTCTCAAAATGCAAATGTAAGGGCAGCAAACTTAGTTTCTTGATTAATCAGACATTCCCTCAAGAAATATTTAAAGTTATCCTTTAGCACCATTACCAAGTCATTAGAGAGAATTTATAATTCCCAAGCCTTTACATAATAAGCCACAGACCACTTGAAGGTACCACAGAGAGTAAAAGTTTGGCATTAGAATATTTAGTCACAGATGGCAAATGGAATTTCCACTGTCTGCTGCATTTCTCTCACTCACATTTCTCCCCATATCTGTTAGACTATTTTTGGTCTCTATGAAGTTTATTTTGTTCTGCAGCAGTTTTAAATTTGAACTTCTGAAGAGATTGATACTTTCTCATTTTCTTGGGAGGAAAAGTGATAGATTGCCTTTGTAAATGAAGACTCATGCTGTTATTGTCTACAGTTTGGAATAGTCATGTTAGATTAAACAGCATTCTGTTGTGGGCCCCTTATTAATTAGGCTTCCTGCTGCCATACTGATTTTTTTAAATTTATTTATTTTTATTTTTTTCCTTATGGCTCCACTATGGAGAAGCACAGCTTCTTTCAAAGAAGTCCATCACAATGCAAGCAGCTCATTAACTTTTGTCTTCCTCCCAGGTTCCTATGACAGCCTGAAGAACCTTCCCTAAGTAACTTTAGAGAGAGATAATAAAGTTTTATTTTCCCTTCAGAGCATTTCAAGGGCATTTTATTAAGTTCTTTTCTTCCACACAGAATTTTGAAGAGAAGCAGAGAGACTCCAAACAATTTTTTTTTTAATGGAGTGTTCTGGATGTTGCTAACTTGCAAGTTGTCATAAATGACCGACAGCTCTTTCCATTTGATAGTTTCACATTTTATATTTTTATATAATTTTTTATTCTTACCAGAAATGCACAATGATTGCAAGTTTTCTTTTTCTTTTCTTTTTTGTTTTCTAGTTATTGATGAACCTTTATTTTATTTATTTGTTTATACACGGTGCTGAGAATTGAACTCAGTGCTTCACACATGCTAGGCAAGTGCTCTACCACTGAGCCACAAACCCAGCCCCACATTTTATCTTTTAAAAAAAAATATGTGGCATATCCAAATATGTATGTGCTGTAGTTAAAATGAATTCAATCTCCATAGTTCTCTTCCAAGTTTCAAATTCTATGGCTATTTCCTTTAGCTATCTTTTGTTTTAGCTGCTGTTGACAAGCAGTAGAGTATTTGCCTAATGTGGATCTGTTCAAACCTAAGCATCCCTTAGTGTCTCAAATTCTTAAACTCCACTTCTATGTTTCTTTCTTTCTTTTTTTTTTTGAACTACAACTCTAACTATTTCCTAAAACAATAAATTCTCTGGGAAAGGGGTACATATCTGAGGTATTTAGTGAATACTCTTGATTCAGACTGAACAGGATATACTATGCTACAATAACAGTCAACCCCAAAGTTTCAGTTACCACACACACACACACAAAAAAAAAATAAATAAATAAAAAATGTGTTTTTCTCTCTTTCAACAAGTTGAATGTGGATTGTCAGAGAGCTTTTCTCATCATAGTTACTCAAAAACAGAGGCCAGTATAGTCTCCATTTTCTCACACATCTCCGGGACTTTTGGAACTTGAAAGGGCGAGTAATAGGCTGAACCCTGTCTTCTAAAATAAATCCAGAAGTGGGCTCGTGCTGTTGCTCATAGAGAAGTAGCAGTGTCCAGGGAACCTATCTTCAAGACAATAGGCATGTGTAATCCTACCCAAAAAGGAAAAGGACAGATCCTTCAGGAACAGTCTCAGTGACCAATACCAAAATCCTACAAATTAGTTCTTTATGCCACATTCTGGTTGATAGCTAGTTGGAAAGAGGGCTAGAAGTTTGCATGGGAAGGGTAATAGAAAAAGACACTTTTAAGTCTAACAAGCAAACCTAGGAGTTATAAATAAAAGAAAGGAAAAAGGAAGGAAGGAAAGGAGGGAAGGATGGGAAGATGAAAGAAGGGAAGGGAAGAAAAACAGGGCTAGGCACCTATCTCTGTGATAAGAGGGATCAAACAATGTCCTAGCTCAGCAGCCTTCAGTACTGTTCACTGAAAATAGTAATTCTCAATATATGTGAATAATTTTTAAGTGAGAAAATGAAATGTACTATACTAATAAAATATGAACAATGTATTAATTAGTATAAAATAAATGCTATTTTTTTAAAAAAGTTTTTTCGCTTTTTTGAGAAAAATACTATAAATTGTTGATAAAAACTTGATTGGAATCTAGTGATCTAAAGGCAAGATTTCTAGGAACCTAGAAAAAGGGGCTGTATCTTACATATTTCTATGTCTATAATAGCTAAATTTCAACTGATGTTATTCACTGAAAATCCTAAAAGCATAAATGGAACTAAATGGCCTGAGTCTGTGTGTTTTTCTGAACCTATATTGACAGGATGACTATATGTATATAGCTGTTGTTTTTGCTTACCTTAGCATTCATTTCTCCTCCTGGTAATTATTCTATAAACCCCAATACCCTTTCTTCAGTAATTACAAACATTTACTACATCCATTGTTTTCATTGGGGTCTTGTCTCCAGGCTTCAGAGATAATACATACATCAATGTAGCATATTCCCATGATCAAATTTTTGCATGGGAAGGCAAAGTTTATCATCAAATGCCCTTTTTCTTAAACCATTAGGGAAAAAGAAATTTCTATTTTTATCTGATGGCTACTGAGAAGATATTATGCACATTTGGCAGTGTCAGCTGCCATCTTACCTCAGAAGGAAAACCTCTGTGTGAGAAAGGAGGCAACACAGAAAAAGTATAAGCTAAGTGGTGAAGAGAGAAAATATGAAAAGTAAATAAATTAAAGTTATTGTTTCAGCCTCAGTTCATATGACTTCTAGACTTGGCCTTTAAATTGTAGGATTCAATTTATGTTCTTTTCACTGGATCTAGTTTGAATTGAAGTTGTGAAACACAAAGTATCCTGACAAATAAAGATTCTCAAGCCTTTTTCTACATTTGGAAAATGAAATATTGTTATGATATTATTATAATATTGTTATAATCCAGATACCTTAAAATAACTACAAGTACTTAGAAATACTATAAGCCAGAGTATTGTGGAAGATTATAAATCCAGTTGTAGAAATGGAGATTTGAGATGTCTCGGTATGTTTTAACAGAAAGAAACAATCAAGTTGAGTATTCTTTTCTGGGGTCCAAGAAATGTGTATTGATGAGAGATACAGATTTGAGAACTGTCAACATAGAGATGGTTATCAAAGATAGGGTGATCAAAAAAAAAATAGTGCTTTCAGTGTGTGCACATCAAAAAAAAAAAAAAAAGAAGGGAAAATGAATATTTTAAAACTGATAAAGTATAAGCCACAGTGGAAGTGGGGACAGAGGTATGTTTTATCTAAGATCAGCAAGGGAATTCAATGGCCAGTTAGTACAGGTCCTAGACTGGAATGAAGTAAGTGTTAAGGGATTCAGTGTTTTTCATCTCAGTTAACAAATAGAAGTCAATGAAGGGTTTCAAGTGAGAGACTGAATAACACTTGACTTACATTAAAACAATGCTTATTAAAGTAAAGATGTATTACATAGGGGAGTGAATGACATCAGAGGACAAATTAATTATTACAACTCTTGAAACAAAATATAATAAGAACCTAAATTAAGGCAATGGAAATAAGAATTAAGATAACAATTTTGGAAGGACATTGAAGAGAAATAATTTTACCTAATTCAAGGTATTTGTGTTTTGACAAAAAAAAATTATTACAGGATAATTTAAAATATTGTGACATTTAAATCAAGAGAAGCAACATAAAATGAAGAATAAGTTTAGAGGCAAACTCAATTTTTGTCAAGATGATATTAACTTCCAAGACCAAGATAAAAACAGTCAAATTCCCATAAATAATTGTTAAAAGGCAAACATAAACACAAAGTGTAAGAGGTTGTATAAAATACAGGAAGGCCCAGTGGCTCTGAAGGCTGAGACAAAAGAATCTCAAATTAAAAAGCCGGCATCAGCAACTTAATGAGATACTAAGAACTTGGTGAAAATCTGTCTCAAAAGAAATAAATGACTGTAGGCGGAGCTGTGCCCTCCGAGCAGAGCTTCTGCTCTCTACCTGCCAATGGCAATCTCTGTAAGGCGTCTCCTGTGGGGTCAGGCTCCAAATTCCTTAATAGGACGCCCATAGCCCAAGAGTTAAATACAAAAATAAACAAATGGGACTTACTTAAACTAAAAAGTTTGTTCTCAGCAAGAGAAACAATAAGAGAAGTAAATAGGGAGCCTACATCCTGGGAACAAATCTTTACTCCTCACACTTCAGATAGAGCCCTAATTTCCAGAATATACAAAGAACTCAAAAAATTAAACAATAAGATAACAAATAACCCAATCAACAAATGGGCCAAGGACCTGAACAGACACTTCTCAGAAGAGGACATACAATCAATCAATAAGTACATGAAAAAATGCTCACCATCTCTAGCAGTCAGAGAAATGCAAATCAAAACCACCCTAAGATACCATCACACTCCAGTAAGATTGGCAGCCATTATAAAGTCAAACAACAATAAGTGCTGGCGAGGATGTGGGGAAAAGGGTACACTTGTACATTGCTGGTGGGACTGCAAATTGGTGCGGCCAATATGGAAAGCAGTATGGAGATTCCTGGGAAAGCTGGGAATGGAACCACCATTTGACCCAGCTATCACCCTCCTCGGACTATTCCCTGAGGACCTTAAAAGAGCATACTTTAGGGATACTGCCACATCAATGATCATAGCAGCACAATTCACAATAGCTAGACTGTAGAACCAACCTAGATGCCCTTCAATAGATGAATGGATAAAAAAAAAAAATGTGGCATCTATACACAATGGAGTATTATGCAGCACTAAAAATGACAAAATCATGGAATTTGCAGGGAAATGGATGGCATTCGAGCAGATTATGCTAAGTGAAGCTAGCCAATCCTTAAAAAACAAATGCCAAATGTCTTCTTTGATTTAAGGAGAGCAACTAAGAACTGAGCAGGGGGGAAGAGCATGAGGAAAAGATTAACATTAAACTGAGATGAGTGGTGGGAGGGAAAGGGAGAGAGAAGGGAAATTGCATGGAAACGGAAGGAAACCCTCATTGTTATAGGAAATCACTTATATGAGGTTGTGAGGGGAAAGGCGGGGGGGAGGGAAAGAACTGAACAACAACAGATGAGGTAGAGAGGGAAGATAGGAGGGGAGGGGAGGGGGGATAGTAGGGGATAGGAAAGTCAGCAGAATACAACAGTCACTAATATGGTATTATGTAAACATTGTGAATGTGTAACTGATGTGATTCTGCAATTTGTATTTGGGGTAAAAATGGAAGTTCATAACTCAATTGAATCAAATGTATGAAAGATGAAAAAAATAAAATAAAATAAAATAAATTTTAAAAAAAGAAATAAATGAAAAGGACTGAGGATGTGTCTCAGTGGTTAAATGCCCTTCAGTTTAATGCCTGGTAGCAATAGAAGAAGGAGAAGGAGAAGAAGAATGAATTCTAAGGGTGGTATATACTAGAAAAAGTAGTTGGCGTCTGCATAGAAATAATAATCAAAGTAAAAAAAAGGAAAAGTAAGGGGAAATAAAGACAAGTTTAAATTCCAAAACAGGAAAGAACAACAAGTATGAGATGGTAACTGAATGGCCTCATATCTGAATAAGATAAAAATTGAGAAAATTATTTACAGGACCCAAGCATTAATTAATCACATAATCCAGATTTTCCCCAGAAGAACAGCATCATTCTCAATTAAAATTTATTCAGTATTTACATTAATCTCCTTATAATTGTAGTTCATTTTTTTTGTTAATAAGAAGGGGTAAAAAATTAAAAAGATGTTCTTTTGAAAATTGTGTCATAAACCTGTAAAGATACCAAAGCCTAGTGTTTATATTCTGAGTAGATTATTACTACTAAGTCAATTGTCATTTAATTATTTTTTTCAAATTTTAATATTTTTTAACTTGTTCATCAAATAATTTTCTATTTCATTAAGTTTCCAAATACCATGATTTAAAATTATTCATTAGAACCTCACATTAATGTTTCACTATCTTCTAATTCTATAATCATGAATTTACTTTACTCCTGACATTACTTATCTATATTTTCATTTAATTTTTCCACAATAAATATTGTCATAAGATTGTGTTCTTAAAAACAAGAATTCATTTTTGTCTTTTGAAATAATTCACTTTTAATTTTCTCAAAAAAGGATACTTCTATAAATTATCATAATTTTTATTTTATTACTCAAGATGTTACCCAAGTTTTATATCTTATTTAAATCACTTCTTACTCCTGTCTACCATATATTAAATGTTCAATTTTGGGGGTTCTTATAACTCTCTGTGAATGCTTTCTTTTTCACACGTTGAATGCTTTATTTTATTTATTGATTAGAATATTTTGATTTCATAGTGTTATGGTTTAGATATGAGACATTTCTCAAAACCATGTGCATGAGACAATATGAGAACTTTCAGTGGTAAAATGATTAGATTATGAAAGGTGTAAAATAATCTGTGGATTAATCCACTGAAGTCAAATAATTTGGTGGTAAATGTAAGCACGTAGGGTGTGGCTGTAAACAGTAGGTCACTAAGGGGTGGGTTTGGGGATTTATATTTTGTTTCTGGTGAATGGAGCTGTCTTCTACCTGCTTGCCATTTTCTGAATGCTTTACTCCACCACATCCTGCCATGATATTCTGCCTCACTTTGGGATCAGAGTTGTCTAATTGACAAACCATGGACTGAAACTCTGAAACTGTGAGCTAAAATAAACTCTACATTGTTCTCTTCTGGTCTTTTGGTCACAGCAACAAAAGACCTAACCAAAATGCCTAAGATCCCATAAAGGATGAAACGAATTTCTTTTCTTATATATTTATGACATTGCCTAGCTCAGAGGATTATCTATTGAACATACATATCTATTGAACAGATATTTCAGAAGAATATTTATTCAATGTGCTCTCTTGTCTAAAGAATGTAAACATACTTTATTTAACCTGTGATCACCACTAATCTATTAGCCAATTAGAAGATTTACTTTTCCTGTTTCTCTTATATAGTTTCCCTTTTATGCTTTTAATGTAAGTTGTCCCCACCATTAAATATTATCTCTAAACTTCATGTTGCAAATATGAACATGAATAGGATAACCCCCTCTCCTTCCAATGAGTTATGAAGGAAATGGAATAGAGCAGAACCAAACCTTTTTACCATGTTAATATTCACAAGACTAATGCATTAAACTTCCATTCAAATATAAAATGTATTACTTATTAAAATGAATCTGAAGATGGAAGTACAATATAGAAGGAACTTGCTGGAAATTTCAGCTGACTTTAAGCTTCTCCTAGAACTACATAAGGGTGGAAAAGTTAAGGCAAGTGACTTCATAAAAAGACTTGTTCTTGTTGATTCTGCCTTCCTTAGATCTGCATGCCTCTTCCAATGCACTTATATCTCTAAATCACATTTTTCTGTAGAACTCCTTTTTTCCCCATTTGGGAAAAATATTTATCTGATTAAAGCAAATATTTGTGGTCTTTTTTGAATTCATATTCTAAGTCGATAACTATAATCCAGCTGTATGAGCAATGATATTTCCTCTATAAAGTTTATAAATTCCAGGAGATTCCATAAAGGAACATGTGATAAATAGGATCTCATATTCTAGATTATATTTTGTTTTTGTTTTTGTTTTTCACTAGAAAGAGACATGAGTGACTGATTTCTTTATTTGTCAAATAATTAACTCTCTACAAAATGCATTATTTACCACTGAGACATCACATTCTAATTTTATTTTTTAAAAGAACTTTTTGCTCATTAATGAAACTATGGGCAAACCATTACAGAACAAGAGATTTTTACCTCCTCTACTTGGAAATTCAGTAGCATTTGATACCTACCCTAGTTATTACCTCATTCCTCACCAAATTTTTCCAATTAAATTATTTTTATTCAGAATCTTGGATATGGAGGCAGGTTGTCACTTCTCCCCCTTGAGAATTAAAGAATGAAGAAATAAATGAAATGGAACTTGTTCATTTTAAATATATCTTATCACATTAAATAATTCTAACGTATCACTTACATCTATTGTTATTTTACTGGCTTCCAATAATAATGGTACATCTATAATTCATTTAACATAAATGTTCTGTCTCTATAAAACTGGATGTATTTTCTTATAAATAATGATTTAATGGGAGGGAGAATTTATTACATGTGTGAACACACTTGACTGATGGGATTGAGTATTTAAAAAGATGAGTCAGCTGTAATTGTTTGCATGCTAATTTACCATGTAATGTTTTCCTAGCCCCAGGGACAAGAAAGCTTTATATTTAACGTTTTAGTCCAGTGCAACAAATAATTTCAAAAATCATTAGGACTCTAAACTTTTCTTCTTTTTCTTGCTACAGTAACTTCTACATATTTATTACTATTATTGCTATATTCTTAATTATAAGACAGAAATCTGAGAGTATCCTTGGCCCTTTGATTTTCTTTCTACCATGTACGTCATTAGATCTTTCATCTTTAACCTTATAAATATGTCTGGAATCAGAAGCTTTCCTTACCATCTCTGACAATACTTAATAACTTTATGATCTATTAATGTGGATCATTATGACAATATTATCTGGCCTCCTCCAATTTTAAACCCTTCAAGTCATTGTTTAAACAATAACATACTATCCTCTCCATATAAATCCTTTAATTGCTTACAGTTCCTATATGAGAAAATCTAAACTCTCACCTAATTGGGTTCCTTCCAAACTCTCTCAGCTCATCTTCAGCATCCTTTTCTTCCATAACCTTGACTTTGTTCTCCAAATGCTTGCAATTTTTGTAATGGGGAACATATTTTAACACTCTTTTATCTTTACAATTATTCCTCTGTTGCTGGACTCTGCAATTGGATAAGTATTTTGCTTCCTTCAAAACACTTCTGCATCAGTGACAATGAGAAGCTCTATCAGATCTGCTCAGGCCTCCGTAATACATGGTATTGATCTGAATCTTAGTAATTTCGCTAATGTGATATTTGCAATTTTGTTCATCTGCTTAAGCATTAGGCCCTTTAGAGGGGTCTATTGCAATATCTATTTCCACTGTATATCTTTTGGTGCTAGCAGAGATATGAGTATTAAAAAATACTCATCCATGAATTTCAAACTAAAAAATGTAATACTGAAATACTTCTTTTAAAACTTTCTCTTTTTAAGTTATCAATGCTGAGATCATGTAACATTTGTCTTAACCACATCTGAAAAATTTTTTAGTGGTACATTTTTATTATACATAATAGGAGACTTTGTTGTTATACAGAAATCGAAGATGCACACAACATAATTCAGTCCATTTCCCTCAAGTAAAGATAATCATAATATTCTTTCTCACTAGAATATTTCCTTGAAGGTTCAGTTGCTTGACTAAAATTTAGCAGAATAGACAAAATTTCCCTTATAATAATTTCTGATATGTATATTTATTACTCCAAATTCACCTATCTATGGAAGTTTAAACTTTGTCCTAGATTTTTGTAAATTGCTAGGAATCTATATTCCTATAATTCTGTCTAGTTCTATATGCCTCCTTCTCTTTCCTTAAAAGGTTTATGTGTTATACCACAGTCCTAAGAGTTCTGTGTGTTCCATTCTTGGTCAAAGAAAATGTAAAACTGAGGCTTTGTTTAAATTTTTGAAGCAAGTTCTGACTCAGATCATTCATAAATGGAATAGAATTAGCATTACATTATAGGGAAGCAGCAGAGAGAGATATTGAAAAGAGGTTTTGAAAAACATGTCAGTGCAAATATTACACACCATATGTGTGTTCTTTCTACCAACCCTCCGCTACAAATATTTATTCTTCAATTCTTTTCATCCCTTATTATTATCCCATCTGCATGCCATTTCAAGTAACTCATTTCTAATCCATCACTTCTATTCTGTAAATTTCCCAGGAACTTCAAATTATCATCTTTGCATTTTGCATAATAATTAATCTTTTCTAGTTTCTGAAGCTAATCTCTTTTCAAAATATACAAAGTTTCTTATTTTGCATATTGAAATCTAGTTAGGACTCTGAAAAAGAATGAGGATTTCCACTTAATAGACTCTATTCTTGCATTAGTTAAGCTTCAATGTAGTAGAAGAGATTTAACACAGGTAATTAGGAACTTCAGAAATCACTAGAAGTGCTGGAAAAAATAGGCCATAAGTTGGGCCTGAGGAAAAAACGTGAAATTGATAGAACTCATATACCAGGGAACCACTCCCTCTGACAATACTACGGAATTACGAAGTTGAAAACCATCCTGCCTTGCGGTCATTGTAGATCATGAGACACATGTGAGGTTGTAATAGATATTAGACATGAAAATATTCTATTTTTTTCTCAACTATCTCTTGATATACCAAAAGCCTGAATATGAACATCAGAATTTCGCCACAATATCATGTTGTCACAGTTTTGCTTGCAAGCAGTGAGTAGCAAAAGTAAAAGATGGCTGTACTCAATTTCTGCCTTCAAAATTAGGTAAGAGAAATGAATTGGTAGGCTCTAATTCAGATCCAGTACTCTTACCATAAGGGAATCTCAGAAATGCTATTCTAAGCTATACAATCTCTATAATAGGTAAGAACTCATTAGAAGAAAGGTTAAATGTAAAATGATGAAATCAAATTGCCCTTTTGTTTGTCCAAATCCATGTATGTTCTTCTCCATTTACTTAAATTCCAAGTGAATAAACTGTCATTTAAACTAAAAGATTATGCACCATAAAAATGAGAACATTAACCACTTCCTCCAAAATCGACTTCACAAATTTCTAACAGCCACTTTATTCATTTCTGGTTGATGTACATCCTTCTTCTATTCAGTCACCAAAAATCACTTTATACCCCATTACTCAATGGATAAACTATTAACCTAGCTACAACAAACACATAATATACAAATTCCCTTGAAGAGTGGAAGAAATTGTTAAATATACAAATATTAGAGTGAAGCAAGTTAGGAAGAAAATAGAACAAGTAAACAGAGTTAGGGAAAAAAAACATAGCTGTGAGTAAAAATTCTTATTTTTATAAAAGGCCTTGAAATTACAGACTAGAACTTGCCTTTGTAATGATTAATTTTAATTGTCAACCTGATTGGATTAAGAGATGCCTAAATTTACCTGGATATGTCTGTGAGGTTGTGTCTAGGAATGATTGGTATGTAAGATAGTGAATGGAAGTGGAGACCCTCCCTAAGTGTGGGCAGCAGCATCCAATAGTTTGGGGGCTTAGATGGAATAAAAGTTGGAAGAACAAGGAAGCAGCTGTAAATGCAAGCTCAATTCTTCAAAAACACATTCTGGATTGCTGCTGTGATCACCTGAGGACATCAGACTCCACTACCTTCACTCTTCCAAAGCTGACTCCACCAGTGATTCTCCAGGGAGTTTCCAGAAGCCATCAGTCCCAGGCTGAGGTAGCATAATTAATGCCTCTTGTTTTGAGTGTTGGCCACCTTAGATTGTGTCATTATTTGTTCCTCCAGCTCTCCAGCCAGCAGACAGCCATGGTGGGATTATCCAGATGCTGGTTGTGTAAATCAATCTAAAAAATACCCTTTTTATAATTATATATACATATATATATATATACACACACACACAATTTTATAGTCATATATAATATATATATACATGTGTATATATACATCATATATATATTAATAATAAAGCCTTCATAAATTTCTTAATCCTCTGTTCCTTTTGTGTTCCCTCTACCTCTGTCATCTCAACTGATCAAGTTTTGTAACATGATCAGTGATTTACTTATTCATTCTTAAAAATATGAACATTTAAGGCCCTACCAGCACTACATTGTGATAGTTTTTGTTTTAGACAACTTTTTCATTGTTGTGACCAAAATACCGACAAGAACAATTTTAGAGAGGGAAGAGTTTGTTTAGGGGCTCATGGTTTCAGAGATCTTGGTCCATAGATGGCTGACTCTTGCTCTCATAATGAAGACAGTGGAGGAGGAAAGCAGTTGGGGACATGGCACCAGGAAGAAATGAGAAACTTCTCCTCTGACCAAGATTAAAATATAAACCCCAAAGGCATATCTCAATGTCCCATGTCCTCCAATCACAATCTATCTCCCATTGGTATTAACCTATCTCCTATTGGTATTAACCACCCAGTTAATACCAATCAGGAGATTAAAGACTTAATTAGGTTAAGGTTCTCATAACCTAATGATTTTACCTCTAATCTTGCATAATCGCACACAAGAGCTTTTGGGGGGACAACTCATATTTAAACTATAACAGTCTTCCATTAAATGTATCTCTGTACATTTAATGTACACCCATAAACAGTAGATTAATCCATTGCTCTGTTCCTTTTTTTTTTCTTTTTGCTAGTGCAACACTTTTAGAATCCATTCCCACACATGTTCTCCAGCATATTCTAGTCTAGCAATCCTTTGAATGTTTAAGCCTTTGCTTCTTTTAATATGCTAAAATCTGATTTTATCATAAGATATAGACTGATGAGAGGTTTCCCAGAGACCATTCAAAAAACACAACTGACAACCCTCCCTGCTTAACTGTGCATCAGCTGTACTCACTTTTATCTTTGATTATTAGAAGTAATCACTCCAATCAAAAAATACCATCTTATTTTCCCTTTTATCTCCTCCTCTTCCTCCTCTTTCTCTTCTTCTTCTTTTCTCTTCTCTCTCTCTCCCCTTTCCCCTCTCATTTCACAAGCATTGGACTATCCCAATATCCAGATGGAATGATTGCTGTTTTCTACTTAGAATTACTGTGACTTTAAGTACTAAGACCCTTAAATGAGAAAATCTCAAAATCATAGGGACAAAGAGAAAAAATATATTGTATATAAGTCATTAGGCATAAAAATATGAGGGAACAGAGTTAAATCCCATAAGAACTATAATATAACTTATCCACAATAATCTTGATAGAAACATAATGATTTTGCTTCTTATTATAACACCTATTACAGAAATCACATGCAAATTATTCTTCCTGTTTAGCTACTGCATATCTATCATGACTATTGAAATAGAGGTGCATTTCAGTGGGAGTATTATTTATCTTTATCCTTGTCCTGTGGAAGGCAGAAATTATGAAGCCATTGAGGATTCTGGTGAACCTCCATCACTGTATTTTTCAGTGTGTGCAAAGTAATTGTCCTTTTCATTTTCTCAAGAAATTAATAGTAAGGATACGTGAGGGTGGTTGCATTTTTATATCCCTAAAACTGGATCTCTTCATACCCACTCAATCTAAGATTTTTAAGGATTTTAAATTCATTTATTATAGACCACAGGTTTGTCCAAGTCATAGTTAATTTACCAAGAAAACTTACAATTAGTCAAGTCTTTGAATCCACATTTTCTAAATGTGTATTTTACAGTATCTGTGCAGGTGAATTTCTCCCATATTAATGTATGTTCCTTTCCCTAGTGCATAATTTTTAGATTAAATTCCCATACATGTTCTCCAGCGTATAATACTCTAACAAGTCTTTGAAATTTTAAGTTTTTGTCTCTTTCAGCATGCTAAAATCTAATTGTAGTTAAAAGTATGAAAGAAATGAGGGGTAGAAAGAGAATATAATAAAAGAAAATAGAATTTGCACACAAGGTACTTATTTCAGGTACAGGATCTCTTTTTTGGGGGGTTTACTAGGGATTGAACTCAAGGGCACTAGACCACTAAGCCACATCACCAGCCCTAGTTTTGTATTTTATTTAGAGAAAGGGCCTCACTGAATTGCTCAACACCTCACTAACTTGCTGGAGGCTGGCTTTGAACTCGCTATCGTCCTACCTCCCACTCCCCCAGACTCTGGGATTATAGGTGTGCAACCAAACCCGGCCTATTTTAGGATCTTTAGGCAAGACACACTATTTTATTGAGCTTTTATGCTTCTGTGACTAAAAGACCTGACAAGAACAATTTTAGAGGAGAAATAGTTTATTTGGGGTTCAAGGTTGCAGAGATCTCAGTCCATAGACAGTTGGCCCCATTCACTGGGGCTTGGAGGTGAGGCAGAACACCATGGCAGAACAGTGTGGTGAAGGAAGGCGGCTCAATACATCACATCAGGAAGCTTACCACATACAAAATAAATGCCCCAAAGGAATGCCCCCAATGCTCACCTCCTCTAGCTATACCCTACATGCCTTTAGTTACCACTTGGTTAATCCCCATTGGGAGGTTAATTCACTGGTTGGGTTAGGGCTCTCATAATTTAATCATTTTATCTCTGAAAGTTTTTTCCTTGTTTCACACATGAGCTTAGAGGGGAAACCTCATATCTAAACCATAACACATGTCCAACTTAAAAAGATAGGGGCATAAGGGATAGGAAATATGAGGTTGGTTCTGCTATGAAGAGAAACATTTGGTCTTGAAATATCAGACAGCATATATTCATCTAAATCTACCCAATGTTTTAATTCATTTTATTTCTCAGGGTATCAGTCATTCCTATTTAATGCATTAAGTTTCAAATGGCTCAGGGGGTTGGTTGTAGCTCAGTGGTAGAATTCTTGTATCGCATGTGTGGGGCACTGGGTTCAATCCTCAGAACCACACAAATACATAAAATAAAGGTATTGTACCCATGTACAACTTTTTAAAAAGTCTAAAAAAAAAGACAACTTGGAAGGATAAATTAAACTAAAGATATATCTCATTTCTAGCTACATCTCCTTCTGTGACTGAGAGATTGGGGATTCTAAACTAACATAGCCTCTTGAACTCTTGTGTACTTTTTGACTTGAGAATTTAAAACCTTCCTTGGTGTGGTGGCACACACTTATAATCCCAGCAGCTTAGGAGAATGAGGCAGGGGGATCACAAGTTCAAAGATAGCTTCAGCAATTTATCAAGGTCCTAAGCAATTCAGTGAGACCCTGTCTCCAAATAAAATATCAAAAATGGGGGTTGATGTTGTGGCTCAGTGGTAGAGTGTTTGCCTAACACATGTGAGGCACTGCACTCAATCCTTAGCACCACATAAAAATAAATAAACTAATTGTGTTCATCTACAACTACATTTTTTTAAATTATCAAAAAAGGCTGGGGTTATGGCTCAGTTGTTAAGTGCTGCTGGGTTCAATCCCTGGTGCAAAAAAAAAAAAAAAAAGAAAGAAAGAAAACTTAATTAAGCTGGATGGGGTGATGCATGCTTGTAATCCCAGCAATTCGGCAAGCTAATGGACAAGGATGGTGAGTTCCAAAGCCACTCTGGGCAACTTAGCCAGATCCTGTCTCAGAAATGAGTAAAATCCTGATGAAGACAATTTCTTCCTTCATGCTCTCCAATTCAGCCAAATGCTGCTGGCTCATCCGATGGTATCTAGGTGTTCATTCCTATCCTAACAATCCTCCACAATACACACTTACTTCACTAATACTTTGCCTTTGACACTTCATTCCAGGTGATCATGTACAATGATATAAGAACTCATTAGCCATCTTCTACCATAGACTTACAGGATCACATTTCCCTATGAAAAGTAACTAAATCCTCTGCTAGAAAACATGACTAGTACCAAACACTAAATCAGGTTTGCACAGAAAACGTGAAGAACTGTAGATATTTTAAAGAAGACACCAATTTAATGTAGAGGTCAGATATTTACAAACATATTAAAAAGACTGGAAGAATTAATTCTACCCTGAGAGTCATGTTGTCTACTGCAAACCTTTGTAAGCTATGTAGGTATTTTTAGAACAGGTTCCTCTCCTTTTAGTCACATACTGTTAACACTTCCCAAACTGTGACACATTGCTTTCTCAAAAAGTTGTTGTTAAATTGATGCTGTCTTAAAGTTGTGAAAACACAACACTTACTTAGTCTCCATGCTATTCTTATCATATGAGGCATTCATCTTGAATTGTGTAGTACCCATTGTAGATAACTTTTTCACAACTACCACTGCTGTGTGCCCACAGCCTTTGAATGACCTCTTTCCTTGGGCTTTGTATTCTTAGCTTCTTATCAGACTCTTTTCCACATTTATATGAATGTAGAAATAAAAGAATTGTTAAAAATTCACCAAACACAGGGAGAATTTTATTTTAATGTTAATGAAATCTCAGGTGATATTTGTTTCTCTCCAAAATCACACTCTATGAAAGGGTCACTTCTCTAGATATGCACAAAGAAGCCATACAAATTCTGTTATAGGAGGCTTTTTGATTTTTCATCATATTACAAATTTTCAATAAAACAGTTGATGCTATTATTTTTTGAAAAAAATTATTGGCCTTTTTTTAGTCATACATGACACTAGAATCTATTTTTACATAATTATGAAAGCATGGAATATATCTTGCCTTAATTCAGTTCTCAGTACAATTTCCTTCTTTTCCCTCCCCTCAACCCCTGCTCCCTTCCCTCTATTGTTCTTTCTTTCATTTACCCATAGTTATGTTCTTTAAATTAAAAGTTTGTGGATGTACATGATGGTGAGATTTACTATGGTATATTCATATATATACATAGGAAAGTTGTGTCAGATTCATTTCACTGTCTTGCTATTATCTTTAAGGGCTATTTCCAAGTAATAAAAGAAAAAAATAATTTAGTACAAAGATCTAAAACCCAATCTATTGAAATTTTAATTATATCAAGGATATGATGAGGAAGTATAGATAGAAAGGAAGGGTTCTTAGGAAATACTACCTAAATCATAATTTTCCTTTTTTGGAAGTCTTCAATGGATTCCATTATTGTTGGTATTTTAGAGAGAACCTGAAATCTGTGTACAAAAGAGCCAAGCTCTAATTCTAAAACTGATTTCAAGTGAATCCTGAAGTTTTTCAAACTACACTTACCTCCAAAAAAGTGACAATAAAAAGATCCCACCCCTATTATTGGTTATGAAGATTAAATTCAATAATGCAATTCTAGTACTGACAGCAGAGGATCCAGTAAGTTCAAGTTTACAGAACACGTGTGTTTTTGAAGTCAGTTTATAATTCTAATACATGCCTCTAAAGATAGAGAAGACAACAAATTGCTCTTTCCTGATGATATAAGTAAGATTCTTAATGTTGGTTGAATTTTAAAAGAGATATACATATTTGTTTAAAAAACCTATTTTCCTTTTGTTGTACTTTTTGTTTGAGCTTGTACATCAATGAATCAAAATTCTACAAAAAAAGGAGAGATAAAAAGACAGAGGAATAATATTTTCTTTAAATCTGCATATCAACATTGTTCCATTAATGAACAGGGTGAAGCTGACATACTCCAAAAGATTGATGCAGGAACATTTCTTTTCTTCATAAATTTACATCATTAAAGGATGATTGGTATAACTTTCCTCCTTTGCAACATATTTGCTTAGTGGAATAGATTGAAAGTATCACGGCACATCAGGCCCACATGGGACATGTAAATCAGCTTTCAGATTGAATGGGATGACAAAAAAGCATTTGAAAAAGACTCTGAGCCTGAAGGCTGGAGGATAGAGTGGTGCATAGGCAAGAAATGCAAGTTATGACTTGAGTAAATGATAAATAGTCCTTGACAGAGGACCTCTGCCAACAAATCTAGTTCATTGAGTACACACAGGTCTATGGTACCCATATGTTGAGATTGTGGGAGAGGATAACACTAAACTCTTTGATGCCGAATGGTATTGGAGAATTGCATTAAAAAAGTTTGTGAAGTTTACTGAACCAAAATAACTAAACCAAATTCTAAACCAATTAATCACTTCTTGGAAATTTAGTCTTGAATGTGGAACCAGAATATGAGAATCAATTTCTAATATCACCCCAAGTGAAAGATATACTCAGTCGCCAGGTTTATCATTCTACTTAAAGATACACAATGTGGCGGAGTCAGAATTGTGCCCATGAGTGTCCACATCCTGACCGGACTCAGAAGGGAAAAGAGTGAAAGTCTGCCTCTCAGGAGGCTGTACTTCTGATTTAACTGGTGATAAAAGGAGAAGAGCCAAAAGGACTGCTTTTTTTTTTTTTTTTTTTTTTTTTTTTTTTTGCTACAACAGTGGGCTATGTGCTCATTTGGTTCAGAGGATCTTTTAATTTGAATTGATTGTGGAGGTCACTGCATCCAACCTCTTAAGTGCATGACTCTTCAACAAAATCACCAGCACATAGTAATTTGATTCTTCTTAGCTAACTCTAGTAATATAAATTCACTAATTCTTGAGGAAGCCTGGTCAATAATTAAAGCTTTGTGATTATTCAGAATCTGTCCTTTCTATATGAAAATTCTACTTCAACATAGTTTGTTCACTTATCTATTTATTTATTTGATCATTTGTTTATTTATTTATTTATTTTGCCTGCCCAGGCAAACACAAACTCACACACATAAACACATACCTCTCTCTCATCTAGAGACCTTCAGAAAGGTACCGTTAATATATTCTTTCTTAATCTCTAATTCATGTTCTTTCTAGCCTGGCCAAATACTCTAAAAACTTAGTAAATGACTTTCTCCCCAATCCATGGAGGAAATTGCAGGATAAAATATGCTAAACTATTATTTCTATACTTGCTTTGCTACCTGTAATTTCTGTAACTTTACTGAACACAGAGGTCAGCAACTCGCCCAACATCACACAGCTTAGAAATTGTGCCAATGTTTAATTCCAGGCATTTTGTCTGCAAGGCCAGCAGTTTTAACTAATTTAATTTACTCACAAGAAAAGCAGGGATGGTAGAAGAAAATATTTTATCCATTTTAACACTTTGCATTTTCCAGGAAATTAACTAAAATTCAAAAAAAATGAAAAGAAAATGTGATAAATAAGAATCCACAATAGAGCAGATTTTAGAGATGTATAATTTGTGTACATGGAACTCAATAGATATCCTACTACTCATCAATCAATTAGTGTTTTATCAATAGATTATGAAAAATGTAGTCAAACTCAGAACAAAATGAAATTTGTAAAAATAACAATCTACTCAAATGATAGTGTTTACTAAATTTTTACTTTTTATACTTCATGCATTTAGTATCTTCAGAATCATTTTAACTTCAAGAAATGTAAAAACATTAAAATATTCAGCCAAGGTAGAAAAATATCAAATATGAAACAAAAACTATATAGCTCTTGTAAGTATAATTAGTTTAATTAATTTTTTTTTTATACTTTAAGTCTCTATAGCCTTATGCCTTCCTCATCTTAACTACAGGACACAGGAATTTTCTCAATTCTGCCAATGATCATGCAAAACTAGTACTAGTGAAGATTCATAGGAAATAATTCAACTCATGTATACTAAATAGTGAGTCCAGTGTCCTCCACAATAATCACTGCTGAGAACTCTTACATTTAATAGATGTTCTTTTACATGTACATATTCTTTGACATGTGCATATATTCTAGATTTCCCAATTGTTGAGAGCCACAGCCGAAGGGGCTCCAGCAAACTTTCAGACTACCAGCTGATGATTGGCTCACAGCAGCCCCAGCAACATCTAGCAACATCTAGCTGATTGGCTCCTCTGCGGTGATGCTCATTGGGCTGTTTCCCTGCCCTTTCAGACCACGGAGCTGCTCATTGGGGGACTTTTTTGGCTCCGCCCATGCGACCCAGCCAATCGGCCTCAAGAGCAGGAGGATTGTGGGAGGAAGAGGTTGTTGGAGTGTGTGGCTTGTGGGAAGCCGGTGGTGGCAGTTGGGCTCTGAGGGTTTTATTCCTGAGGAGCTGTTTTGTTTATCTTGTGTAGTTCTAAAAATAAAGTTAGTTTCTTTTGACAAGTGGCTCCTGAATTGTGCCCAGCCAGACTGCGGCAATTGGTGGCTCGCACGGGGAGCGACTGAGGGTAAGTAAACCGCTCGCCCCTGAGGGCAGGGTGAGAGGATGGGGAGCCATTTTAAGATTCCTCTTTTGTTTTGCTTCATTTTTGTTTTAAGTTGCCTGTCCCTGGAGATGAGTGAGACGGAAGAAAAACCGCTCACTTCTGAGGAAAAACTATTTACGTCTGAGGAACAGATAGGGAGAAAGGACGGATGCACGTATAAGGAGGATAGAAAGGCTATAATGAATTTTTGTTGTTCCATTTTTATTTCATTCTGTCTCGGTTTTGTTTGGCGTCATCTTGTTGGGTTGTATTATAGTAGAAATACGGGATCAGAAATTAGTAAAAAACAAACTGAAAGAGTGTTAAGTAAATTGTTAGAGGAAGAAGGCATCCCAGTAAAATCAAGAGCAGTCAGGGCATACGTTGATACAATGCAAAAATGTAGCCCATGGCTTTTTAAGGAGGAGTTGTTAAATATATCACAATGGAACCATCATGGTGAAGATTTAAAAAGAATAGAAAAGAACAGCCCAGGAACTCTGCCAGCTGGCACATTGACATTGTGGGCATTGGTATCTGGTTTTCTTAGTCCAAAGCCTTCAATTCAGACAAAGGTAGAGGAAGGAGAAGATATATTGATTCAAGTAAATGAGGAGGTCTCTCAAGTTAGTCAGAAAGAGGAAAAGATTCAAGTAAAAGAGAAGGTCTTTCGAGCTAATCAGACAGAGAAAGAAAGTTTAGAGCAGAAAAAGCCATCAGGGGGAAAGTTACAAAAGGAGACTGCTACTAAAACCTTTCTATCACCAGAGGGCTTAAGTGTCCAACCAACAGCACCACCTCTACAGGAGACTGCTACTAAAACCTTTCTATCACCAGAGGGCATAAGTGTCCAACTGACAAGGCCACGTCCATATGCTGAGAGGCCCCCAACTCCCACAGTGGATAGTTCAGATCCTGAGACAGGATCTCAAGTATTAACATGCCCTGTATTTGAGGTAGGAGGGCAGCGAATTTACCATACTTTAAATTTCAAAACAGTGAAGCAGCTAAAAGAGGCTGTAACAACCTATGGTCCTCAAGCACCCTTCACTGTAAGCTTGGTCGAATCCATTACCAACTTGAACATGACGCCAGCAGATTGGGCTAATATGTGTAAAGCTGTGCTAAATGGAGGACAATACCGGTTATGGAAGGTTGCCAATGAGGAATTTTGCAAGGAGACGGCTAGGCGAAATGCAGCAGCTGGTTATCCTCAGAGAAATCTAGATATGTTGTTAGGAAAGGGACCTTATGAGGATCAGCAGCAACAAATTGCATATGATCCTGGTGTATATTTACAAATTGCTGTAGATGCAGTTAAGGCATGGAAGACTTTACAAGGACATGGAGGTTTACAAGGTCAATTATCTAAGATAATACAAGGAACTAATGAATCTTATGCTGAATTTGTAGATAGGCTTATTCAAACAGCTACCAGAGTTTTTGGGAATACAGAACAAGCAATGCCATTAATAAAACAACTGGCTTATGACCAAGCGAATCGTTGGTGCAGAGATATCATTAGACCATGGAAACATGAAGATTTAAACACATATATTAAATTATGTAGAGACATTAATGAACAAGAGCAAGTCATGGCAGCTGCAGTAAAACAGGCTTTAGATGCCAGAGACATTAATGAACAAGGGAAAATTGTGGCAGCTGCAGTAAAACAGGCTTTAGATGCCAGAGACATTAATGAACAAGGGCAAATTGTGGCAGCTGCAGTAAAACAGGCTTTAGATTCCAGGCCAAGAACATGCTACAATTGTGAACAAACAGGACATTTTAAAAGGAATTGCCCCATAGGAGAAGGGTTTAACAAAACTAGGTATCAAAGGAGTAGAATACCGGGTATTTGCCCATGATGCCATAGAGGGAGACATTGGGCTAATGAATGCCGTTCTCAAACCACCATAGAGGGTACTCCATTATCAAAAAACGAACAAGGACCAAGTGTTTATCCACGATATCGTGGAGAAAGGCATTGGGCTCCATTGCCAAAAAATGGACAGGGGGGCCCAATGCTCCGGGGCCCAAAACCACAAATATACGGAGCACTGGAGGAACCCAGCAACCCCATCAGGGTAGTGCCCAGGACACATTGTCCATCAGATCCCTCATCAGACAAACCAGAGGGAGCGCAGGGTTGGACATCTGCGCCTCCGCCAGATCAGTACTAACTCCAGAGATGGGAGTTCAAATCATTCCCACAGGGGTGAAAGGACCTCTTCCCAAAGGAACAGTAGGCTTATTATTGGGACGCAGCTCTTCTACTCTAAAAGGGCTTATGATAAGTCCTGGGGTAATTGATCCCGATTATGAAGGTGAAATAAAAATTATAGCCAGTTCTCCAAATGGTATATCAGTAATTTCACCAGGAGATAGAATAGCACAGTTACTAATAATACCAAGCCTACATGATAAATTTTCCAGTCGTGCTATAGAAAGAGGTTCCAAGGGATTAGGCTCCACAGGTGTAGATTGGGCTATGCTGTCTTTAAATTTAGATTCTCGCCCCATGCTAAAACTAAATATTCAAGGACATGAATTTAATGGGCTACTGGATACAGGTACAGACCTTAGCATCATCTCTCGTCTAGAATGGCCAAAACATTGGCCATTACAACAAGCCACTCAAACGCTTCGAGGCCTAGGAGTGGCGACTAATCCCCATAGAAGTGCAATGGTATTAGATTGGAAGGATCCTGAAGGATGTGAAGGAACTATACAGCCATATGTATTGGATTATCTTCCTATAAATTTATGGGGACGAGATGTCCTAGATCAATTAGGTTTGACATTAACAAATAACATCAACCAAAATGCACCCACTATTATGACTAGACAAGGTTTTAGGAAAGGAAAAAGATTAGGAAAACAAGAACAAGGTATAGCAGCACCAATACAAATAGATCAAGGAACAGACAGACATGGGTTGGATTTTCAGAAAGGGCCACTGAGACAATAAAAATTACTTGGAAATCAGAAAGACCAGTATGGGTTCCTCAGTGGCCCCTGACTAAAGAAAAGATACTAGCAGCCCATGATCTGGTCAAACAACAATTAGCAGAAGGACATATACAACCTTCTGTATCTCCCCATAATACTCCCATTTTTGTCATCAAAAAGAAATCTGGTAAATGGAGATTATTGCAAGATTTAAGAGCCATTAATAATGAGATGGTTATTATGGGACCTGCTCAATCGGGGATTCCTCAATTGTCTGCTTTGCCAAAAACTTGGTATGTTTTAGTTATAGATATTAAAGATTGTTTTTTTTCAATTCCAATTCATCCTGAGGATAGTCCACGTTTTGCATTTACTATCCCTGCACTGAATCATGAAGGTCCTGATCAGAGATATGAATGGAAAGTACTCCCTCAAGGGATGGCTAACAGCCAAACTATGTGTCAAATTTATGTTAACAAAGCAATCCAGCCACTTAGAAATCAAAATCCTGAACTACAAATATTTCACTATATGGATGATGTATTATTAGCACACAAAGCTAAAAACACATTGCTAGACTGTTATGCCACACTTACAAACTTATTAAAAAATTATAATCTAGAGATAGCAATAGATAAAGTACAATTAAATTTTCCAATTAATTATTTAGGAGTTCTATTATCCTCAACCATGGTCCGTCCACCAAAAATTCAAATACGAGTAGATCAACTCAAATCACTTAATGACTTTCAAAAGTTATTAGGAGACATAAATTGGATAAGGCCTTATCTAGGTATACCAACAGGAGAGTTGGGACCTTTATTTGATATCCTAAAAGGTCCATCAGATCCAAATTCACCCCGAATGTTAACGCCTGAAGCAAGAAAGGCATTAAAAATCATTGAAACATATATGGAAAATATGCATTTGGATAGAATTGATATAAGTTTGCCTTTATTATTTATTGTACTACCAACAAAAAATATTCCTACAGGAGTATTTTGGCAAGAAGGCCCATTATTATGGATACATTTATCTTATTCTCCTAACACTATTCTTACTAGGTATCCTGAGGCTGTAGGACAATTAATACTCAAAGGAATAAAAGCAGCAAAGGGAGTGTTTGGAATTTCTCCCAATAAAATTATTACTCCATATACTATGAATCAAATTGATGAGTTAGCTAATGAGTTAAATACTTGGGCAATAATCATGTGCAAATCTAATGTTTCATTTGATAACCACTTACCATCTAATCCTTTATTGTCTTTTTGGTCATCGCATCCTGTAATTTTTCCAAAAATGACAAGAAAAACACCTATCGGGAATGCTCCAAATATATTCACTGATGGATCAAATAATGGTACAGCAGCAATAGTTACACCTGATCGAACTTTTACATTTTTAGTACCCAAACAATCAGCTCAAAAGGTAGAGCTTAAGGCAGTATTACAGGCTTTTGTGATGTTTAAAAATTCTGTATTTAATTTATTTTCCGATAGTCAGTATATAGTTAATGCTATAGTATCCCTTGAAGATGCTGGTAGGATTTCCCCTTCCTCTACTATTTTCTTTTTGCTTTCCACTATACAAAGTCTAATCTGGGACAGAAAAGATCCATTCTTTATAGGACATATCAGGGCACATACAGGATTGCCTGGAGCCCTTAGTTTGGGCAATGATTTAGCAGATAAAACTACACATGACATACATATTTTCTCTACACTAGAAGAAGCTATAAATTTTCATAAAAAGTTCCATGTCAATGCTAATACTTTACAAAAGCGTTTTAAAATAACTAAGGAACAAGCTAGACAAATAATAAAACAATGTCAAAATTGTGTGACCTTTTTACCACAAGTTAATCTTGGAGTCAATCCTAGAGGATTGATACCTAACCATATTTGGCAGATGGATGTCACACACTTGCAAGAATTTGGAAAATTAAAATATTTGCATGTTACAGTTGATACTTCTTCTGGATTTTTGATGGGCTCCCTTCATGCCGGAGAAAAAACTAAAGATGTTATAGCTCATTGCTTACAAAATTTTGCCACTGTGGGCGTTCCAAAACAATTAAAAACAGATAATGCCCCTGGTTATACTTCTACCTCTTTTAAACAATTTTGCTCATCATTTGGCATTACTCATATAACAGGAATCCCATACAATCCACAGGGACAAGGCATAGTTGAAAGAGCTCATCAAACTATTAAAATGTACTTATTAAAGCAAAAAGAAGGAATTGGGAAGGGGTATATATTCCCCAAAGATAAACTTAAAATAACCCTTTTTACTCTAAACTTTTTAAATTTGGATTCATCAGGGCTTAGTGCTGCGGAAAGGCATATGTGTCCAAAAAATGTACATAAGCCCAAGGTACTTTGGAAGGATATTCTAACAGGACAATGGAAAGGTCCTGACCCAGTAATTGTCTGGAGTCGGGGGTCTGTTTGTGTGTTTCCACAGGGAGAACAGCAGCCGATTTGGATTCCAGAGAGATTAACTAAGGTCCTGACCCAGTGATTGCCTGGAGTCGGGGGTCTGTTTATGTGTTTCCACAGGGAGAACAGCAGCTGATTTGGATTCCAGACAGATTAACTAAAGCGATTTCTACAGACCAAAAAGAAGATGTGATATCCAGAACTCCAGTTTGGTTATTCTTACATCTGCGACAGAACCAGAATGCTTTTTTCAATATCTATTTTATTATTGCCCTTTCCCATATTTTTTTTTTTTTTTGAGCTCATACAGACCTAGGTTAATGTTTTGCTGATCAGTCCTATTTTTTGACTATAGAGTTTTTAAACATTGCAATGGAGATTTCACCTGTAAAAAGTTATAAGGCCTTTACTATTATGTTATGTGTCATATGTATTATGTGTGCACACTTGTGTTTTGTGTTTGAATGTACGTATGTCCATATGTCATATATGATGAGTGCTCATGAAAAAATGGATCCAAATATTTTTTTTAAAAAATTATTAAACCCAATCAAGGGTTTAATAATGATATAATACTCAGTAATTTAATTTTTGTCTGAAAGAAAAAATGATACATTTGCCTTGTAAGCATTGTTTCACCTTTCTGAAAACCTTGCAAATAAACTTTCTGTATAATTATCTCCCTATAAATGAATAGTCTCTGGCTTCATGAGATATGTAGAACAATTCTTACCACAAACCACAAACCCATGTAATATCCCAAAAAAAGGCTTTAAAAATGACAAGACAGAGCATGAGCTATTCTTATCCCCCATGGATCATGTTATTCACTATCACTCTCTTTTGATAGACAATCACTAATTATAATATGCTAGGTAACACCTTTCTTGCTAACTAAGTAATTCTCAAATTATACAATAAATATTTTTGGAAGCTTCCTTAATATTTTCTTTCCTTTTTCTCCTTTCTCTATGTCTTTTTCCTCTGCTCCTCCTCCTCCTCCTCCTCCTCCCTCCTCAATCTTCTTCTTCTGTCATTATTTTTGTTTTTTCATGCTGCAGATCAAATCAAGGGCCTCAGGCACACTAAGCACATTCTGTCTCTCTGAGCTATATGCCCCTACCCTTACAATATTTTCATGTGTGTCATATCATTACTGTTTAAGAGATTATCAGCTTTCTTCAAGAAGCTCCCACCAGGTGATTCTACCATTTACCAGGAGAGCATTTCTAAAATATTCTATCAGTAATATGCATATTTTAAAACATCATTCACATGTTGTCTTGTGTTCTTTCTGGCCAACCAGCCATGTCCTGATTCAAAATTTCCAAAAGAAAGCCCCCACATACAGTTACTATTGATCAGGGATGATATTGATAGTAAAAACTATAAACTTTGGGCTGAGGTCGTGGCTCGGCAGTGGAGCGCTTGCCTCGGATGTGTGCGACCCTGGGTTTGATCCTCAGCACCACATAAAAATAAATAAGTGAAATAAAGGTATTGTGTCCAACTACAACTAAAAAGTTAAAAAAAAAAAACTATAAACTTTGACAAAAGTTTGTTCCTATAATATCTATATTTTCCTGAATACAAATAATCTCATTGTCCATCTTACTTATTATTTCATTCTATATGTTTTTGGTTTGTCAGTTAAATGATTCTTAATGCTTTTTCTTTCAATTTTCCTGTAATTATCTATGGATTATATTCCCTTTAAATTGCCACAAATATAGTTTGATGGATAACAAATGTATGGAATTATTATGAATGTGTCTATGGGTAAGTTTTCCCATCTTAAAAATGAAGATAGCAGGGGCTGGGGCTATAGCTCATTTGGTATAGCACTTACCTAGCATGTGTGAGGCATTGGGTTTGATTCTCAGCACTTTGTCTGTCTACAACTAAAAAAATACTTGTAAAAATGAAGATAACACTAATAAGTCAAAATACATTCTATTGTTATGTATAACTTAAAAAGAAGAAATTTATTTTTTAAAAAAATGAAGACCAGGGGCTGAGGTTGTGGCTCAGCATTAGAGCACTCTCCTAGCACGCACGACTACCTGGGTTCGATATTCAGCACCACATAAAAAAGTAATAATAATAACATAAAGACATTGTGTCCAACTACAACTAAAAAAATAAATATTAAAAAATTAAGACCACAATAATATCTATTTTCAATGTTATTGAAAGAAACAAGTGAGAAAACACATATAAGTCATTAAAATAATTAGCAGAGAAAGATGAAAGCTCAAGAAGTGTTACCGTAACTATGATTCTGTGGTTTTTTTTTCCCAGTTACCAACTCTGAAGTTTGATTTATTCAGTTCTGTTGCCTACCTTGCTCCCATGAGCAGAACCAACAGTACATATGGATTTAACATATGAGAAGATTCATTGCTGATTGGATATTGGCCAATCAGAGCTGAGGTTTCCAATGCCCTATAGAAATATCCAACTAAAAATTCAAACTTGATTAGGGTCATGTTTTGTCAAATTGAAAATAAATTTATCTTGAGACTACATATGAACTAAATGAATATCTGAAAAGCAGAACAAGAAATTTCAAAAATTGCATAAATTAGGAAATGTAAAGCAGTTGATCTGATTTCCTTTTTTAAATTTTCCATTTGGCAAAATGTGCTCAATTCCTGTGGAAGAATAGAATGACTAGAATTTTGTAAGAATTGCCTATCCCTTCCAGGCAAGATGGAGCAATGATCACTAGATGTACTGCTTAAAAGAGTCAAAATTGAACAAATATAGGTAACAATAGTTTTTAAATACTTAACCTCAAACTACTAAAGATAAAGGATGGTGATCCTTGAAGGACAATAAACAAACCAAGTAGGATCAAACATCAGTCCAACAATGCTATGCTCCAGTGCTATGAACCTAGAAAACTTCCAGGATGTGGCAGTGGGAGAGGGAAGCCAGTTGAAGCATGGAGGCTCCATGAGTTCAGAAGACAGAACTGAGAACCAGGAATCCAAACCCCCAGAGTTTTCCAGTTAAATGAGAGGTGAGAGGAAGAGCTTCACTCTGGAGATCTGCAGAGCACCTCCGTCAAATGTCTGGCTTAGTGCAAATCAGAGCATGTACATAGAGTACCCAAGGCTTGGGATATATAACTCAAAAGATTAGAGGTAACAGTGGCAGACACACATACAAACTGAAAACTTCATAATTCATGAGCATTGAGTATAATGCAGAAAGAAACTTGCCTCAGCATTGGAGAACATCAGGAACATTAGGTATCCATTAAGCATTGTCCTTGTCCTATCTAACAAACTTTTAAAATAAGACCAAAAGGACCAAACAATCTCCAAGTAACATGACTGCCCCAGAACAAACCTCCTGATTATTTATAGGCATATAAATAGGAAAAATCCATAAGTTAAAATTCAAGATATCTCACATTGATTAAAAGTTACCAGACAGGTAAAGAAACAAGAGAATAAAATTCATAATGAAAATAATCAATTTATCAAAAATGACTCAGAAATGACATAAATTTTAAAACTAGAAGTATTTAAAATGTATTTTAATTGTTTTAAATGTGCACAAATATTTATGTAGAACCATTGAAGATATAAAAGACCCAAAAATCTAAGAATAATAAAAATTTTAACATTCCATTATAATGTAGAATATAAAAATACATTGAATAGACTTGTAGCAAATTAATCACTAGAAAAAATGTGATTTGAATATACAGTGAGGAATAAGACAAGAAATGTATGAGGTTACCTCTTCTCCTAAACATCATTCTGGAAGTATGAAAAATAAATTAAAGCTACCCAGTTAGAAAGTGAGAAACACATTAGACTTTATTCACAAACATGATAGTTAATGTAGAAAAGATGATGTGATCTATATAAAAGATACTTGAATTTATAACCAAATTTTTCCAGATAACCCAGGTAAATATAACATACAAGAAAATTTCACAAAATTAGACATATTTCTAAATAGTAGCAATGAACAATTTAAAATAAATTTCAAACAATATTTCATAATAGTATCAAAATCATTAATTAGTTAATTAGATATAAATATGACAAAAGGTATAAAACATCTGGAAATTAAAAACTACAAAATTTCAGGGAGAGAAATTAAAGAATATAGAAATAAATTAGGAAAGGTACATCATGTTCAAGATTTGAAGTCTCAATATTGTTTGGATGCCCTGTCTCCTACAGTGAGCCATAGATTCAACAGCATGCTAACCTACAAAGATTCATATAGAAACTGACAAACAATAGTAAAATTCATAAGGCAATTCAATTAACCTACAAATAGAAAAAAAAATTGAAAAAGAAATGCAAAGTTGGAAATCTAATACCACATAGGCAAGACTTACTAGAAAGCTACAATGATCAACCAATGTGATGTTGATACAAAGATAGACCAACGTGTCAATGAAGCATAATAATACCGAAGTCAACCCACTCAAATACACTCAACCATTTTTTAGAATAATGTAAAGACAATGTTTGGCTACAAGATTTTCTTTTCAGCAAATGCTAAAATAATTAGAAATTCAAATGCTAAAAATAAAACAAAAAAGTACTTCAAATCATATTTCGAACTACATATAAAAATTTACTCAAAATTAATCATAGGCCTACAAATAAAGCCTGAAACTATAAAATACCCAGAAGTAAACACACACACAAAAAAAGCATTGTGATGAAGATTTCTTAGAAAAGACACTGAAAATACAATCCATAAAAATAAATGAATAAATAGACAAACTAGTGGTATTTTCTTCATCAAAATTTAAAATTTCTACTCTTTTAAAGACACTAATAAAAAATGAATATACAAACCAAATCCACTAAGAAAAATATTTGAAAATTCCATATCTTTTAAAGGATATTTTTAAAGAATTAAAGAATTCTCAAAGCAAACTAAGAAAACAAATAAAAACATTACAAATAAACAAAAGAAGTGTAAATATTTGAACAATCATGTTAGCAAAGACGATTCATAGATGAAAGCAAATAAAGAGATGCTTGAAGTCAATAGTTAATAAGGAAACACAAATTAAAAATCAAAGGAGAGTCAATTATACATGTTTTAGAATCCCTAAAAAATTTTAAAAATTATGACACCAAGTGATAGTGAGAAGACACAGGAAATGGAACTTCTATATTATATTGTGGAGAATTTAAAATAGCACAGGTTTGGAAAACAGTTTAGCAGTTTCTCAAAAACTTAAAACTTTCATCTACCACATGACCCAGCTATTTCAATCTTAGATATTCATTCCCAAGAGAAATTAAGATGTATATCCATACAAAAATATGGATTTACAATAACATTTCTAAAAGTTTTATTTGTAGTAACACCAAACTGCCAATGACACAAATACCAACAGGAAGATGGATAAACAAATTGTAGATCCTCAATACAATTGACTATCAGTGAGAAAACAGAATGAAGTAATATAGAAAACCTTGATAATTCTCAAAATGATCACGCCAACTGAAAGAAACCAGACATAAAAAATGGATGCATATAGTAGAATTACATCTATATAAGTTTCTAGAAAATGTAAACTTATCTGTAGTGATAGGGAGGAACTAGTCAGAGGTTGCTGAAGAATGGAGTATAGAGGTTGACAGGATAGGTTGGAGGAATTAGAATGAAGTAAAGGAAACTTAGGGGAGTAATCAATATGTTCACTATATCAATTGTGATGGTTTCCCAGATATATCCAAATGCCACACCTTAGGCATGCATTTTTTTGTGTGTGTCAATTACACCTCAATAAGAATGGAAAAAACCTCCTGAGTGAGGCAAAATATCATAAAAATCATTGTGATAATGAAGGTAGTTGTTCTTTGGCTTTTAGAAATATGTTTTCTATATTGATCTGTTAACCAAAATTTGGGGAGAATTATTCTTAGGCACTTATGAAAAGATTGTCTTATTCAAGGAAATATTCACATTTTTGGAAGGATTGAAAACATTTTGGAGATAGAGAAAGGATGTTATATGTCTTTCAGTAATAATATTCTAAAAAGATTATATTGGATACTAACCATCTCTCAGGATTCAGTCTTTTGTTTGAGATTCATGAGTTAACAGAGAATCTGCATAACTTGAGTCCTTCTCTCCCTTTTCACTATTTTAACATTTAAAAAGTTGAATTTATATAGTTGTGATTAATTCTGGCATATATATTTGCCATTTTTCAACATAAAATTCTCACATTTTACTTACTCAGTTTTGTACCTTGTGATCTTCAACTGTAGTACCAAAAGATAATATTTTTTCCTTCGTTTGTTCTATTATTTATTAAGTTTTTTATTTCTCAGGTTCAATGATATTTATGTGAATCGTGATAAAAAATAATTTTATGGAAACTTTAAAGATTCTTTCATAATTTAACAATATTTTCATATTAACCTGATTATCAAAGACTAGTTCATTCAATTTAAAAAATTAATTCTTTAAAAATGTGTGGTTGGACCCCAATTTCCCTCTTCAAAGCATCCTTTACAGTCTAATAATTCAGAATAATTCAATGATTTTTATTTATTTCAACAAACATTAGCCAGTAATGTTCTTTCATTTATTCTTTTTTGGACTAATTCAACCTTGCTTATTCACTGGACATCACCTTAGAGAAGGATAAATACATGACATCAGAATATTTCTCATTTAAAATTTTTAAAAATGAAAGTAAGACAATGCTGATGGCCTAAAGTATCCCCTAATTATTTAATTATTCCCCACTCCTCTCAGTACTGGGGATTGAACTAGGGGTTCTTAACCACTGAGACATATCCCCAGCTATCTTTTATATTTTATTTACAGGCTAGGTCTCACTAAGTTGCTTAGGTCCTCACTAAGTTGCTGAGGCTAGCTTTGAACTTATGATCCTCTTGCCTAAGCTTCCTGAGCCTCTGGAATACAAGCACAATTCCTTGTAAATGTATTGACTCTCAACATAAAAGAGGAGATTTTAATATGTGCCTGGCTCCCTTAATTGTCTTCTTCTAATTATATAAAAGAAACAATTGTGTTTTGAATGCCACATGCAGTACTGTTACAAATATATTATCCATTTTAACACACTATAATTTATTTTTTAATCAGAGGTGTTTTTTTTTGGATTTTCTTTTTTTAAATTTATTTTTTCTAATTAGGGATATATGACAGCAGAATACACTTTTAATTCTTTGTACATAATTGCAGCCCAGCTTTTCATTTCTCTGGTTGAACTTGATGTAGCATCACACCATATGTGCAGTCATACTATACCTAGGGTAATGATGTCCATCTTATTCCACCATCTTTCCTGCCCCCATGCCCCCTTCTCTCCCCTTCCTCTTCTTTGCCCAATCAAGGTTCCTCCATTTTTCCCATGCATCCCCCCTCCCATTATAGATCAGCATCCATTTATCAGAGAGAACCTTCAGCTTTTGTTTTTTGGGGGATTGGATTACCCCTCTTAGCATGATATTCTCCAACTCCATCCATTTACCTTCAAATACCATAATTTTATTTTCTTTTAATGCTGAGTAATATTCCATTGTGTATACGTACCACAGTTTCTTTATCCATTCATCTATTGAAGAGTATCTATGCCGGCTCCACAGTTTAGTATTGTGAATTGAGCCGCTATAAACATGGTACATAATGAAAGAATTTATTGTTACATATTTGCACACAGTATAACAGTATAATTTGGCCAATGTCACTCTGAAGTACTACCTTGTCACCCCTGCCTTCCAACCCCTAGTCCATTGCCTCTACTAATCTCCCTTGGATTTTCATGAAATCTGTGCTTTCCTCACTTAATTTTTACTTTTTTTTTCTCTCTAGCTTCCATTTATAAAAGAAACATATGACCATGACCTTCTAATTTTGACTTCCTTTGCTTAACATAATGGTCTCAATGCAGTTTCTTATTTTGAAAACAAAATGATATCATTTTAGGCAGTTAAGAGACAGTCTTCTCAAAAATATTATTTGTATTATTTTTCAACTAGATTTGACATGTGCCTTTACCTTCAAGTGCTAGCTTATTCCTTAGAATCAAATAAGGGCTTAATTCAGTTACGAGTGTAATGTATTGTTACAGGCATTTTAGCCCACACCATTGTCAGAGGGTCAGAAACTGATGGTGGGAGGGACAACATTGTGAGGTATCCAGGGGAACCTGAATCTTGCACAAAGAGAGGAGATAATGACTCATGGGCTGGGGTGGAGCATATTGCCCTCTTCAGCACAAAGGAAGGGGCAAACAAAGAATGAAAGTTTCATGGCACAGCATGGACATAAGGGACAAAATAAGTAGCAAATGAGAAATGGGGATAAATAAACTACAGAAGGATCCAACAGTTTTTACTCTTTTGTCCTACAGCACTGTAACAACAAGAGGTAGTATATTTTATGCTTTTTGAAATGGCTCCTGGACATGAGGTATACATACATTGGAACTGTACTTATATAATCCATCTAAGCATCGAGTGTTCTTCAGAGTGAAAAACTGGAGAAATGATATTCTGTAAATGTCATCATCTATTTATATCACCACGCTATGACTTAGTGTTTAGATATATGCTGTTATATCTGTCATAATTCCTTGTAAATGTATTGACTCTCAACATAAAACAGGAGATTTTAATATGACAAACCTTAAACCTTATATAGTAAGGGTCATATTGTTCATTATATTCAGAACAAGAGTGTCAAGTTAGTGCCTTTATATAGAATAGAGACCTGCCTTATATTTATGTTTCAGTAAAATTTACTGTTGGTCATTTGATAAACTATGGTAAATATCCAGTTGGATAAACGTTGAAAATTCAGGAAATTGAAGTTCTGTTTAAATAGAGAAATGAGGATCAGTATCAAGTGAAAAGTTTGCAATGCTCTTGTTTTTGTAATGACCAGGGATGTCTTTTGTATGGCAGGTGTATATCAAGTCTTGTGAGTCTTACTCAATGAAATACACATTTATTTTTTACTGACCTCTTCCAATATCACTTCCTCTTCTCTTAACAGGTCTTCTATGGCATCTCACTATATTATTTCCCTTACCCTAAAAAGTTATTCTTGTGCGTGCAATAATTTTAAGATGACTCAAGTTTGACTTCCTTTCAAAGTGTCTACTCAGCCCAATAGAAAATAATGTAGTAGGAATGTAGACTGCACTTCTGCTACTTTCTTTCTTATTTGTTTTTCCTTGGCCTACACCAGGAAGCCTTACACTCCCAGAGTTTTCTAAGAAGAAAAGTTTTTCACTGTTCATATTCATGTATGTTCTCCCTACACTCCAAACCCTCAAGATCTTTTCCACTTTGTTCCTGATCAATAGGAGCCCAGGGATGAGCCTTGGCCTATCTGCATTACAGAAAGGACAAAGAATTCAATTTCTTCTCATTGGTGCTGGAAATTCATCTCATTGTTTCTTTTAGATTCTCCTTCTCCTCACATTAGGATGTCTATCATAAAGATAAGAGATAACAAATATTACAGGGATATAGAGAAAAAAGAACCCTTGTACATGGTAAGAATGTACATTGGCATAACCATTATAAATACCAACCTGGAGGTGACTAAAGAAACTAAAAATAGAACTACCATTAAGTCTCAAGATTGCCAGCATTGCAAATAAATGATAAGGACTCAGGAATCCCTTTTCTGGATATATACCTGAGTGAGATGAAATTATTATCTCAAAAATATTTCTGCACTGCCAAATTTCTTGCAGCATTATTTACAATGTCCAAAGTATGGAAACAATCTAAGAATCCATCAATGGATAATGACACGCATACACACACAGACACACATGCACAGCCTGTATATATTCACATACACATTTATGCTGTGACATTATTCATCCTGAAAAAGAGATTCTGCCCTTTGCTACATGGGTGGACCTAGATGACATTATCCAAGCTAAAATAAACTAAATGCAGAAAGAAAAACATCGCATGATCCCACTTATCTCTGAAATTTAAAAAAGAAGATAAAAACCAGTTATAGGAAATGAAGAAGAGAGGAAAATGAGGAGATGGAAGTCAAAGCATGTGAGTACAAATGATGTAAGCAAAAATTGTATTTGAAACATTTGTGAATTTTAGTTACTTTTGACACAAAAAGTAATAATTATGTGAGACGACAATATGTTAATTTGCTTCATTATAGTAAACTTTTTGCTATCTATGTTCCCTATAAGATCATCTTTTAAACCTAAAATATATACACTAAGATTTATTAGATGAAATAATTTATTGTTTAAATATACATGGTGTTTCGGGATGAGCACACTTTGAATTCTTGGGGCATACACCATAATCCATAATGCACTGGCTCTGCTACTGTAACAAACCCAAAATGATTCTCAATTCTAGAGGCCACTGCTTAATGGACAGAATGGGTGGTTCACCTGACAGCTATTGGTGACCTATAACCTCATTTGATTGTTCACATATGTTTCCCAAATCTGTGTACTTACAAAATCCTGAAACTATATCTGTGGTATTAACTGCCTGGTGAGAAGGCAGACATCAAAATCAAATAAAACAGTCCTCAAAAATTATGTTAGCGGTAGACAGAGTGCTGTGTAAGCTTAGAGTAGAGATCAATAAATTCTGGCACATTAGGTAAAGCTTAGAGAAAATGTGATATTTAAGATTATTCTTAAAGGATTGTTATGACCTTGGGAAGTAGAAGAAAGGGGTCAGCATCATCCAGCCCATCAACCTGTGCCTGTGTGTCAAGAGTGTTGACATGAAATAGAGTCAGATTGTCGGTTCTTTTTATGGTTTTCTACTGTCAACTAAATATATATTCAAATAGGATGGATTTCAGGCCTTAAATCCTATTAAAATGTCTTTACCTAATACAGTAAATCTCATAGACTTTAGATAACATCAAAAACTATTAAAATTCTAAATCTGAACATATAAATGTTTAAGCCATCATTTAATGTGTTTTTATGTATTCCATTTAAGGCTATCAGAAATCTATATATTTTTCTATCATGAAGGATGGTTCTCTCTGACTATGGAGTTATTCTCCAGCTATAAAACTGTGAGAGTAGATTTTTAAGTAAGACTCTTTTATTTTGTAGATATAAAAATAGCTAAATCAATTTAATTTTACTAATTTTTCTGATATCACATATTTCCTTATGTGCTTTTACTTGGATAAAATTGAGAAAAACATTTCTAAATGATGTAAGTTCATATCACAGAAACAATTTAGTTATGAGTTTTCGGTTTTATAAAATACTTTTGAAAATATATTCATTTACACTTTAAATGTAATCAACATCACAATAGAAATTTATTCAATGTTTTAATTAATATTTACCATTCTCAAATACTTGCTTAATTAAACTTTTTTTCTCTTCACAAAGAATCAGTGAGTTGGAAATTGCATGAGCAAGACCAGTACATGTATTCAGATTCTCAGCCTTGTATTGTCATGCTCCATTAGCAACTTCAGAGAGCTCATTGAATTTTTAAAAATTAAGTTTCCAGAACACTATTTTATACTAGTCAACCTGCTCCTCAAGCAGATCATTAAAATTATTCCATTTCTAGTCTAAAATGAATTTTCTCTGTTAGAGATGGTGAGTGTATAAGAAAAGAAATTTTTGCTATATTTTTAACTGAAACTATATTTAGTTTTAAAAGATTGTTTCTCGTGTCCAATTATACTATGTCTTATATGCTGGATTCTGTCTCCCTCTTCACTCTTTCTCTTTTTTCCCCCTTTTTCTATATGTTATCCTCCTCTCTCTTAATACATATCCACACATACACTTACATAATTATGGGTAGACTTTGAAATATGTTTTGACATCCCTTTATCATCTAAGATATATTTTAAGTTCAATTAGTTCATAGATCACATATATATGACATATGTGTATGTGTGTGTACACACACACATACACATATATATCTATATCTATATATAGATAGATAGATAGATAGATAGATAGATACAGACATTCATAGAATAAATATAAAAAGACACAAATTCAAGTTGAAGCCCAATATTTTAACTAAATTTCTTATTGGAAAATATCCTCATTTTCTACCCACCATTTTATATAAAAGTTGGTTCTAATATATATAGCATATAAATATGTATATTCATGTAACCTAAATATTATGTATATGCCTACATATAACAAGTAATTTTGTACACATCTATTTTGATAGGTAGAAATGAGGTGAGAGTATCCAAAAATTCAGAAAATGTTAAAATATTAGAAGTGTGTACTTAATTGGTCTGGCTGTATTTCAAAGCTCTCATAGATAATTTTCAACTGGAGTAAAACTGGTAACTGCAGTGCTGATCTCCACACTTGCTTCCAAAAGTCCATGTCTGACTTTCCTGTGCTTAATGGAAGAAAATAGGCCCAAATCTTCAGCCTAGGATCTGACTTCCTTAACAAGACTCCTAAAGTGTACGAAATAAAATCAAGAATTAATAAATGGGATGAATTCAAATTAAAAAGCTTTTTCCCAGCAAATGAGAGAGCCTACAGATTGGGAGAAAATCTTTACCATATGGACTTCCGATAAAGCAGTAATTTCTAGATTATATAAAACACTCAAAAAACTTAACACCAAAAGAACAAATAACCCAATCAATAAATGGGCTAAGAAACTGAATAGACACTTCACAGAAGAAGAAATACAATTGATCAGATATATGAAAAAGAGTTCAACATCCCTAGCAATTAGAAAACTGCAAATCAAAACTACTGTACGATTTCATCTCACTCCTGTCAGAATGATCTTCCATTTTTTGACCTTATATATTGGTCAAATTTTAGGCCTCTCATTTCTTTTATCTCCTTCTCTTCTTTTCCAGGAATTAGTCTTTCTTCTTTAAGTTATAGGCTAAAGACTAGTTTTACTTACTTTGAACTTTGTCTCTTCACTTTATAAAGATTCTAAATCATGACTCACGTATTTGCAGGTTATTTTACACAGCTCCTTCACCAGTGACCAGATAGAATAGTATGTAGGAAGAGGTAAGAAAAAAAAATTTTTTTGAATGCAAATATTTTAAAAAAATTTTTCTACCTACATTCTCATTAAGTAACTTATTTTCTAGTTCTTATTTATTTATTGTATTTTTTCCTTAGTCCAACAACCCAATTTTGTTTTAGCAATCAGAAAACTATATCAGATACTTCCTGGTTCTAAGACCATTTAATTACAATTAGGTGAATTTAGAAAAAAGAAAGGGCTTTCATCCCTAAGCCCATTTTATTTATTCAACATTGACCATAAGGTTTCTAAATTTCAGAACAAAAAAAAAGCTACTCTGTAGGTCCCCTATAGGCAATTTCTTTTAGAGAGAAAGTACTTTTTGTTTTAATATAGATTTACTATGTTGTAGCTCAAGTATTCTCTTGTTTATTTATGGATATGAAAGTAGAAATCTCAGAGTGGAGAAAGGAAAATGAAAAGGTAATATTCACTTCATATGCCCCTGAAAAATGACAATAAACTCACTATGTAACTAATAAACACCATATTATTCCTACAAGCTAAACACCAACTATTTTGCAAAGAACACATATAAAAGGAAAACAGAGAACTATATACTTAATCCCATGGGCCTGAGAACTCTAATGCCAACTTTAACTGAAAGGACTAATAAAATTACTGTCACTTGCAGAGTACTTTAATGACAATAGCCCTCATTATTGTCAACAGCATAAATATAAAATAATCCAGAATCTAAAATACTTTTAATAGTGGAAACTGTAGTACCTTGAACAAAAGCACTCAGCAGAATATCACTGGCTAAACATACGTTCTCAGTATAAATCTGTGAAGCATCAAAAAAGATTGCATTTGATTCCTATTCATTATGCTAGGAAACGAGGCACTCTCACGTTGCCGTCATTGTAACCTGCTGTAGCTGAAATAACAGGTAAGGAACACAGCAAGGAAAGTACTTTCCACAAATCATAATAATTATACACTTCTCATTGATACCCATCTGTTAATTAACCATCAGAACTGCAGATCAGTGTCTATCGCCTGGATTGTTTTGATACCTGTTCTTAGTTTTCTGTCAAAAAAGAAAACAGAAAACATCAACAAACCAAGTGAAAACTTCAGGAGTTTTGAGTTACCATTCAATACTTCCCTGTGGCTTCAGGAAAAGAAAATTATAGCAGAACATAGAAAAAATTTTTGAAGAAAAATGCAGAGAAAGGAAGAAATAGAGGAAAGCAGGGAGAGGGAGAGAATAGGAAGGAAAAGAGGAAGGGAAGAAGGGAAGAGGAAAAGGAAGGAGGAAAAAAATTTTAGTACCCTATATGTCATAATTATACACTACATATTTCCTAAACTACTATCTTTAAATGTTCTCTCACAATTCAAAGGGTTTTATTTTTCACCTTCATTGTTTCCATCCAAACTGTCCATTAGGGCAAGGTCTTATTTTAACTTCTCCAATTTATGCATTTACACATGTCAGTGTGGTAAGAGAAGTATTTCAAATCTGTGTTTTCAACTAGTTGTTATCCCCCAATTGAAGGTCAGACCAAAAGAAAGGGAGCCTCAGGGAGCTTCATCCTAACAACTACAGAAAAACAACCATTTGCCCCAAATTCAGAACAAAGCAGTCTATAAATATTGCATAGTTATTATTTTTAATGTATGGATGATTATAAATCTCTTCTTTTTTAGTTTCTGTTTATTTTTTTAATATTACAAATTCAGTATCAGTTGGCTATTCTTGTCCTCCTTTCTGTAATTTTATGAATAATGTGCTATCAAATAAATTAAAAGGTGTTGTCAATTTCAAGGATTCCAAAATTAAGAAGTAAGAGATATGTTTTAGGCAGTCATTGTCTTTTCTGTGACTTGTGAACTCCTATCATAAAGGCAACCACTTTCCAACACAGGGTCCTCATTAATGAGCTCTAAGTGGGGAATTATTCCCATAATGGGCTTATTCTTCAAAGCAACAGGAAAACCTTCACTTACCTAATGTCTAAAAGTGCAAAAAGTAAAAGCACTCTAATGTTGCATTGAAGTGAACAGGATTACCCCAATAACTTTATGGTGGCATTTTTTTGTACCCCAAATACCAGAAGCAATAGCATTACTGTAAAAATAAATGATAACGCTCCCCCCACCCCCCTCTCTTTCACACACACACACACACACACACACACACACACACACACACACAAACACACATGCATACACACACATATAAACATACAGAGAAGAAACAATTGATAAGGGGATAGTTCTTGCCTCCTCTAATTCAGGTATATTCATATAAAAAATACATTGTTCTATTTTTATCAGTGAATACACAGAATGTTATTATTTTCTCTTCATCAATGAGACCTGATCATAATAAAGCTGTAAATACTATCATGTTTTTAGAATAGATTACCTGATTTCCTCCATTATAGTTTTTCTTTAAAAATTGAAGGAATCACACTCAGCTCTTCATGAAATGGAAAAGAAAAAGTGTTCCATGATAAAATGTCAGCAGGATATAGTAGATATCACTGTCATTATTCAGTATTTCTGTCCCTACAATATTCCATGGAAATCTGTTAGAAAACAAGATAACTGAAAGATTTTTTTCTCTTTAATTACAACTAAAGGTTATCATTAATATTTTAAACTAGCCAAATAAAATAAATTTGGAATGTTAAAAAAACTGCACAATCTCAATAAACAAACTCAAATGATCAAATATTATAAAAGACCCTGAATAAAACACCAGTCCCCTCAGGTTGCAAGATAAGTAAGTAGGTAAGTAAACCCATGATTTCTTTTTATAAGGAATAAATTTACAATAATTACACGGATAAGTTTATCATGTTGCTTAAGATGATTGTCTCAAAAATTTAGGCCATTGTCAAGCCATAGAAACAATATTTCCTTTAACTTTTAAAATTACTTATGTATTTATGACATCTAAAGAAAGGCTGTACAATAAGAAAATCATTTAAGAACATATCATTTTAGAATTGTTCCAGAGAAAAAAGTTGTTTTCTCCAAGTATTGAAGTTTAATTCAATTATAAATTAATGAAACTGAATTACCGAAGATAATTAAATTTGACATGCATTTTATTCTACTACAATTAGTTGCCAGTTTTCATTATGTTTGAATTCAGTTGACTGTAGAAATCTTATTAAAATTAAATTTTAAAGAAAAAATAATATGCATTCTCTACATCTAAGTTTTATTATTTACTCCTTCAGGGAAACGTCTTTCATGTACATTCAGTCTGAAACTTTTCTAAAAAGAATTTTTTAAAGTAGGTTAAATTTAAATAAAGAACTTATTGAACAGTTTAAAGACAAATCTCATTAGACATTAAAGCTAGTCACCATAACTTTTCTTGTTATAACTTACTATTTTTGTGGTTTTTGATTATTTAAACATAGAATCCCTATTGTACTTTTAAACAGTACCAGTAGGGTTGTAAATAATGGTTAAAGGCAGAACACACTGAATTTAAAAGAATTCAATTTCATATTTTTGTCCCAGACAGTTGTAGCAAGACCATATTTAGATTAAGGCAATTTCTTTTTCTACTCTGATGCACACAACCTTTTAAAATGCTGGGAACAGAGATATAGGTTCCAATATGAATTGCAAATGACCTTATAAAGCTTTAAACTATTGCTTATATGTCTTAAGCCACTGCAAAGTTTCACAACAAGAATTTTTTTTTACTTTCCAACGTTCTCTAAATTTACCGTTCTATCTTGCTTTGCATATCTAATATTCTCATATGCACACATGCCTATGTACACTCTTTCTAAGGATGTAAACATCATGTCTCTGGAAACCAAAAAGTGTTCTTTATACTGACTTGAGTGCTCAGTAGAATCCTCTAATCTCATGTCACTCCAATAAGGTTTCTTCATAACATCACCACCACATACCAGTAAAAACTGAGGGACAGAGAGCCTACTTAACATCTGCTGAGCTTGAAATAAAGGGCAGGCACATATGCTTCAATGATAATTCAAGAAAGAATGTATTTCATCCTGAACAATAATATAAAACTTTATATTTATCCTAGAGTATAAAATTTTAACATGTAAAAGAAAAACTTCTTTCCTTCCAAGAACCAAAACATGAAAACATTTTTAAAAATCACATAGAAATGTTTATAGATACATTAAGTATATTATATGTCAAAGATCTATATCAAATAGTGTCTTAATATCAAAGTAGTGAGAGGATGACTTTACAACATATTTCTATCCACTGTGACTACTGATATTAAGACTAAATTAGCCAGTCATGTATTCTACTAAAATATATGTTATAAAATTTAAAACTCTTTATTATGCAGAATTTGTAATATTTCAAAGATAGATTATTATAATGAACACTTTTTGCATATTGTGCAGTCACAAAACACCATTACAACTTAGCCAATCCTGTTGTATTTTCCTGTTCGTTTTTCTTCATCCACTATCATTTTGAGGCAATTTACAGATTTCACATCAACTCATCTATAAATATTTTAGTATTCATCCTTAAAAGGTTGCTTAAAAATACAAAATTGTTATCAAATCTAACTAAATAAATAATTCTTGAAATAAAAAGTTCATTTAATGTTCAAATTATTTTGTTAATTTGGGTGTAATTGTATTTAGCGTGAACTTACGTCACCCCTGAATCCCTAATTCTGTCTGGAGATTCTCTTGCATGATTATGAAGGCCTTCTGTGACTTAGTCAATAACCAGCCTTTGAGATTTACTTCCAGGCCTTTAGGATTCTCCTAACCTGTCTAAAGCTTCTTGGTTCTATCATGGCTCAACTCAAGTCTCCATGGAGCCTGCCCTGACCACCTAGAATTTTTTCTCTCTCCTACCTGGCCTCTCTATAATGTTTGTTTCATTTAGTGTATATTTCAGAAAAGCTAGAAGCAAGAATATTGAATGTTCTTAAAACAAACAAATGATAAGTTTTGAGTAGATACAAATGCTTACTCTGCTCTGAAATTACATATATATACGTTCATCAAAGTATCATATGGCACCCTTTAAATATTTAAAATTTTTATGCCAGTTAAAAATGGAAATAAAATATATATTAATATTATAACTTCTATATATCAATCTGATAACATAACATCTTATATACATAAAGCAAAATCTAAAAGTGGACATGCAGAAGTCTTGATGAATCAGACATTTTTATGACAGATAATTTAATTTCAATTATATTTGCCAGTTAGAGAGAATTTTATTTTACAATATGAGTGGTCTGACAGTTTTTAGTAGGTTTTGGTAAAGGAGCTGGCAAAGTACAAAAATTGGAGGTTGAGGAAATAGAAAAAACTATTTTGTAATAATAAAAACGACAATAGGAAACACTGTTCTTATCACTTACATCAGCACATCATAATCCTACCTCATTTATTTCTCACAGTAATCCTTGCAGAAAACTGTCATAATCATTTCTCTTTTGCTGATGATGAAACTGACATACATAAAGAAAACTACAAATTTTATGCCTAGAAGCTATATAGCTACCCTCCTGGCTAATAAGAGGCCGCATGAGGATTTGAATTCACACAGCTCAACACCACAGCCCACAATTTTCCCACCTATCCCATGTTCATCCTGAAAAATCACAAAAAAAAAGACTCAAAATCCTGCAGGTAGTAAGTGGAAGGAGAAGACACATCCTGAGCCTTGGAAAGAAGAGGAGTGTCCACTTCTTGAAGAGGAGGTAAGACATGATTAAGCAAGGACACACAGATATTGCAAAGTATTGTGGAGAGGATCCAATTATTGATGTTGGTAAAAATTCAGTACATTTAGGTAGTGTGTCCTCATCCATCTATATGGGAAAAGTTTATAGGACCCAAGGCCCTTGATTCCACACTCAAATATTGTCAGAAAAGATTTTAAATACTATTCTGAAAAACAGAATTGAAAGAAAATAAAAAATAGATTTTTTTTTTACTTTTTCTATTTGTTCTAATTAGTTCTATATGACAGTAAAATGCATTTTGACGCATCGCACACAAATGGAGCACAATTTCTCCTTCCTCTGACATTACATAGTGCAGAGTCATGTTAGTAGTATAATCATAGATGTCAATAGGGTAATTATATCCATGAACTTGCCATCCCCACACCCTCCTCCCCTCACTCCCCTTTGCATAATCCAAAGTTCCTTAATTCTTCCCTACTTGCTCCTCCCTCCCTACCGTGGAGCAGCATCTGTTTATCAGAGAAAATATTCAGGCTTTGTTTTTTGGGTTTGGTTTATTTTGCTAAATATGATATTCTCCAACTTCATCCATTTACCTGCAAATGCCATAATTTCGTTCTTATTTAAGGCTGAGTAATATTCCATTGTGTGTGTGTGTGTGTGTGTGTGTGTGTGTGTGTAACATTTTATTTATTCATTAAACTGTTAAAGGGCATCTAGGTTGGTTCCATAGTTGAGCTGTTGTGAAGTTAGCTGCTATATAAACTTTATGCCATCACATTTTCTTGTCTGAAATCCACAACATACCCTCGAATAATACTTTTACCAAAGCTTGAGTGAAGAGAGGATTCACCTTCCCATATAGGCTGTGAAAAGAAAAGGCAAAAAAGCCAGGCTTTCATAGTGATTCAGAGGCTCCACTATTTAAGTATCAGGTTACATTTTGCTCTCCAACTCTGTATTTTAAAGTGTGATAAACGTTATTTTTCTATGGATCTGCACCACCAAAATTTCTGTAGTACCCCCCTTTTACTTGAGGCTGCATCATTTAATGAAAACTGCATTATCTAATCAAATCTGCATCATTTAATCAAACAAAATTTTATCTTACTTCAGTCACTATGGCAAATATCAAGAATACAAGCAATAGTAAGTGTTGGTGAGGATGTATGGAAAAACGTGTGCTCATACATTGCCGGTAGGTTGCAAATTGGTGCAACCACTATGGAAGGCAGTATGGAGATTCCTCAGAAAATTGGGAATGGAACCACCATTTGACCTGGTTATCCCACTCCTTGGCTTATACCCAAAGGACTTAAAATCAGAAATAGATATTTTTAAAAGCTGAAAATTAGTGAAAACACATTTGAGGCTGATTAGAATGACATACTAATAAATACAGGGGGAAAAAAAAACATGAAACATGAGGAATGATGTCACAGGATGTCACATGATGTCACAGGACTTGGACATCAATGAGCAAACCTTGCCATCAATGAGATGGACACCCATTCAAATACTGTCACAGTATTCTGGCTGGGCACAATTCAGGAGCCACTTGTCAAAAGAAATGAACTTTATTTTTAGAACACACACACCAAACCACACAGCTCCTCAGGAAAAACCTTCAGAGTCCAACTGCCACCACTGGCTTCCCACAAGACTCTCAACCTCCCCCACTCCTCCTGCTCTTGAGGCTGATTGGCTGGGTCGTGTGAGCAGAGCCAAAAAAAGTCCCCCAATGAGCAGCTCCATGGTCTGAAAGGGCGGGGAAACAGCCCAATGAGCATCACCACAGAGGAGCCAATCAGTTGGCAGCTAGAAGTTTGCTAGGGCTGCTGTAAGTCAATCATCAGCTGGCAGCTGGAAGTTTGCTGGGGCCCCTTTCAGCTGTGGCTCTCAACATCTCCCCATCTCTGTTTAAACAACAAGCATGTGGCTTAGGGACCGTGCCTGCTTTAGGTTGTCCAATACTACAAAAGATTCTTACCCGTCCTCGGATGAGCTGACCTCAAGGCGTCAGCCTCCTGTCTTAGGTTGGTACCATTGCAATTGGATCTTACCCTTCATTGACTACCGGTCCAGTATACAGCCACACCTGTGGATAGGTCTTTGTACCAGCCGGGGGGTGAGGTTCTTTGCCTCACCTCTGTTGGCCCCCAAATTTTAGCTGAATGACCATCACAAGCAGAAGGGAGGAGGATATACCAAGCCAATTGACGGCTCCTTTTGGAAAAATTATACCACCGATGACACCATCAGCAAAAATACCCCAACACTACCACCAGTCGCTGCACCAACAGATAGTTCACAATGCATAAAAAAGTTAGTTCACAATTCATACAAGTGATACATAGTCCAGGCAAGTTCTGCAAGCAGTTCAGTGATGGCTATTGCAGAAGCTGTAGATTGGTTTTATCTTTGTCTTCACTGGCACTGGGATGAAGATAGGAATTCTGGCAATAATGGCTAAAGAAAAAATTATGTAACATTCCAGAAGGCACTAAAAGAAAACAATTTTCTGAATAATTTACATTATCTTGAACAGAATTATTAAATATAATGAAAAGGAAAGGTGAAAGTAAACAATCAGATCTGTTAAACTCCTTTTTTGTTCACATATTAAAACAATCCTCAACAGCTGTTTACCCAATTTAAATTAAACCATTTAAATCACGTGAATAAAAAAAAAATTTGGATCCATTTTTTTTATGAGCGCTCATCACATATGATATATGGACATACGTACATACAAACATACAACATAAAACACAAGTGTGCACATAACACATAATATAATAGTAAAGGCCTTATAACTTTTTACAGGTGAAATCTCCATTGCAATGTTTAAAACTCTATAGTCAAAAAACAGAACTGATCAGCAAAACATTAACCTAGGTCTGTATGAGGTCAAAAAACAAAATAGAACTTCATGATGTGGGAAAGGGTAATAATAAAATAGATATTGAAAAAAGCATCCTGGTTCTGTCGCAGATGTAAGAATAGCCAAACTGGAGTTTTGGATATCAGTTGTTATGGATTTGTGCCAAATCATCTTCTTTTTGGTTTGTAGAAATCGCTTTAGTTAATCTTTCTGGAATCCAAATTGGCTGCTGTTCTCCCTGTGGAAACACACAAACAGACCCCTGACTCCAGACAATTACTGGGTCAGAACCTTTCCATTGTCCTGTTAGAATATCCTTCCAAAGTACCTTGGGCTTATGTACATTTTTTGGACACATATGCCTTTTCGCAGCACTAAGTCCTGATGAATCCAAATTTAAAAAGTTTAGAGTAAAAAGGGTTATTTTAAGTTTATCTTTGGGGAATATATACCCCTTCCCAATTCCTTCTTTTTGCTTTAATAAATACATTTTAATAGTTTGATGAGCTCTTTCAACTATGTCTTGTCCCTGTGGATTGTATGGGATTCCTGTTATATGAGTAATGCCAAATGATGAGCAAAATTGTTTAAAAGAGGTAGAAGTATAACCAGGGGCATTATCTGTTTTTAACTGTTTTGGCTGTTAGCCATCCCTTGAGGGAGTACTTTCCATTCATATCTCTGATCAGGACCTTCATGATTCAGTGCAGGGATAGTAAATGCAAAATGTGGACTATCCTCAGGATGAATTGGAATTGAAAAAAAAAAAATCTTTAATATCTATAACTAAAACATACCAAATTTTTGGCAAAGCAGACAATTGAGGAATCCACGATTGAGCTGATCCCATAATAACCATCTCATTATTAATGGCTCTTAAATCTTGCAATAATCTCCATTTGCCAGATTTCTTTTTGATGACAAAAATGAGACTATTATGGGGAGATACAGAAGGTTGTATATGTCCTTCTGCTAATTGTTGTTTGACCAGGTCATGGGCTGCTTGTATCTTTTCTTTATTCAGGGGCCACTGAGGAACCCACACTGGTCTTTCTGATTTCCAAGTAATTTTTATTGTCTCAGTGGCCCTTTCTGAAAATCCAACCCATGTCTGTCCGTTCCTTGATCTATTTGTATTGGTGCTGCTATACCTTGTTCTTGTTTTTCTAATCTTTTTCCTTTCCTAAAACCTTGTCTAGTCATAACAGTGGGTGCATTTTGGTTGATGTTATTTGTTAATGTCAAACCTAATTGATCTAGGACATCTCGTTCCCATAAATTTATAGGAAGATGATCCAATACATATGGCTGTATAGTTCCTTCACATCCTTCAGGATCCTTGCAATCTAATACCATTGCACTTCTATGGGGATTAGTCGCCACTCCTAGGCCTCGAAGCATTTGAGTGGCTTGTTGTAATGGCCAGTGTTTTGGCCATTCTTGATGAGAGATGATGCTAAGGTCAGCACCTGTATCCAGTAGCCCATTAAATTCATGTCCTTGAATATTTAGTTTTAGCATGGGGTGAGAATCTAAATTTAAAGAAAGCATAGCCCAATCTACACCTGTGGAGCATAATCCCTTGGAACCACTTTCTACAGTACGACTGGAAAATTTATCATGTAGGTTGGGTATTATTAGTAACTGTGCTATTCTATCTCCTGGTGAAATTACTGATATACACTTTGGAGAACTGGCTATAATTTTTATTTCACCTTCATAATCGGGATCAATTACCCCAGGACTTATCATAAGTCCTTTTAGTGTAGAAGAACTGAGTCCCAATAATAAGCCTACTGTTCCTTGGGGAAGAGGTCCTTTTACCCCTGTGGGAATGATTTGAACTGCCATCTCTGGAGTTAGTACTGCTCTGTTGGAGGTGCAGATGTCCAACCCTGCACTCCCTCTGGTTTGTCTGATGAGGGATCTAATGAACAATGTGTCCTGGGCACTACCCTGATGGGGTTGCTGGGTTCCTCCAGTGCTCCATATATTTGTGGTCTTGGGCCCCGGAGCATTGGGCTCCCCTGTCCATTTTTTGGCAACGGAGCCTGATGCCTTTCTCCATGATATTGAGGATAAATACCTGGTCCTTGTTCGTTTGTTGATAATGGAGTGCCCTCTATGGTGGTTTGAGAACGGCATTCATTAGCCCAATGTCTCCCTCTATGGCATCGTGGGCAAATACCTGGTATTCTACTCCTTTGATACCTAGTTTTGTTAAACCCTCCTCCTATGGGGCAATTCCTTTTAAAATGTCCTGTTTGTTCACAATTGTAGCATGTTCTTGGCCTGGCATCTAAAGCCTGTTTTACTGCAGCTGCCACGACTTGCCCTTGTTCATTAATGTCTCTACATAATTTAATATATGTGTTTAAATCTTCATATTTCCACGGTCTAATGACTTCTCTGCACCAACAATTGATTTGCTTGCTCATATGCCGGTTGTTTTATTAAAGACAGTGCTTATTCGGTATTCCGAAAAACTCTGGTAGCTGTTTGAATAATATGTACAAATTCAGCATAAGATTAATTAGCTCTTTGCATTACCTTAGATAATTGACCTTGTAAACCTCCATGTCCTTGTAAAGTCTTCCATGCCCTAACCGCATCTCCAGCAATTTGTGCATATACGCCAGGATCATATGCAATTTGTTGCTGCTGATCCTCATAAGGTCCCTTTCCTAACAACATATCTAGATTTCTCTGAGGATAACCAGCTGCTGCATTTAGCCTAGCTGTCTCCTTGCAAAATTCCTCATTGGCAACCTTCCATAACAGGTATTGTCCTCCATTTAGCAGAGCTTTACACATATTAGCCCAATCTGCTGGTGTCATGTTCAAGTTGTTAATGGATTTGACCATGCTTACAGTGAAGGGTGCTTGAGGACCATAGGTTGTTACAGCCTCTTTTAGCTGCTTCATTGTTTTGAAATTTAAAGAACTGTGAATTCCATGCCCTCCTGCCTCAAATACAGGGCATGTTAATATTTGAGATCCTGTCTCAGGATCCCATCTATCAACTGTGGGGGTTGGGGGCCTCCCAGCATATTGAGGTGGCCTTGTTGGTTGGACACTTACGTCCTCTGGTGATAGAAAGGTGTTAGTAGCAGTCTCCTGTAGAGGTGTTGCTGTTGGTTGGACACTTACGCCCTCTGGTGATAGAAAGGTGCTAGTAGCAGTCTCCTGTTGTAACTTTCCCCCTGATGGCTTTTTCTGCTCTACACTTTCTTTCTCTGTCTGACTAGCTTGAGAGGCCTTCTCTTTTACTTGAATTTTTTCCTCTGTCTGACTAGTTCGAGAGACCTTCTCTTTTATGAATTCTTTCCTCTGTCTGACTAGCTCGAGAGGCCTTCTCTTTTACTTGAATATTTCTACTATAACTATAATACAACCCAACAAGATAACACCAAACAAAACTGAAACAGAGTGAAACAAAATTGAAACAACAAAAAATCATTATAGCCTTTCTATCCTCCTGAAATGTCCATCAGTTCTTTTTCCCTATCTGTTCCTCAGATGTGAACGGTTTTTCTTCCATCTTACACATCTCCAGGGACAGGCAACTTAAAACAAAAGTGAAGCAAAACAAAAGAAGAATCTTAAAATGGGTACCCATCCTCTTGCCCTGCCCTCAGGGGCGAGCAGTTTACCTTATCACTTACCCTCAGTCGTCCCTGTACGGGCCACCAAATGCCGCAGTCTGGTTGGGCATAATTCAGGAGCCACTTGTCAAAAGAAACGAACTTTAGTTTTAGAACACACACACCAAACCACACAACTCCTCAGGAAAAACCTTCAGAGTCTAACTGCCACCACCGGCTTCCCACAAGCCTCTCAACCTCCCCCACTCCTCCTGCTCTTGAGGCTGATTGGCTGAGTCGCGTGGGCAGAGCCAAAAAAAGTCCCCCAATGAGCAGCTCCACGGACTGAAAGGGTGGGGAAACAGCCCAATGAGCATCACCGCAGAGGAGCCAATCAGTTGGCAGCTAGAAGTTTGTTGGGGCTGCTGTGAGCCAATCATCAGCTGGCAGCTGGAAGTTTGTTGGGGCCCCTTTTGGCTGTGGCTCTCAACAGAATACAATAGAAGTAAGGAAGAAAAATTGGAGAAGAAAGTGCTATAGTCATTGAGGAAAATAGAAAGGCACTTCAGAAGTTTTGGTGGTGCAGATCCATAGAAAAATATATAATCACACTTTAAAATACAGAGTTTGAGTGCAAGATGTAACCTGATAAATAGTGGAGCCTCTGAAGACTAGGAAAGCCTGGGGTTTTTACCTTCTCTTTTCAGATGTCGCAGCCTATATGGGAAGGTAAAACCTCTCTTGACTCAAGCTCTGATGAGAGTATTATTTGAGGGTATATTGTGGATTTCAGACAAATGGCATAAATGATGGAAAGACACTTTCTGAAAAAGAAATGCTGTTTTCCTGTAGAAGAAAGTGAGATAGAGAGAATTCACACATTCTTGATAAGAATGTACATCCTTTACAGTAAAGAGGTAGAGAGATTATGAAATGAGAGTTCAGAGAAAACAACAAAGGACAGGAACTGTGCCAAAGGGTAAGGATAGGACAGTGGACTTAAAGTTTAGAGTTGCTAATGGCTAGGAGAAAAAAATAGGCCAATCAAAGTCATTTTATAAAAAAAAAGAGGAGGACAAATGATTTCCATTTAACTGAAATATTTTTCAGTGCCACAGTGTTGAAGAGCAAAGAGGGCAAGCAGGGGTTACAATGACCCTGGGATATAGAAGTTTACTTCAAGATATTTTAGTAGGGAGAGGAAGTGTGGCTTTGAAGATTCACAGTACTGTGAGAGGAAGAATTTGACTTCTAGCATTTAAGCATAAGGAGAGCATCAAGAAGAGCAGCTAGCCAGTAGCATTTTATAATACTTTCAAATTATTTTTCATTAATGTTTGAAGTATTTTAAGTCTAAGGAACTAGATTTGAACTACTTCTGATGTTCATCCTCTGAAAAATTCTCTTGTCCCCCAAATAGTAAGTGATACTATATCATACCATGTATGGTTTAAGTAAATCTGACCCCTGAAAAACAAGTGCTTTTGTACTTGTCAGCTCACACAGTATGCAAACTTGCACAGAATAGGTTTCATACAACTACAAAATCTACTTTCAGCAGCATTATTTCAACATTTTATTCGCCTCTGTAAAACATCACAGGAGGTACTTTTCATCATTGGATCAGGTTTTGCATGTACATTGTTTCTATGTTTGCCCCAAGGCTCTTTAAAGATTATTTTTCTCTGTCTCCACTAATCTTTTGAAATTCTCTGATTTCTGTCACCTAACCCATGTCTACATGACAGGAAACAAATTTTTCAGCAGGAATAATTGGTTCCTAGAGGAATGGGAGGCAGCGTCCAATGTCCAAACAAAATCATTAAAGTAATCATTTGCATTTGGAAGAATTGAAGAGGACATTTCAGAATGTCCATCTTTTTTGTAGCATTTTAGTAGTCAAAAATATTACATAACTTTAGTGCAAAACTAAAAAACAAACAAACAACAACAACAACAACAAAAAAAAAACTTGCATGAAGGGTTGTACGTTCTCTGGGATTGCCCAAACATCAGACTCCTCCCAGAACCATCTCTGACACCTATTTGGAGACACCTACACTTTTTACTCCCACTCGAGATCTTTCTTTATGATCCCCAGTACTGAAGTTTGCCTTTGAGCCTGAATTAACATTTTAAATTTAGTTAGTATGAACAAATATGATGAATTCTCCATTATTTTGACAGGGCTGAAATTGCTCTGGTGATTCATTAGTTAACTTATCAAATATGGAGTGGGATAGTGAATATACTAATTGAAAGTCAAGAAATAGAGCTTAATTGTTTAATGTCAAAAGCTCAGGGACAGATTTCAGGTAATTGCTAGAAAGCCTATTCACATGAGTTTTAAAATATAAGCACTTGATCTAGGTTAAACTAAATATACTTTTCTAATTATTTGGAAAGAGCTTCTCTGGCACATTCTTTAATTTGGATTAAATAAGTAACTTAAATAAAATGATGTAGCCAATTGTGAGGAAAATTTTAATTGAAGTCTGATACAAAACTACAAAACTGAAAACAAATTTCATGGATGCAAAAAATAAAAGAAACTTCCCTGTTAAAAACAGGCATTAAAACCTAATAATAATCTCAAAAGAAAGCAATGCCTACTATCAATTTTGAAGACATAATTTGTATTTAATATTCTGAGTAACTATTGTTCTGTTGTTAGCACAACTGAACAGAGGAATTTAAACATGTTAGTCTCAAAGTAGGGAGACGTTAATTTCTAATAAAATACACAAAACAGCTTATATAAACATATAAGAATTATTTTACGTATTTTGATTTTTTCCTTTAGTCATAAGTCTAGAAAATGAGATGGGCCTGGAGCACTTTGACAATTAAGGAAGTTCCTTTAAGAGACAAAATCCTAAATGGCTTCAATAGTCAGTACTATTAAAAATAACACCCTCAAATTTAGTTATACTTCTTCAAATCAGGTTTCACATTTCAACCTGCCTTATCAGCTCTTCCACCAGGATTTCTTACCAGTACATTAATTTCTTTTTTTTTTACATTTGAATCAAATGGGGTATAATTTCTCATCTTTCCAAGTGTACAGGTTGCAGAATCACATTGGTCATACAGTCATGTATATACATACAGCAATACTAGTGTCTATTTTATTATGCTGCCCTTCCTATCCCCCCTTCCCCTTCCCCTCCCCTCCCATCACTTCTCTCTACCCAATCTAATGTGACACATTTCTTTTTTTCTTTCCTCACTTCATGATACATGTATTTTGTATAACAATGAAGGCCTCCTTCCATCTTCCATGCAATTCCCCTTCTCCCTCCAATTCCCTCCCACCTCTCTTCCCTATTTAGTGGTAATCTTCTTCTCATGCTCTTCCTTCCTACCCCATTTTGAGTCACCCCCCCTTATATCAGAGAAGACATTCGGCATTTGTTTTTTAGGGATTGGCTAACTTCACTTAGCATAATAATCTCTAATGCCATCCATTTCCCTGCAAATGCCATGATCTTGTTATTTTTTAGTGGTGTGTAATATTCTATTGTGTATAAATGCCACATTTTTTAAATCCATTCATCTATTGAAGGGCATCTATGTTGGTTCCACAGTCTAGATATTGTGAATTGTGCTGCTATAAACATTAATGTGGCTGTGTCCCTGTAGTATGCTCTTTTTAGGTCTTTTGGTCTAGTCCAAGAAGGGGAATAGCTGGGGCAAATGGTGGTTCCACTCCCAGCTTTCCAAGGAATCTCCATACTGCTTTCCACTTGGGAATAAATCTAACAAAAGAGGTGAAAGATCTATACAACGAAAACTACAGAACCCTAAAGAGAGAAATCGAAGACCTTAGAAGATGGAAAGATATATCTTGCTCATGGATAGGTAGAATTAATATTATTAAAATGGCCATATTACCAAAAGCACTTTACAGATTCAATAGAATTCTGATCAAAATCCCAAAGGCATTCCTTGCAGAATTAGAAAAAGCAATCATGAAATTCATCTGGAAAAATAAGAGACCCAGAATAGCTAAAGCAATTCTAAGAAGGAAGAGTGAAACAGGTGGTATCAAGATACCAGATTTTCAACTATACTACAGAGCAATAGTAGGAAAAACAGCATGGTACTGACACCAAAACAGGCTGGTAGACCAATGGTACAGAATAGAGGACACAGAGACCAATCCACAAAATTACAACTACCTTATATTAGACAAAGGTGCTAAACCATGCAATGGAGAAAGGATAGCAGCTTCAACAAATGGTGCTGGGAGAACTGGAAACCCATATGCAACAAAATGAAATTGAATCCCTTTCTCTCACCATGCACAAAAGTCAACTCAAAATGGATCAAGGAGCTTGATATCAAATCAGAGACTCTGTGTCTGATAGAAGAAAAAGTTGGCTCCGATCTACATATTGTGGGGTCGGGCTCCAAATTCCTTAATAGGACACCTATAGCACAAGAGTTAAAACCAAGAATCAACAAATGGAACAAATTCAAACTAAAAAGTTTTTTCTCAGCAAGAGAAATAATATGTGAGGTAAATAGGAAGCCTACATCCTAGAAACAAATTTTTACCCCTCACACTTCAGATAGACCTCTAATCTTTAGAGTATACAAAGAACTCAAAAAGTTAAACAACAAAAAAATAAATAACCCAATCAACAAATGGGCCAAGGACCTGAACAGACACTTCTCAGAGGAGGATATACAATCAATCAACAAACACATAAAAAAATGCTCACCATCTCTAGCAATCAGAGAAATGCAAATCAAAACTACTCTAAGGTACCATCTCACTCCACTAAGAATGGCAGCCATTATGAAGTCAAACAACAACAAGTGCTGGAGAGGATTTGGGGAAAAAGGAACACTCAGTACATCAATTTCAACATGTCCTAAATGAACTTGGAGCACAAGTACCTCTCCATTTTCTTTTCAAAATCACTTTCTACTGATTTAACCAGTAGCTTAGTTATTGAGACTCAAAACTTTGTCATTGTTTTCATAATGCAGTTCGATTTGAATGTTAGGCTAAAAAGCAAGATGCAGGTGACTTTTTTCATGTGTATCTAAATTTAAATTAAAAATATCAAATATTGCAAATATAAATACATGCACTTTGTAGGTCAAACTTACAGTCATTGCAACTAGGAAGATAATGAATGATAATCTTTATTTTTATTTTTACTAAATTTAAGAAGAAAAATATAAAACCAAAATTTCAAACTTAATTTTGTGTGATAGGATTATAATTGTTTATTATACTTTATATCTTTGTGATTTTTAGAATCATTTTTCCCAAAAGATAAATACACGTAAGAAAAAAAGTATCAAAGAATAAACAGTGAACAAAAGGATAAGAATAGGAAAAGAGAATCATTAGCCCAGGAAAAAAGTTAATTCTCACAGTCTAAAACAAAAGAACTTGCACAACACAAACTAAGTAGTTGCCAAGTTTCTTCTCTAATGTTTGGTGTTCCCACCATTTCCTCTTTCCCAATCCTGTTTTCCAACCTCAACCTCCCATCTTTGAACTCTGGTACAATCTGAAGCAAGTTTTACATGATTTCACATAACACTCCTTTATAATTTTATAAACTCTATTGAAAATAAAATCTTAATATAAACTCAATATTCATGGTCTAGGATTATCTGGCATGTGCTTTCTTTAATTCTTTTTGTTTGTCCCACATCTGTCTTTTTCAAAAATACTACACATTGCTAACCAGGTCATCCTTTATTTTCTATTCTCTCTCTTTTTTGTTTTCTACTATACTTGATCATGAATGCCTTGTTGTGTGTTTCATATTATCAAAGCTTACATAATGTTTACATCTTAAAGCATAAGGTTGTATTCAAATGCCATCTCATGTGTAGAATCTTTTCCAAATTTGCATAAATATCTCCATCCTCAGCTTTTCTATAAAAAATTAAGCTCCAAGTTTGATGCTTGTAAGTTTCCTCTTAAATATAATTTTTAGATTGCATAATTTTACTTTTTGTTCTAGTGTATAAGATCAGAGAAGATAGTTTATATCTCTATTTACTTACTTATTGCAAAATATATAGTACAATATTTTATACTTATTAAGTACTCAAAAATATTGCTCATTAATGTCAATAAAAAACCTTCTGTGTCAACACTGGGATTAAACCCATTGCTGTGAAATAAGAGAAAGTGAGAGACTACCAACTTTTTTTTTCCAAAGAGCATCTTTGATCACCATGTAAATTTGCTCATTAACAGACTGCTAGATTCTTCATCACATGAGTTGGTCTGTTGCCAAACAAAAAATCCTACCTATTCACATGTGGCTTTAGATAGTAGATATGTTGTTTTCCTAGTAAGTATGTCGATAGTTTAATCTTCTTTTTCAGTCTCCTTTGTACTTAAAAAATCAAAACAGCTGTTGGTAGTTAGATTTCAAGTTTGTGAAGAGAGAATCAGAGTGAGACTTCCTATCACTTGCCTATTTTCTTTCCATATACATTCAAAAGGTTACTTAAAGAAAGATAAGTAACAGTTAGGTCTCAGTTTCACTCTCTGAGAAATAAATCAGCCCTCAACTAAAGTCAATTCTTTTGCAAAATAGTAATTGTAATTTGTCTACTTAACATTAAACAGCTTTGATTTTTCAAAGCACTATTTTGTGTGTGACTTAAGTTTTATCATCAGAACACCATGTATAAGTTAGAGCATAAATAACACTCAGAAATGAGAGAGAACACACACACACACACACACACACACACACACACACACAGAGGAATTCAAGAAGCCTATATTCATTAGTTGCACCAAGTTCAAAAGAATGCTTGCTTCACATCCAAATGACAATTGTATCACCTGTACAATGTTGCTCCATTTTCTTTTTTTGGTATGTCTTGTTTTCACTAGAAATTCAACCCCTTAAGAGCACCTATCATTTTTATCCTCCCAAGAGTATGATGTAAGTAAGACAATTCATGAATTTATTAAGTATATAAATATATTCTCAAATTCTTCCAGTATCTTTCTCTCATATTTTTTCCATTCAATTATAGAACATTAATGCTTGCCTTATAGCTAAAAAGGAAACACAGAATCCATCCTCTTGACATTATTCCAAAAATCACAAAAAGAATTATGCAAAAAAAAAGGTTTATACAATTAATTAATTTGTGTGGACTTTTTTTCTTTCTTTCTTTCTTTCTTTTTTTTTTTCTTTTTTTGTACTTGGAATTGAAGCCAGGGGTGTTTTACTACTGAGCCATATTCTTAACCCTTGCTTATTTTTTTTATGTAGAGACAGGTCCTCACTAAACTGCTGAGACAGGCTTTGAATTTGTAACACTCTCACATCAGCCTCCTGAGCTGCTGAGCTTACAGGTGTGCCCCACTGTGCCCAGCCCTGTTTGTGTTTTTAAATACAAAAATGATGTCAATTTATTAGAGAAAATAGATAAAATTATGTATAAATATATATAAAATGAAAAAGTGAATTTCAGTCCCATTGCATTAAAATATATTTTTGATAAATAAAAGAATACTCATTCATTATTTCCTCTACTCCATAATATGCAACTATTTCTACATAAAATTTGAATCATAATATACTATAACTTTGCAGCTTAGCTTCTTGTTTGTTCATTTAGTACTTTATAATTACTTTAACATATTAATTACAGCAACACATTAAGAAATAATATATTTAAGCAACCTAGTGGAAGACAGTCTCAGATGTCACTATTCTGACTGATACTCAAGTAAAAGGTACTTTATTCTATATGGCTGATATAATTTAGCTTCCTATTTTCCCATAGGGTGGGACATCTGTGGCAAAAATTAGGTAAGAATTAGAAGTCTCCCACAAAAAATTTGTAAAATGTCTGTCAATGTTTTAAAATATTTAAATAAGATAGTTAAAATAAAAATGAATTTCTAAATTATGAACTAGAAGGCAGATTTGAAAATACATATTTGTTTAAGTTAGAAATTTAGAAGTAAGAAAATATTTGAAATAGCTCGCAAGAAACTTAATGAATTGTACAATTAGAAGAAATTACCTGGAAAATAGCACAAAACCGTTTTGTGGGAAAAATAGTTTACAAAACTTGAAAGACAGAGGGAGCAGTTTTAAAAATTATATTCCTCATTTTTGCTAATATTTAGTACATACATCTTATCAACATTTAGTGATTACTTCTAAAATATTTGCTCTTTCATTAACTAGTTCTAGATATTTAAACTAAACACCAAAGGCAAATAGGTTATGTTAAAAATAAACAGATTTAAAAGATTAAATACCCACAAAGAGTTAACTACCTAGCTCTCAATAACAAAAGCAAAAATGAAAAGACAGTGGAATATTTTTTTTCAAAGTACCAAGAGAAAATGTCCACTAAGATACACACAAACATCTCTCTTTCCCTCTCTCTCTCTATCCTTCTCTCTTTCCATCCAATCACACACATGTAATTTCTAAGTGTGATATTAGAATTATATATGTTCATGCATAAGTTTTAAGGGTGGCACAAAGTCATGTTAGTAATAGAAACTGAGTTTATCACTAATAAATCTGACTACATAATCTTCAACAATATGGTTTTCAAGGAGTAAGAAAATGGTATAAAATAAGTTATCATATTGAGTTAAAAAGGTGATAAATTATTGGGTTAAGCTAATCATATATTGACTTCAAAACCAAGAATGACAAATACCTTAGAATAGAAGACAGAAATCATTAAACTATGGCATTCCATGAATCACCCTGTGAGCCAGGTTAAGGAGCAGAATCAGAGAGATTTATGCAGTCCTTAAACTATTTACAAAAATATAAACATCAAAAGTTTTGTTTATTAAACCATGTGTGAAATTAAATTGTCAGTGATAGCCTTTAAGGATATAAGAAGAACATGTACTTTACAAATAAATTTAGGAGTAATATTATGTAAGAAATTATTTTATTCAAGAAGGCATGAAAATATGATGAAAATCGCAGTTTGGCTTGTGTGGACATTGATATAGCTGGTATCAAACTAAATTTCTCACAAGGGACAATTGTACATTCTGAATATTACACAAGAAGAAGGATGGATGATAAGCAGAAAGATATTTCTTCATGTAAAATATGTTAAAATGTTGATATATGAAATTTGCATATAACTATGTTTATATGGACCCATTTAAATAAAAATGCATATATCCATCTATAATCGTGTTAATTTATATGTTATATAATATCCTTATGTTAGTTACACATATATAGTAATATAATACATGGTGAATCATATATGAATACTAGTATAAACACATATACACATATTCATTTACTTAGAGTCATATAAAATTATTAGAAAATAATTATAGCAACTAGATTTGAAATGGCAAGGACAGGAAGAAGGATACATTGAGGTGGGCTTGGAATTCTCCTCACTATTTTCCCTCCTGAATATCTGCCCTTGAGATAAGGACATAAAATCAAAAGTGAAAACCTAAGAATTATCACCCATCTGAGGTAACCAAGGTTAGGCATCAGAGTTTTCTAGCATTCAGTATTTGAGCAATCAAAAGTACTGAAGTAAATTGGTGTGCAGTTCTCTTCAAGACAGATGTAAACAAATGATGACTTTAAAAAAAATAAGAAAGGTTAGAAGTAAACCTTAAAGCTAATGGTTATAAAAGAAATTATGCTAAAAATCACAAAATTCTTAAAAGTAATTGATAAAGCATTCAATTTAAACACTCATGAAATGCAAAAGAATAATCTGTAATATCTGCTCAATTTTTCTGCAAACCTAAAGTTGATCTAAAATATAAATTCCAGGGCTGGGGATGTGGCTCAAGTGGTAACATGCTCGCCTGGCATTCGCGGGGCGCTGGGTTCAATCCTCAGCACCACAGAAAAATAAAACAAAGATGTTGTGTCCACCGAAAACTGAAAAATAAATTTTAAAAAATTCTCTCTCTTTAAAAAAAACAATAAAATAAAATATAAATTCCATTTAAAAATATTTTAAGAGATGAAAAGTCATTTGTGTAGAAGAAAGCACATACTGCCAATTAACTATGGCATAATATGGTAGTAAGACTAAAATATTATTCTCTCTCTCTCTCTCTCTCTCTCTCTCTCTATATATATATATATATATATATATATATATATAAAATATCAGAGGATCCTGTCATGTGTCACTCTGGTACTTTGCTTTTAAAGTTGCGTAATAAAAATTGAAAACATATTCTATCAGCTCCTAGAGATCAGCTTTTATTTCAGAGATCCAGCTTGCTGGTGGGCAGCTTTTTCCCACGTGACAGGGTAAAGCAGGGGCATGTGGGAGTCACTGACAAGAGACTAAGAGGCAATGTCCACATCAGAGCCTTCCAATGAAGTGTCCAAGATCTTGACAGCCTGCATGGGAGTCCATTTTATGCCTTTTTGCATCCTGCTTTCTTCTTATCATTTTAAAAAATTTTTCTGCTTACAGTTGATTTAGCATGTGCTCTCCCAAACTTTCTCAGTGACCCTACCTGTTACATATTCACTCTGTAAAACACATCTTTTCATGTATATTTACCTTTTCACAATTTTTAAGGTGCTTGAAATATTTCTGATTTGTAACAGTGTTTGAGTACAAATCTATTGTTTGAACATTTTTTTTTCTAACAGGAGTATCACTAAACCAACTTTTATGAATTTGTTCAAAGTTTATTCTTAATTTTATATCTAAAGTTTTACATGTTTATTCAATTAAAATCTTACAAATATCATATTGTACATATTTTTTTACTAGTATAATCTTCATTTGGGGTCAATAAAATAACCCTTACCATGTTCTTTGTGTGAGCAGCTGTAGTGTTTGCTTTTTAAAATGTGCAAATGAATTAAAGCAGCTCATTGAAATTCCCTGATAAATTTGATACTCAAGAGTTTAAGATATATATACACCTTTTGATAATGTCATAAGACCATCAATTTTTTAAAGAAATGTTTAGTTTTTTAAATTTGTGCTGAAATAGGAAATATAAAAATTGATCTGAGCCAAGGAATCAAATGGCCACTTTGACTGGAAAGCCTTTTCTCAGGGTTTCAGTCTGCCTTTGAGTTAGTGTGTTCCCTTTCACCACGCAGAGCTGGGTATGGAATAGTGCAGGCTCAGAGTGTGTCCAGATTGACACCGAGAAAGATGGTCTATACACTGGCACGACTACTTACAAAGCATTTTCTCATAGAAGAAAGAATATTATATCACCAGTTTTTACTCAGCACAACCTAGTGGGCAGGAAAATAATCTTAAACATCACCACCTAATACATGTTTAAATCGACTTAAACAGTTTGCAATGCATTCATGTATCAAATTACTACACGGTACCTTATTAATATGAATTTTTTGGTTTTTTGTTATCAGTTAAGAAATAAAAAAATTTTTAAAAGATGCATTTGGTGTTTTCTGCAAATATCATAAAACCTCCTGGATATCTATATATAATATAATGTCTTTAGTAATTTATATATGAGCTTTTCAAATAAATTTGATATTTGGAATGTTTGATCTTGTGATTCATATAATGAATAAAGATATTAATTCATTCAACATATATTATCATTCTTCAGGAAACTCTAAGGAATATTCTTTTTAACCTAAATAAATGTTTTCCAAGGATAAGTAACAAAAGAAGAAGAAAAAAATTTTCTGAAAATTTGGAAGAATATATTTTTTAATGGAGCTATTAGTTTTATATGGAGTGGAGATACAAAGTATTTATGATGAATTGAATTGCCCATGATATATTCTAAGTTTTGTTTTTTTTTTTTAAGAATGTGGTCAAATCAAATGAAAGACTGGAAGATTTATATTTGTATTAATTGTTTTTGGTATACCAAAGTTATGAAGAATAATATTTTAAATCCAATACATTCTTAAGATGTAAAATATTATGAATGCTATTAAACTACATGGATAATTCTCACCAACAGCTTGTCATCCTTGCCAAATGAGTATGGATGTACTATTTACCAGGTTTCAAATTCTTTAAGGGTGTAAATACATAGAGGTTGCTAAAATAATTTTAGTTTAGGTATAGAAGGAATGCCATTACCTTCTTCTGGGATTCAGCAATAATATCTTTAATGTGTGTGTGTGTGTGTGTGTGTGTGTGTGTGCGCACATTATTTTATTACAATTATATTTATAATCTTTTATATATATGAAAAGTCAACAAAAGAAGTTTGATAATATTGAAATTTATTTGGTTGCTTGCTATACTTCATTATGTCATGAATATCAACCTTTCTTAAAAATATTTTCATCTGGGGGCTGGGGATGTAGCTCAAGCTGTAGCTCGCTCGCCTGGCACGTGCCAGGCGCTGGGTTCAATCCTCAGCACCACATAAAAACAAAATAAAGATGTTGTGTCCACCGAAAACTAAAAAATAAATATTAAAAAATTCTCTCTCTCTTTCTCTCTCTCTCTCTCAAAAAAAATTCATCTGTTAACTCAAAAAATTCATATTAATTAGTTAACAGAAATTTTCTAAAATATAGTAAAAGCAATCACAAATTATTACAGTTTTCTACAGTGAGCTGTAATATTACCCTGTATATAATATAGAGAAAACAACAGAAATAATCTTATTAATATCCATATTTCCTCTTTAGTTCTCTTTATGTCATGTAACAGAAGCATTATTAAAAATAATTACATTATTAATATTTTCCTAAGCATTGTGCTGCTTAAAATCAACAAAGTGTCATTTTAATTTAATATAAATGACTCTGAACATCTCATATAATGTATTTACAAATACCACCTATTCAAGGCATAATGAATATATGTATTATCTTATTCAGGTTTCCCAAAGCTGTGAGAACAAATAGATCTAGAAAGGTCTGAGAAATCTCCCCAAGGATTCAATACTTTAACAAGGCTTTTACTGGATGCTCAGCTTAAAGTCCAGGTACTTGTTACAAATTTTCTAGCTTCCCTTGACCAATCAAAGTGACCTTCCTCATAAAGTGTCATTAGTACAAAGAATTTATCTAATCTTGTCAAGTTATCATGTTAGCAGATGAAATACCCCCAATCTATTTAAATTAATATTTTGTTTATAAAATAGAATTAGTATTCTGTGTGTCTTTCTTATATACTAGTCATCTATAGAAATACACTGTAAATATTATGGAGGTACTTTAAAGAGAAAAAGAGATCCAGGCACTGTGCCACGTGTCTATAATTTCAGGTACTCAGGAGAATGAGGAAGTAGAATCACAAGTTTGAGGACACTGAGGACAGTGTGGGCAGCCTAGTGACACTCTGTTTCAATTTTTTGTTTGTTTGTTTTTTTAAAGGATTACAGATGCAGCTCAGGGGTCAGTTGCCCATGTATTCTATCCCCAAGACCAAACAGAAAGATAGAAAGAAAGAAAATACCATATAAAAGTTAAGAGATGCAAGGATCTTTGCAATTTTATCATTCATATATACTCATTTGATGGTCTTTTTAAACTCACAGATCAGATTTCTGAAGTTCTTTTTCAGATAAAGAAGAAATAGTATAGTACAGTCCATATGAAATTGTCTTTAAAATGCTGAGCCATTTCTTAACTCTTACATGAATTTAAATTTCTTTCTTCAAATTGTGATTTTTTAAGAACAAAAATTTTCAAAAACAGCTATAGGTGTCTTAAAATTTAGTTGACCATAAGACAAAATTTCATTATTGGATGCACATGAAGTCAGTGAAACAAAGATAAAAACTCTTTCCCCTTGTTTTTCTTCAGCAAACATACCATGAGAAGAAAGATGCAGTACCTTTCTATGTATTAACCCATGCAGCCAGTTACCTTGAAGGCAGCCTGGAAACATTCAGAACTGGGGGGATGTGCTGCCAAATGTACAGAAGGCCTTGGCAGGGAAGAACAACATTTTGCACATTCGTATCATGCCCATTGCAATGACAGCTGCTGAGACAGATTTCAGAGTATTTTACACCATCAGTTAACCACATATTTCCATCCTTGGCACCCTTTTCAAGAATAGAAAATGCCAGCTGTTCCTTCTGGCCACCAAGGCACTGCCTAAAATTACTTTCTTTCCTAAAATAAATAAATAAATAATAAATAACAAAGACAGGAAATAAAATGCAAGCTGAGAGGGAGACAACCAACACACACAAAAAACTTTTTATTAGCACTTCCAATGACTACATCGATACTTTGGCTCACACTTTACCCCACATCATGCTGCTCCTAATCTTTCCTGAGAAAGAATAAACAAACAAACAAATAAATAAATAAAGCTGAAAAAGAAAATGAAATGTATGGTGTGGTGGAGCACTTTACTAATAGCCTGAGAGATAAGTTTGAGGGTTTGGAGACATTTCAGTATGTTCCTTAAGGAATGCCAGAAAGCATCAGTGTCCTATGAATCCCAGCCATCACGGCAGTGGCTCCTATTCAAATTTTGTTGGTTTCATACAACAGTTTTTAAAACACTATGACAATTATATAATGATTAAATTCCAGTCAATGAGGGAAAACAGCTTTTTCAAATAATTGGAGTATGTAGGAAAGACCTAGATAAACAACCCTATGTACGTATGTTTCATTTTCTTTTCAATATAACCTTAGTGCTAATAAAAATAGAGGATGGCATCATGCTTAATTAAATTTTAAAATATTTATCTGTTATTATTGAGAAATTCGTAAATAATTAAAATCTTTCTAAATATTTTAAAACTTCCATTTTTATAAGTATCATTTTTCTAATTGTTTTATCTTTTTGATTTAGAATAGACTCATAAATTCATTAGCATAACATTGAAAAAAATCTATTTTTACTAAACTCCTACAGGCTGTCAGTAAAAAAAGAAGAAGAAAATAAGCTTAACTTCCCAGTTATCAGCTTTACATTGTGAGTTATGAGTTCTGCAATCATTTGGACAAAATTCCATGTAGCATATTTAAGTATTTGTTATTATATTAACATTTTGAGTTATTATCATTGCTGCTTATATAAGATATTTATAGGTCATCTAACACTAAATGTTAACTATCAGTCTGAAACTGAGGAAACTGAAGATATAATTGATGTGTTTTTTTAATTCTTGTTTTTATTTCATTTCACACCCAGTATATAAGACAATACACGAAATATAGAAAACTAATCAAACAAATGAGCCAGTGCCTCAGTAACAGGAACAGCCACCATTGGAATAATTCTACTTTTCATTTATTGTGCTTTAAACTTCATTCTAAGTTTACATGCTTTCAGAAAAATAGAAGGAATTGTAAGTATTGTTGCACACCTAGGATAAGTTAGAATGAATGATCATTTAAAAACCAGCATAATATCTGAGTCATAACAGATGTTTGCTTTTCATTCCAACTACTTTTTAAAATATTCTTTATTTTTGGCTTGCTCTGTTTTCTTAGAAGTTAACCAATTTTCTCATCTCAAGGAAACCAAATTTAATGAATCCAATACCCAGCTTTTTCTTTCTTCTTCTTAAACCATTTCTTTGTGATAAACCTGTGCCATTGTTTTATCACTTTAGAGTTGAAACCTTGCCGATTTCTCAATTTGGTTTTCTGAAAGCTCTTCTATTACATTTGGAAAGCAATAAAGGAATCTAGACCTGAGTCCTTTAATTCCCATCAGTGATAATTTATAGGCATTCAAATATTCTCCCTTTCCCCCTATTTCTTCTCTCAGGATATTAAAATTTTTAATGCTTGTATTCTTTAAATTTGTAAGCATGCAAACTTCAAAGTTGAAGCAATTGGTTTAAAATATTATATATTGAAATGTCACAAATGTAGAAATAGTACATCTGGTCCTATATGAAATACCTGTTACACTGGCCTTAGGACACATGGTTTAGCATCTTACATTCAAGGAGATTTCATATGGCTTTCTTTAAATATCATTTTTTATCAACTTTTTCTTAGCAAATGCATTTTGAAAATGAATCACTCAGATATAGGGTTGATTTGAGTTTTGAATTTTGGTTGTTTTCTGGCATGTTAAATTAAGATCAGGAGTCCTTGTGTGTTAAGAATACAAAGTTTATATTATAAACACTGGAAGTAAGTTTTGTTTTGCTTTGTTTTATTTATTTGTATGTTTGTTGTTTGTTTATACATACATACATATCAAGGATTGAACCCAGGGACACAACTATTGAGCCACATCCCTAGCACTTTATATTTATTTATTTTTTTAACTTTCAGACAGCATCTCACTAAGTTGATGAGGCTTCAGTTGCTGAGGCTGGGTTTGAATTTGCAATCCTCCTGCCTCAGGCTCTAGAGCCACTAGGATTGCAAGTGTGTACCACCATAACTGGCTTGCTTTGCTTTATTTATTTATTATTCGGTACTGGGGATTGAACCCAGGGGCACTTAACCTCTGAATCACATCCCTAGCTCTTTTTTAAAAATATTTTCCTTAGAGATAGGGTCTCATTGAGTTGCTTAGAACCTCACCTCACTAAATCTCTGGGGTTAGCTTTGAATTTAGAATCTTCCTGCCTCAGCCTCCCAAGCCATTGGGATTACAGGCATATGTCACTGCACCCAGTTGCTTTGTTTTATTTGTGATACAAAATGTTTTGTTTTTACCCACTATTTCTGCTCCAGCAATTCTTTGTTAGAATGAGTACTCATATGGCTTGGACAAATGGCCTCTTCTAGAATTCACTCTGGAGGTAAGACATAGATAAACTTCACCTCTAGCTTCTTGTTTGAGAATGTCCAAAAAAAATTTTACTACAGTCATGTTTTTTTGCCTTCAGGTCATGTCATAATCTGTAATTTTTCATGACTCTTTCCAATATGTTTACATTTCCAGTATCTTGAATAATTACAACTAGTATAAAATATACACTTTAAATATATTATTTCTAAAAATACATATCCACTCTGTATTTTAAACTTAGCTTAAGATACTTGCCCTATAGAGTAACATAAAAACAAGGTTTTGAATTCATACCTCCAAGTCCCTTCTTCAAAAAGGGACTGTATTTAGGCATTGTCTGGTAATAGGAGACATCAGTGAATCAGTAATAATTAAGATTATACAAGACATACATTAATGCATCATTGTGTACTAAAAACAAAGTATGTGTTTTGAAATGCTAATTGTCCTTGGGGTTTTTGAAAAGTTACAATTTTAATAGTTAAACTAGAAAAAATTTTTCACTATAAAATTCTGGAAGTAGATTTAAGCATCTTGTGGTAAATCATGGGATACTTTAACTATAATTATCTCTTCAACTGTGGCAAAGCCAATGTCTGGCTTTAGCATTTTGGAAGCAGATTCTACCTTAAAAGGAAATTTTATAGATGTGTGTATTTTTTTATTCCATTGAGAAATAGATGAGAATAATAAATAGCTCTTTTTTGCTTGGAAAGCTATAACTTGAGACCTAGGGCAGACTGGGAGCTTCTGTTCTATGGTAAACCAAAACATATTTAACCCAAACATTTTGTGTTTCCCTCAGAATTTCTTTCCCTGACCTGAAATTCCTGCATATTATTTCCTGGGCTCTTAGGGCAATCTTAGGCCATGTAGAGCAACAGATTTTTATGTTTTCTTCTTTGCCATTGAAGACATTTGGTCTTATTGCTTGGTGTGTTATAGAATAATGCTCAATCACAAGATTTTCAGGCAAGAAACATTATCCTATAGCACAAATATCAGATTAATATGGGGTACTTGATTAAAGTGGAAATTCTTTAAACACTCTTTGCAATCAATTAGGATCCCACAATATTCAGCCACTAATTATTAAGAAAATCCATAGCAATAACACGTCTAGAAAATATTTGTCATGCACATTTGATGGGAGGCATGGGCAGACAGAGAAAAGGCAAATGTCTTTCATATTAGCAACTAAGTTTGTGTCAATCTCCTTATTGAAAATTATGAGTGCCTCAGTCTCTGAAATCCTTTCATGATAGAGTAAAATACCAGATATAATAGATACATTCTTGGCAAAAAAGCAGAGAGTAGACAAAGTAAACAGTCTGTGAATGGATGGGAGAGAAATTATGGGTATTTGGAGTCATTACAAGTTTCCTGTTCTGAACATTAGCACCAGTGGATTTTGTTTGTTTCTTGAGACTGCATCACTTACCAAAATTAGGACAGGGATCTTTGCTGTAATTTGAGCCAAATAAATAATAAAAGCTTGTCTAAATCAGGATTAAAGCACGCCACAGTGATATCAACTGTATTTACATGTTAGAATTTCAAGCAGGCACAGTAGACTTTTTAGTCGTCCTAATGTTATTCAAAGAAACTCCACACTGACCCTGGAGGTACACATCAGTAATCCCAGCTACCAGGGAGACTGAGTCAGGAGGATCACCAGTTAGAGTACAGCCTGGGCAATTGACTAAGATCCTGTCTCAAAATAAAATAAAGTTAGGATGCAACAGCACTGTTCTGGCATGAGTGATTCCCTGGGTTCCATCCCTGGTACTACAAAACAAAACGAAAATAAATGAGGAATTTCTGAGGCATTCAGTCTTCTGTGCAAAACAATATGGAAAAATTATTTTCTTATGTGTAAAACTTTATCAAAACTTGAGCTTTTGTCATAAATAATAAATTGAACAATTAATTTAATATGAAATTATGTAAACATTTACTTAGCCTCTTGAAGCAAATTTGCAATTTGAAGCATAGAAGCTTAAACTACAATTGGAAATTTTTGTAAGGGATTTTCTTTTCTAATTTCTATATGTTATATATTTCCTACAAATAATTTATTTGTAGCTTTTCCTTTAGGGGTGTGACTTAGCTTCCAAAAATCATGAGCTTTTGTTTAAAATGTCATCATCGTCACAGGGATTACTGGATCTCAGGTCACAAGCCATGATCATCTCATTTGTTCAGGGATATAGAAAGAAGACAGCTTGATTTTGTAAAGCTTGACTGCTGAGCGGCAAAATAGCTGTGCTTTATCTCATGATTGAACGTAATGAAATCAGCAGTTAGAGAATAAGCAAATCAAACTATTTCTAAAAGAATAGCCTCAAAGATACTCACCTCCAGGTACCCTTTGAACACCATGTGAATTCAGTCCTGCAAAAGGCTAGGTTTCTATCCTTGGAAGAAAGCTACTCTTGTTGTCCCTTACTATTACATATGATGACATAAGGAACTTGCCACAATTTCATCAAGTTGTTGCATATGTAATTAATCTCAGAAGCTAGTGCAGTAAAAGTAACAGCAGTCAGGGAATGAAACAAAATCAAAGAGTTTAAATACTAATTTATAATCTGACAATATAGTAGTAGAAAACAAAAGGGATCATTATCCGTTAACTGTATATTCATTAAGAATGTTTTCTCTCTTTACAAATAAGCCCATTAACAACTATTACTTAACTGTTGGTCTAACTTAATATTACTCTGCAGATTTGCTAAATTTTTAAGTATAGGAATAAAGTGTATGCTAATAATATACAAATAACATTTTGGATTAAGTCAAATTAATTGAACTAAAATGTCACAGGAGACTATCATGCTAAGTGAAATTAGCCAATCTCAAAAAAACCAGAGGTTGGATGTTTTCTCTGATATGTGGATGCTAATACACAACGAGGAGGTGGGCGAAAAAGAGAAGTTCATTGGATTAGACAAAGGGAAATGAAGATAAGGGAAAAGGAATGGGAAAAGAAAGACAGTAGAATTAATAGGAGTTAACTTTCCTGGGTTAATTTATGAATAACTCCACATCATGTACAACCGCAAGAATGGGATGTTACACTCCATGTATGTATGCTATGTCAAAATACACTCTACTGTCATGTATATTTTAAAAAAATCAAATAAAAAATTAAAAAATAAAACAAATGAGTTGAACAGCTATGAAAAAAAAAATGTCAGCAATACTTGGCAGAGTAGACAGTTGGTTTGTTATCTGATGCTGAAGGAAAAAGGGAGGGAGATGGAAAAGGAAGATGGTTGATCAAAGAGTACAGTGTTCCAATTAGCTGTAATATTAAGTTTTAGTGCTCTATTGCAGTGAATCTTAATAAACTTCATATTTCAAAATTAATAAAATAATTTTAAAAATATTTTTATCATAAAAATGATCAATTGATGAGGTGAAGATTATGTCAATTGGTTTGATTGAGGCTTTCTATAATCTATAAATAGACAAAAATTTTACATTGTACCCAAAAACAATACTTGAGTTTTTGTCATAAATAATAAATCACACAATTTGTCAGTTGCAAATATTTTTAAATGTTGAAGAAAGCCAATGCCATTGATACCTGTTACTTACTAAATAACTAACTATTCAAAGTAATTGTGAATCCAGTGAAATTTAGGGTGCAGTTAGTATTTACAAGAACAAAAGTATACAGAAAATTAATAGAAGCAATTGAAAAGAGAAAACATAGTCATCTTTTTCAGTGTCAGGAATTCTAAATCATATTATTGGTATATTTTAATGATAAACAATAGTGATTTTTATGGTAGCATATTCATGCATGCCTATAACATAATTTGATCAATTTCATTCTCTGTTATTCTCCTCACCCTCTCATCCTTTCTGCCTATTCTCTGTCCTCTACATTAATGTCTACCTACAATCTTCACAATATCCTTTTCCCCTGCTTTTATTTCTCCACAGATTCCTCACATCAGAGAAAATACTTGTCTTTCTGTCTCTGGCTTACATAGCTTAACATAATGTCTTCCAGTTCCATTCATTTTCCACCTATGACATAGTGAGAATGACATAGTGCCATTCTCCCTTCTGCTGAATAAAACTCCATTGTGTAAATATACCATATTTATTTTGCCCACACATCTGATGAAAGACTGCAAGTCTGATACTAGATCTTGTCTTTTGTGAACTGTGCTTTTATCGACATATGTATGCATGTCTCTCTAAAGAATGCTGACTAAGGCTGGGGCTATAGCTCAGTGGTACAGTGCCCGCCTGGCACACATGGGGCACTGGGTTCGATCCTCAGCACCATATAATAATAAATAAAGATATTGTGTCCAACTACAACTAAAATAAATAAATAATAAATAAAAAGAATGCTGACTAATTATTTAGAATAAATACCAAGCAGTGGCATAGCTGGGTAATATAGTAGTACTATTCTCAGTTTTTGGAGAAAACTCCATCCTGGATTCCATAATAGTTGAACAAATTTACATTCCTAAAAGTGTGTAAGAGTCCCCCCTACACACATCCTTGCAAGCACTCATTGCTGCTTATATTCTTGAGGTTTGTCATTATGACTCCAGTTCTCTCCCACTCTGTTGGCTCTCTTGACTCTGTTAATTTTTACCTTTGGTATGCATAAGTTTTTTAATGTGATGACATCCCATTTCTTGATTTTTGCTATTATTTCCTAAACTATGTTCATGAAGTTGTTACCTATGCCTGTAGGTTAAAGAGTTTCCACTTTGTTTATATCTAGCAGTTGCAAACTTTCTGTTCTTATATCTAGGTCTTTCTCCATTTTGAGTTGGTTTTTGAACATAGTGTGAGATAGGAATCTAGTTTTGTTCTTCTACAAATGGATATCCAGCTTTTCCATTAGAGAAAGAGGATGCCTTTTTCCCAATGTATGTTTTTTTGGCACCTTAACTCAGAATCAGATGACTGTTGTTGTGTGGTTTGCCTCTGGGATTTCTATCCTATTCCATTGGTCTACATGTACGTTTTTATAACAGTACCATGCTATATGGCACTATAGCTCTGTAGTTTAGATTAAAATCAGGTATTGTAATGCTGCCAGCATTGCTGTTTTTGTCTAAGATTCCTTTGTCTGTTCTGGGTCATTTGTTCTTTCATATGAATTTGAGGATTCTCTCTCTCTCTCTCTCTCTCTCTCTCTCTCTCTCTCTCATCTCTCTTTGGCTTCTGTAAAGAATTTTGATGTATATTACATTGAATCTGTACACTGTTTTTGGTAGTATGGCCATTTTAGTATTGATTCTTCTAATCCATGAACCTGGGAGGTCTTTCAGTCTTCAAGAGCCTTTTTATGTTTCTCCTTTCAATTGTACAGGTCTTTTACCTTCATAGTTAAGTATATTACAAAATACATACTTAGGAATACAAATATATAAATCTATTGTGAAAACTAAATTGTTTTCCTGGTTTCTTTCTCCATAGGTTAATTATTGGCATACAGAAAAACTCTTGATTTTTGTGTGTTGATTTCGAATCTTGCTACTTGGTGAATATTTTTATCAGTTCTCCTAGTCTTCTGCTGAAGCTTTTAGGGTCTTCTAAGCATAGGATCATGTCATCTGCAAATATAGATAATTTGTTACTTTTTCTTTTCCTATTTAAATTCCTTTTATTTCTTTCCCTTACCTGATTATTCTGGTTAAAATTTCAATTGCTATGTTGAATAGGAGTTGTGAGAGTGGACATGTTTGTGTTCTTACTGATTTTAAAGGAAATGCATTCAGTCTATTCCCATTCAGTATAATGGTTAATTTTGGTTTTGTCATATACAGTCTTAATTTCCTTGAGAAAAATTCCTTCTAGCCCTAGGTCATTTAGTGTTTTTATCATGAGAGGGCATTGATTTTTGTCAAAGACAATTTCTACAATTACTTTTATATGACCTTATGATTTTTTTCTTGATCATATTTATGTGGCATATATTGTTTCCTGTATGTTGAACCATCCTTGCAACCCTGAAATGAAAATGACTTGAAAATTGTGTATGATCTTTTTAGTGTATTGATGAATTTGGTAGGCAAATATTTTATTTGAGATTTTTGCATCTATGTTCCTAAAGGATATTGGCTTTTAATTTTCTTTCCTTGATATTCCCTTATTGGGTTTTGAAATCAGGTTGATATTGACTTTGCTGAATAGATTTGAAAGCATTCATTCCCTCTGGTTTCATAGAATAATTTGATATTAATTGATATTAGCATTGATATTAATCCTTCTTTAAAAGTCTGGTGAGTTCAGCTAACAATCCATCTGGTCCTGGGTTTTCCACTATTGGGAAGCACTTTATTATTCTTTAAATCTTATGATTTGTTATTGGTCTATTTAGGATTTTATGTGTTCTTAGAGTAAGAGATGTCAAAGTGATTACATTAATTTAATATTTTCCAATGTATTGGAATATCAGTTTTCACAATGGTCCCTAGTAATCCTCAGAATTTCAGTAGTGTCTGTGTAATATCCAATTTTTCATCTCTAATTCTTTTTATTTGGTTCTTCTCCATCTTTCTTTTAGGTAGTTTGTCTGAGAGTTTATCAATCTCATTTATCTTTTCGAAAACCAACTCTGGAAAAAAAACAAGTCTGACTGATTGTATTGTTTTTTTATTCTTTGTTTTATTAATACCTATTATGATTTTTATTATTTCTTTCCTTCTACTGGTTTTGTGCTTGATTTGTTCTTGTTTTTCTAAAAACCTTGAGATATATCATTAGATTATTTATTTGAGATCTTTCTAATTTTTTTATATAAGTACTTATAGCTATAAATTTTCATCCTAGAACTGCTTTCACTGTTTGATACAAATTCTGGTAGGCTTTGTTTGGTTCTCATTTGATTCTAAGAATTTTCTAATATGGCCCCTGATTTTTTTGATTACATACTGTGTATTGTTGGAGTGGAAGACAGGGAAAGAGGAGAGAAGTGCTGCGAAATGATATTGGCCAAATTATGCTGTTATATTGTGTTCATGTATGAATATGTAACAACAAATTCCATCATTATGCACAACTATAATGCACCAATAAAACATGGAAAAATAAAATAAAAAGCTGTTTTTTCCAAAAAAAAAAGGAGGGGACATTTTTTGATAGACATATACTCATGTTTTTTTTCAAAAAATACATCATTTTTGTGTCAATAAAAATATGTTTTTAAATCTCCAAACATTTGTATATTTTCTGAATTTTATCTTGCTATTATTCCTAGTTTTATTCTATTATGATATTATAAGAAAATAGTTCAATTTTTTTTAATTTGCCAAGACTTACTTTGTAGGCTAAAATACCATCTATTTTGGAAGAAATTCTGAAAATAAAATTTATTGGGCAACTGTTGGATGAAATAATCTGTTAAGTTCATTTGATCTAAAACATAGTGTAACTTTATAGTATAATTATTGATTTTTTGTCTAGAAGATCTATTAGAGAGAGTGGTATATTGATGATACTCACTGCTGTTATTTTGGGGGTTATCTGTTCCTTTATATCATGTAGAATTTGCTTTATGAAGTAGGGTGCACTGATGTTCAGGTCATATATTTATAATCATTATATCATCTTACTGTACTTCTTTTACCAATACAAAGAGCAATGCATAGTGAATTTCTTTGTCTCTTATTATGAATTTTGGCTTCAAGTCCCCTCTGCTTGATGAGAACAGCTGGTCTTTCTTCTTTCTGATACCACTTACTTGACATGTTCATTTCACTTTCACTCTATGAATGCCTTTGCAAGTGAGTTGTGTATCTTGCATTCACCATACAGTTGTACCTTGTTTTTAAATTGAATATTCCAATTCGTATGTTGTAATTACAGAAAGAAGAACATTTACATTCCATGCTATTATAAAGAGTAATGTATTAATTTTTCTTGTTTTGATTTGTTTCTAAAGTTTGATTCATTCCTAATTTTCATTTTCTTATTGACTTGAGATGTACTCTTTCTCATGTTTTCTTGATGATTTTTGTGTTCTTCTAAATGTAATATTCCTTTAAGTATCTCTGTTATACTGGCTAAGCAGTGATGAATTCCTCTAGTTTATCTTTATCTCATAAGGTTTTTATTTCTTCTTTGATTCTGAAGGATAGATTTGCTGGGCATAGTAATCTATTTTGGGCTTGAAATACATCACTCCATGCCATCCTGGTTTTTAGAGTCTCTTTGAAAAGTCTACTATTATTCTGATGGATTTGCCTTTATATGTTGGCTTTTTTGTACTTGGATATTTTCTCTTTCCACTTTAAAAATCCTTTCTTTTCCCAAAATGTTGTCATTTTAACTATAATGTATCATGGTGAGGTTCTTTTCTGGTCATGTCTTTTGGAGTCCAAATGCCTCCAGTACCTGCCAGTCCATGATATTATGTAAATTAGGGAATTTTTCTGTGATTTTTTTTCACTGAGTAAGTTTTTTATACCATTAACCTGAATCTGCATTCGTTTCTCAAGATTCATGAGTTTTATATTCACCCTTTTAATGATTTTCAAGACCCCTTGTATATTCTGTTCATAGTTTTTGGTGTTTCTTAAACTTTTATTTCCTTGAAAGTTCTAGTTCATCCGCCTGTCTCTAAGCCATGATATTCTTTCTTCTGTTTGTTGTAGTCCATTGGCAAGGTTCTCCCCTGAAGTTTTTGACTTATTGAGTTTTTATTTCTGTGTTTTCTGTTTGGTTCTTTCTCAGAAGGTATATCTTTTTATTGAAGTGCTCTATAATATTCTGCATGGTATTCCTTAATTCATTCCTCAGTTCTTTTAACTTACTAATCATTTTAACAATCAACTTTTTAAATTATCTGTCTGGTGTTTCTTCCAATTTGATAACTATGGGTTCAGTCATTGTAGAATTATGAATTTTGAGGTATTTTATTACTTCTTTTTCTTGTATCTATGTTGATATCTGCACATTTGTTGGAAAGGATTCTCTTCCCCTGTTATGTGAGAGTATTTTTTAATAAATTGTTTTTTCCTTGGAATGTTTCCTAGACTGGAGTTATATCTCAGCAATAAATTGCTTACTCAGTGTGTTGAAAGCACACCTTGAGGGAAGAAGGTAACTGCCAACAACACTGAAAACTTGAAAGAAAACCATAAAATAACATAGAACAACTTACTGACCATGATCTCTATAATTCCACTAACCAATAAGAACAAAAGAGAAGTAATAATATAGAATGATTTGAAAAAAAATCTGGCAATAAATAATGTAAAATTGAGTTTAAACCATATAAAACATATAAGAAAGGGGTAAAGGGAAAAAATCAAAAGAGATAAAAGGGGGTTTAAGGAAAGAGAGAAAGAAGGACAAAAAACAAAAAGAGAATGATGAAATAAAAGGTGACATCATGAAAATTAGAAAGAAGAGAAAAGATAAAATAGATCTAATTAACAAAGTAAAATGTAGGGTAGTGGGCAAATACCCAAGAAGGAAAAAGAAAGAAATACAACATAGAATTTGAGAGTATAAAGTTGACAAATAAAATAAAAAGTTAGTGAGAATAAATCCAACTAATGAATTCATTTTAAAAAGAGAAAAATGAAACACATAAAACTATAAAATGTATGCAATAACAAATAATGAAGGAATGAGAGCAAACCAACACAAAAGACACCACCAGCAATATAAAAATAAACATACTAAAATCAAAATAAAAAGATTAAATGTTCTCTTGGTGAGGTTTTTTTAAGGTGGAGGGACTTTTTTTTAGGAGCTTCCAGATTTGTAATGTTTAAAAGCATTGAGGTGTGGGAAATATTCAAGGTTTGACAGTGCATCTTCTGAGTGTCTCCAGGTGGACAGGTGGCAACCAATTCAACTATCACTGCACTGTTTTGGAGTTTTGTATATTTACATTTTCCCACATCTAGATTGATATCATGCTTTAAAAGAAAAAGAAAGAAAGAGAAAGGAAGGAAGGAAAGAAAGAGGGAAGGAGGGAAGGAAGGGAGAGATGGAGGGAAGGAGTGATGGAGGAAGGAGGAAGGAAGGGAGGGAGGGAGGAAGGAAGGGAGAGATGGAGGGAAGGAGTGATGGAGGAAGGAGGAAGGAAGGGAGGGAGGGAGGGAGGGAGGAAGGAAGGAAGGAAGGAAGGAAGGAAGGAAGGAAGGAAAGAAGGAAGGAAGGAAGGAGGGAAGGAGGGTAGGAAGGAAGGAAAGAAGGAAGGAAGAAAGGAAGGAAGGAAGGAAGAAAGGGGGAAATGGAAGAACAGCAAAAATAAAATAATGGAACTTAGGCTCCAAAGCCGTACCTTTATAGTCTTCACCCCACCCAACTTTAGTGTGCACTTATGCAGCTATATTGGTATTACAACTCAACCAGGGTACCAGGGTATTTTTTGGTGGCACAGAGAGGGTATCCGCTCACTGGGAAGGAGACTGCTTTATGTGCTCCTGAGATGTGCACTCAAGTCTGTTATTACAGTCCTTACTTCACCCTTCTCAGGCACAATCAAGATGACTTTTTGATCTCACTGTGGGCCCAGGTGTCTGAGAGACTCCTTGTGCAGAAGTGAAGGTGCTGATGTGTTCTTTGTCCAGCAATTGGAACTATCCCTTGCAGAGGTGACAGGTCTGCATGTGCGTCTGAGAAAGATCTTGATGCCTGGTAAAAGCACCATGTTCCCACATGCTGGAATGTACCGTACCTTGATCTCTTCTGCCTCTATTCTTGGTAGCCTTCAGCTGACAGAGATCTTGCCATATGCATTATTTAAATGGATTTCTTCGAAGACATTTCCCCCTGACAATATCTGCTGCTATCTCCAGAGGCGAAAATGATACTTGAATTTATTTGTCTTTCTCAAATTTGTATGCTTACACATGACCTTTGTTAAATGGCCACCACAGTTTTCCATTCCCTAACTAAAAGAAGGTCATGTCTCACTCATCAGTCTGCTATGCAGTTTCTTTACAGGCTCAATCTGATTTTAGCTTCTACCAGTGCTTCCAAAACTATTTTTGCAACTCTGCATCCTTTTTCTCTCCCTTTGTGTCACTCGTTCCCCTGGCCCTCAACAGGCAGTGCAGGGATAGGTTTGGAAGAGATTTACTCCCTGTCTCCTTGGTCTGGTGATCAGAATATATGAGTCTCTCCAAGTCTCTATCAGTCTAATAGTGAACCTCAATATATTCCCTCAGTCACCCACCTCACTGTGTGACTGCTTTCCAGCTGTTTTCAATTCCAAACTGTGCAGGAGTTGGAACTTGTGGCCTGCCTCCACTCTGCCATCTTGATCTTCACCAGAAATTGGAAATCTTTATGGAATATATGAATCTACTTGAATACATAATAGAATGAATTGGAAAATTACATTGAAGTTAATGATAAGACTTTAAAATATGTTGACTGATTCTGGCTGCACGTTTGCATCACATGCAGGAAGCTTTCACTTTCAGTACTGTTAATCACAGTTTGTACAGAAACTTTTAGAAGCATCACTCACTGTTTGAAGTATGTGTGCTGTTATTGTTTGCTTACTATTTTGTTTTGTTGGCTTTTATTGTTTATTTCCCAGAAATTAGTTAGTACCAAGAGTTTTCTCTAAGATGTACAATTTTTACACACTTCAAAGCTCTTAATGTGAATAGGAAGAAACATGGATTTCTGCAGAGGACAATAATAAGACTGAGTTTGAGTGAGGGAGTATTGGGTTTCTAGTAGCAACCACAGAAATTCATGAAATCAGGATGCAGAAACAGGAACAAAGTAAACTCACCAACTGTAAACTCAGCTACTCATTTAAATAAATGTCCTGAAATGAGTTAGTGTTGCCCACAACATGAATTTATTCAATTTGAGAAAAAGAAGAGGAGTGTTTGCACTGCATACCCTGCTAAGAATTATCCCATCTTTTAGTTACTTTTGAAATAATGAAGAATTGCCACTCATTATCTGAGGTATCTGGAAAAAAACTGAAAGCAGTGTGGTGTCATAATTAAGAAGCATAGTCTTGGTTTGAATATTTGCTGCTGAGATTCTAGCTGAGGGAACATTGACAAGTTATTTAATCTCTCTGAACCTCCACCTCCTTAGCTATATGTAATAGTTAATTTGTAAGTCCCTGAGCATCCAATGAGATAGTGAATAAAAACACACAGCTCAAGTTATGACACAGGAGTTTGCAATTTACAGAAGTTTACACAAAAGATAGCCATTATTTTTAACAATATCTTTTGTTTTTTTCACTGTGCTTTGAACCTGGAGCCTCAGGCATGACAGGCACTACCACTCTCCAGCCCCTAAAACTCATGTTTTTAAGTAAATGGATTACTATCATATCTATACCACATTGATGACTGTCATAGTCAATTTCATTTGTCCTCTTGATTCTGTTAATACCCACATAGCTGGCAAAGAATTGTTTTCATATGTATTTCTGAGGTGGTGAGTATTTGAATCAGAGGCTGAGCACAGAAGGTCCTTCCTCACTGATGTGCCTAGGCACCATGCTATCTATTGAGGGCCTGTGGAGAACGGCAAAGCACAGGAGAGGGGAATCTGCTTTGTCCTCTGGAGTTAGGACATTTGTCTTCACCTGCTCTTGGATATCAAAACTCCAGTTTCTGCAGTTTTGTACTTCATAATGTCCACCAGTAACCATCACAAGTTCTCATGCCTTTGGCTTCTAACATAGAGCATTGCCTGCAGCTTCATGTCTTGGGAATCAGACTGAATTGCATGTAACACTGGCTTTCCTGGTTGTCTGGCTTGCAGCAGGCCTATTGTAAGACCTCTTTTCCAGCATAATTGTGTGAGCCCAAAGTTCCATAATAATTCTCCTCTTTTATATCTTTATATACGAATGTTCCTTAATTTATGATGAAACTCATCAGCAATTGAAAATATAAGTAAAACTGCATTTAATGCACTTAACCCAGTTAAATCTTAGCTTAGTAATGCAGTAGACTCTAGAGTACCAGTGGTTTTACCCTCCACATGTGTGGCTGACAGAGTTGGGGCTCATTGCTGCTGCCCAGCATCATAAGCAGTATTTTACTGCAAACTCTTATTCCAGAATAAGATTAAACTTAAAATTTGAAGTAGTTTCTATTGAGTGCATATCAATTTTGCAGCCTCATGAAGTTGAACAATCTTAAGTTGAATCAGTACATTGGGGACTGTCTGTATACTTAACAAATCAGTTTTATTTCTGTGGAAAACTGTGACTAAAATGATAATTTTGTGTACCTTTCAACCTTGACACTTGACTTTTCCTCTGCATGTTTAGCATTGTAGTATTGGAAGAGTCCTGGTGATATGTTAAAAATGACAGTGCAGTGAAGGTTAAGGATGTTGATTGCAGACTTGACTCAGCATGTGACTACCCATGCAATACTTCAGTTCCTTCTGGTTTGTAAACTTAATTAACATACTATTTTCGAACCATTTTATATTTATATTTAAATGAACATAAAATACAGAGGTCCCATATAATATCCCCTTCTGCTAGTTTCCCCTGGTATTAACATCTTGAATTAGTGTGGTAAATTTGTTATAACTGACGAGCCAGTATTGATACATTATTATCTAAAACCAAGAATTTATATTAAGATTCATTATTTGTGTTGTATATTTTATGAGTGACTTGGTACTTTTGGTGTTGCTATAATGGAATATCTGAAAAATACAACTTACAAAGAAGAAAAGTTTTATGCCTAGTGTCCTAGAGACTGGAAAGTCTATGATCAAGGAGCCACATCTAGTGAGAGCATTCTTCAGGAGCTATCACAAGACAGAATGCATCACATGTCAAGGGAGCAGTAGTGTGCATACTGGGTCTCTCTTCCTCTTCTTATAAAGCCACTGATGCTATTATGGGTGTCACAATCTCCTGACTTCATCTAAACCCAATTATGTTTCAAAGGTCCTAACCTCCAAATTCCATAAAAATATAAAGGTTAGGATCAAACTTTTTAACACATGAACTTTCAGAGAACACATTCAATCCATATTATAAAGACAATGCATTACCACACAGAAGAGCTTTACTTCACTAAAAATTCCCCATGATCCACCCACTTATCACTCTCTCCTCCCCACAAATTCCTAGAAACCAATATTTTTGTACAGCTTCCATAGGTTTGCTGGTTTCATTACTGATTAATATTTAATTGTATGAATGTGATATTGTTTAATTATCTGTTCATGGGTTGAAGGACATTCACTTCTAAGGTTTGACAATAAAAGTAATATAAATATCCATGAGCAGGTTTTTGTGTACACAAGTGTTTTCATATCTTCAAAATAAACATTAAGGAACATGATTGCTAGATAATGTTAAGAGTATCTATTGCTCTGTAAGGAACTATAAAAACTCTTCCAAGCTGGCTATATTCCCACAAGCAACAAGTGAGAGTTCCTGTTAATACACACATTTGCCAGACTTTGGTGTTGTCATACTTTGAATTTTGGATAGTCTAATATGTGTGTGGTGGAATTTCATTGTTGTTCTAATTTGCAATTCCATAAAGACATGTGATGGTAAGCATTTTTATATATTTATTTTCCATCTATATACCTTCTTTCCTATGCAATCTTTGGGAAACCCATGACCTTCTCTGGATCATAAAATCAGGCAAGCAAAGTAATTCTTGGAGAAGGAAAATGCCAAGAAATGTATAAAGGTAATAATAGTTACTTAGAGCTATTTTCAAAATTAAAATGGAAATTATATTTACATGATTAAGATTATGAAACCCAGAATGAGGGAAAGTTGATTGTAATCATAATTGTAATTTATTTGTTAGACCAATTCATTCAAAACATTCTTTATATAATAAACTGTTGTCTCTATTCTTAGCCATACTTCCTCATTTTCATAACAGTGCAATTCTGCTCTTATTTATAGTATCCTTTATTTTTTCATAAATATCCATTTGAAACCTTAAACTGTCTCTTCATATAGCTTCAAAATTATTGACTACTAGATATTTACATTATTGACATGGAGTCTACCTTTTTATATTATAACATGGAAAATAAACCACTCCCTGTAAAAAGGATCTGTGTTGGGACAGCTGATGACAGTGCCACAAGCTGGGAAAAACATTTCACTGAAAGACTGTCATTCAGATTATTACAAATGACACTGAGAAATTGGTCTGGTAAGTTTCCAGATACATTTGTGACAAAGCCAATCATGCAAATTTGTCAAATCCATTCTGCCACTGTTTTAACTTAGATCCTGAACCTAAAATATATTCCCACCATTGGGATGTCACAGTGTGTACCAACACCGTGAATAAGGATTCTGAATAAAGATTCATGAAGCTGTTGGGAAAGCTAACTCACACTAATGTGCTATTACTTATTGATGAACTTTTCTCATCTTGCCTTTTGTCAACTATTAGGGAAATTGCTCTGCAGTAAAATGTATTGCCCAATTCACTTTTTCTGTTTTGGTTTCTTTTCTAATTGTATTTCAGAATATTAAGGGTCGGCTCCTCTAAGGGATGTTTTCTGGTCCACACCCTGATTTACTGTCATTGAGTTTTTGTATCTGCCCCACTGTATTCTTTCTCCAGACTATGCAGAGAAGACAGTTGACAAGATAAAAGGTGTTCATTTTGGTAAACAGCACCTTTAGGAGTCAGGAAGCTGGAGCATTAAAACTGATTTATTCTTACACCCATGAAGCATGTCAATTAAAGACATATGGTGTAGCTACATAAATGGGGGAAAAAAAATGACAGAATTAAATTTGAAGCACAAGGAACCAAAAAACTTAACTATAAAAAAATGGGACTGCCAAACAATTGAAATAAATAAATATAAGCTCTGTTCATTTAAATGAGCAATCAAAAATTTAATGTGTAAGACACAAATCAAATAAATCATTGGATTTCCAAAGTAGAAGTAAAGTCCGTTTGTCTTATAGTTATGTACCCATCTACTACACTATAATTTCAATTACTTACCCTTGCAAAATATTCTTTGTTTTTTTTTTTAATATTTCAGTGTATTTTTCCTTAGTGGAATGACTCCTTTCTTCTGTTTCCCTGAATTTTATTTTTTTTTCTTTCTTCCAAAAACGTATTTGGACTTCTATTAGAACAGCTCTCATAGTATACCTTCCTTTGGCTGTGAATTCCTCAAGAGCTAGTGCATGCCTTGCAATGGCTTTAATACTCCCCTCTCTCTCTCTCAACCAGCAAAAATTCTGACATTCACAAAAAATCCTATAATAATGTAATACCATTACTCCATAATGAGAGAAATATCTGAATGTTTACATTTTAAAGAATCCTGTATAAAAAAATCATTATAATTATCCATCATGCATAAGCACAAAGAGAGGCAGGATGTAGCTGGGTGAAGTTGGTGGCATTGTCTTTTGGCTTCTTTATTTTATTTATTTGTTTGTTTATTTATTTTTTCAGTACAAGAAATTGAACCACTGAGCTCTTAAAACTAGGACCTCATGCATGTTAGGCCACCAGTCCTTTTCATTTTATTTTGAGACAGAATCTCTCTAAATAGCCCAGGATAGTCTAGAATTTGAAGCCTCCTGCCTCAGCTTCCTGAGTAGCAGGGATTACAGGCATTCACAACTTGCACTAATCTATCTTTTGCTCCTTATTTTCAGCCTTCACAAAAATTCCAGAGGAGTTATATAATATACAGTGGAACCATTTAGAAAATGCCTGTGTTGTAATTTCCAACCAAAACCTCTAAATTGAGGCAGCATGCCCAAGACTGGCTTCAAATTAACAGTGAATCAACTCTGTACTGAACTATGAAGGAATACATTTTAAAGTACTAAGCAGAAAGACTTCTGCTTTAGTTTAGTTGCTGTTTAAGGATAAAACATGTTAATGTAGAATATGTGTTATGAACGTTCAAGTCAATAATAGAAAATAAACCATGAGAAAGGGAGTAAAACACAGCAAAGAAAGTTTTAAACTTTTCTCCTTACAACTTCCAAAAGTGACATAATATCTTTAGACAATCAATTAAGGTGATTCCCAAGTTTCATTGAAAATAAATATAATGTTCATATGTACTATATTTTTTTATTCTCAATGGTTATATCATCTAAAGTGCTAACTGCTAATAGGTACAATAAAACATTACAAAGCGTGATTATGATTAGTTAACTATTTTTTAATACTATATGGTCTTTGCCTTCTCTAGAATATATATATATATATGTTTATCATGTTAACTATGTCTTCTGAATAGAAGTATTGAGGTCAATTGCTACAATTATCTTGATAAATTTGATTTTTATGAAAAGGCTTCAAAATCCTGCAAAGTTGATACAAAGAAAACACAAAAGCCCCTGGAACTAAATATTGGGTGAAATGAAAATATTTACAACACCATTTATTTACTTAAGAGACTGTCACTATAACTTAAAAGTACAAATAAAATTTTAAAAAGAGAGACTGCCACTATAATGATAAGATGAATCAAGTACTGGCTGACATTTCCTGCATGCAAACTATCTCTGGAAAGAAGGGTTTATATAGTGAATTTCTTTCCAGTTCCCCAAGTACACCAAGAAGACCCAATAATAAGGGGGGAAGAAAAGTAAGATACAAAGTGGTTAGTGTGCCTTGCCACCCAAACCACAGCTTCTTTTCTAATGAATATTTTGGTTTTGCTCATTTTACTTGGAACAGAGTAGAAAAATCTAATGCATATTGGAATCATATGACTATTCAACTTTGCACAAAACACAAGAAAGAGAATTGTAGGTTGAGCAATATCAAATGACTGGTCACCTACTGTTGTTTAACAGACTGTTTCAAAATCTAGTGGTTTAAAACAACTGTACTCATTTATTTTTCTCAGGAAATCTGAAACTAAGTAGGGCTTAGTGGAGAAGGCTTGTCTCTGTTCCCTTCAATATTTGCCAAGGTTGCTTAGCTGAGAACTGAAGAATGTACTTTTAAGATGACTCATTCACATGGTTGGCCAGTTGGTGCAGGATTTTGCTGAAAATCTAACTCAGACTGAATACTGAAGATCTCAGTTCTTATATAGGCCTCCTTACATGGCCTGACCTTACAGCCTAGGTTTTGAGCTCAATATCCTGAAAGTGTGAAGAGATTGGTCATTTTCTATGTCTTAGCCGCAAAAGTCTCAAGTGGTCACTTCCATCCAACTTTACTAGCTAAGGCAACACAAAAGCTTTTTCCCTTTCAAGAAGAAGAAAGATACAATCTACCTCTGCACTAGGGAGTAGCAAGATTCTGGAAGAATAAGTGAGATAGGAAATATTACTAAAACCAGATTTGGAAAATGAAATAGAAGAATACAAGAAATTTCTTGATTGGGATTAGGATTTAAGTCATTATGGAAGCCGGTTAAGTAGCGAATGTATGTTTGAGTCCCAGCGATCAGGGCTGACTGTGAGAGACTACAGAAGGAAAGTAGAGAGCAATGGATAAAAACTGAACCTTGACAATGAACTGGAACTCACATTAGTTCTTGTGTAGTATCTTCATGAGTCTTTCACTGTTTTCAGATCTCCAAAACTGATGACTTAAGTAAAATCCAGAAGAGGCAATGCACGTTGAAAAAGTCCTGTACTCAAAAATGGCCCAGGACTTGGCAAAACTAGAGGCATACCTAGTATGAATTGGAGGAGTTAATGACCTCACTACTAACTCACTGCAAGAAGGCAAGCTAGCAGATCCCTGAAGATGCCTGAGCTGCACTGACCTGAGGGTAAATGGGACTGCTGGTTTACTTCCACATCCCACACCTCACAAGTTTCTTACGGAAAACACTAACCCAGAATCATCAAAGGAAGAGAAGTGTGGTTCCAGCTTAGCTAAATTGACACAATATAGAATTGATACCAAAGCTTAAAATATGGCCAATTTTCATGAATGTGCCATGTAAATTTGAAAATAGGCTGTATTTTCTCTCCGTTGGATTAGTTGTGTATCTATCAATCTACTTCATTAATTATAAATTCAAATCTTGTACAAGCTTACTAAGCTTGTATGCTTACAGGCTTGTTGACTTGTTCATTGTTGCATTGAGAGAGCACATACTATCATTAATGTGTCTCTATTCCTTTTCACAGTTTATACTTTCTGCATTAAGAAACTTATTAGTTATGACTAGTCCTTAAGTATTAATACATGAATCTTTGCTGTGAATTCAGCCTTTAGGATTATAGTATGTCCTTCTTTCTTTCTTTTAGTACTTCCTATCTAATTTCTATCTTATCAGTTGTTAATATTGTAACTCACTTTCCCTTTGTTTGCATTTCCCTTGTACAACCTTTTTCATATTTTTTAAAATTTTAAGCTTCTATGTAACACACTCTCTGTATCTCTGTATGCCATACAAACAGCAGAATGTTGAATTAGGCTTCTCAATCAATCATCAGTCCAAAGATACTGTTTTTAAATTGAGTAAAGCTAATTTATACGATTATAGGTGGCAATACATTTCATATTGTTTTATTTGTCTCTCCTTTTGAGGGAAGTATTCTGGCATTTATTGTGTTTTTTATACAGTATTTTATTTTTGCTTGAATTATGATTTTAAGCTAATTATTTAATGGAACATCCTTAACCCTCTCTTTTATCTCTGTTTTATAGCCCATTATTTTGAACCAATATTATTTAAATGAGCCAGTAACCTCCTTTTCCCACATTACTTTATTTTCTCAGCATTGAATATGAACTAATAGCTTATTTTCCAGGTTAATAACTTGTACTTTTTATCTTTAACAAACTTAGCATTTATACATTGACAGAGCATAAACTATTTCCTATTAAACTATCTAATTTACTCTTAAAAAGTAAATAAAAATATACTTCATAGTAAACCATACTTTTATAAGAATGTCTCTCCAATTTATTTATTCTATTTTAGATTTTTAAATTTGTTTTAATTACTTATACCTTATAGTCAAATGCACATTCATACATCATATATAATGGAGTATAATTTATCATTCTTCTGGTTGTACATGATAATCACATCAGTTATATAGTTAAATAGGTACATAGTGTAACAGTGTTTGATTCATTATACTATCCTTCCTATCCTCATAACCTCTCCCCTCCCTTCACTCCCCTCTATCTAATCTAAAGTAACTCTATGCTTACCTAGCCTCCTCCAATTTATTTTTATTTCCTGAAGATTGTAATTTTTTCAATAAGGAATTATAGGATTATCTTTGCACATTCAAATGTATTTAAATTTTGACATGTATAAAAATACATAGCTTAGATTTTCTTTTATTAAGAATATTTTCTTTTATTAAGAATATATATGATATATATGATATATCAAGAAATATGTAATGTTTTGAACAGCCAACAATAAAAATTAATTAAAAAAATCTCAAATATGTTATGTCAATATTTTCTAGCATAAAGTGCTCCTGATAAAAAATATAAAGTTAACCCAAAGTGCTTTCTTTCATAAATGATGAGCTTATTAGGCCTGAATGCCTACAGAAACATTTTTTTCCTTTTTTTTTTTTTTAAAGTTACAGAGTTTGACAGTAGTATATCTTGTTTTCTTCGTTGATTTCAGTAGTATCATTTGAGTGTATAGCCTCAAGTTGTCTTCTGTGTCAGGCAATTTTTCTTCAGTGATACTTTTCTTTTGGTACTGGATATTGCCCCCACAGGTGTTCTTCAACTGAGCTGCAAACACTTTTTATATTTTATTTTGAGACAGTTGCTAATAGCCTCACTAAGTGGCTGAGGCTGGCCTGGATCTTTTGATCCTCCTACCTCAGCCTCTGAAATCTACTGGGATTACAGGTGTGTTCCACATTAAGCTTCACTTTTTGGAGAGCTATCATTTTTAATTTTTTCTTCTTGCTTTTAATTTCTACCAATCCTTCTTCTGATGTTTTGACAAAATAATCAAAACTAAGTAATTTCTGAAGCTGCTTTTTCTGTCCCCCTTCCCCATTTTTTCTCTATTTCCTTTCCTTTCCTTTCCTTTTTAAATTTCAGTTGCAGCAGTTTCCTCCTTGGGATGGACCCTGGGCTGTTAACTGAAATATTTCATGGGACCCCAGATTGTTGCACCACTGTCATGCCTTATCATGTCACTGCCCTTTGCATTTTCTTGAGATTAGTGCCAGTGAATTCAGCTGCTATTCTCAGGTGGTCCCTCAAGTCCTTCCACTATCTCTGGGGATTCTCTCAAGGCTTTCAGAATTTCAGTTTCTTTCGTCAACCTCTTCCCACTGACAGTCTGAAAAAATAAGGGTCCTGTAGATTCTGGCATTTTATGCTTGCCTGGGGATATCTGGGTGTCTGTAGGGACACCTTGTTATCTAGTTTTCCTATAGAAGTTGCTCCAGAGTCCTTAGGTTAGCCTACTTGCTTTGTCTGACCTTATATGAGGAATGGATGAATTTAACTATGTCCCTAACACCTGTCTTTCCAGAATCAACCTTGCTAACAATATAAACCTGACCATGTTGTCACAGATTCAAATCTGTCGGAGGTTTTTCTTTCTTTCATGAACAGTGTTAGTGGATGAAAACTATAAATATAATTTTAATAATTAAGTACTGAAACCATGAGTCTTAGTAGAGATTACAGGAAGTTTTTTTTTGTTTGTTTGTTTGTTTTGTTTTTGAAGTGAATACAGGGCATTCAGATAGGTATCCAGGCATCAGGACACTCTTTGTTCTGCTACCCCTGGTCAATAAAAAAGGACTTGGAAATAAGAGGCATTCAATACAACCTGGTTGAATAAGTTGAATATAATTTCATTGGCTAGACAATGTGATCCTCAGTTTTCATAAACAACTTGAAGAAAGTAACCTTTCTTTTGGAGTCATTTGTAAACACACATTTGTGGTAAATAAATGCTATTTGAAGACCCTAAAGAAGATAACATTGCTGTTTCTTCCCAGAAGATGTGCAAGTAAGAAGACAAGAGCTAGGACAGAAATCTAGGACATGTTACCATTTATGGTACATCTTTGGTGGTAGCAATTTCATTTGCTTCTAAAATTTCCATCTATAATCCTTTTTGTTGAAAGTTCCATGTGTGACTGACATTTTTTTTCAAATTGTTTTGTGGCATATGATTTTTTTCTCAACAAAAGCATATCTAGAAGCCCATTGTAAGAGCAAGATTAAAAAAAAAAAAAGGTTCTCTGAAAGAATTTTCTTACTCAGTGTTTATCTACATGGTCTATTTGCCGATGAAGACAAATGTTTTTACTTAACCACTCTCTTTGGAACTATATTGATTAATTCAACAAATTAGTTTTCAGATATTTATTTTTAGATTGATGATTTGAACATCAGTCAAAAAATGAAAATCCCTGTAATCCCAGCTGCTTGGGAGGATGAGACAGGAGGATAGTGAGTTCAAAGCCAGCCTCAGCAAACGTGAGGTCCTAAGTAACTCAGTGAGATTTTGTCTCTAAATACAAGACAAAATAAAGTTGGGGATGTGGCTCAGTGGTTGAGTGCCCTGGTATCCCTTTCCCCCAACAAAATGAGGACCAACCAGTACTATCACAAATTAGCCATTTCATTCATGACCATTATTTTTCCTTTAGGTCAATAAAAAATGAAAATAAATAATCAGGACAATGCTGGGTGCAGAGTAGATGCCTGATGTGGCCTCCTAGAATGACTCCTAGAGATCTTGCCTCATGTTATACACACCTTTATGAAGCCCCCAGCCTTGCAGGTGTGGGATCTAGTGACTGACTTCTATTAAATATAATATGCTAAAAATGATGGGGTGTCATTTCTGATATTTAGTTATGAAAGTTTTTGACTTTCATCTTGCTGATATTATTTCTCTTACTCTTCTCACATTCTTTCTCTGATAGAAACAAGGGTGATCTGGCCAATAAATTGAAAAGAACTAAGGATTTCATTTGACAAAGTGCTAAGAATAACATCATGCCACTAACCATTGACTGAGGTTGGAATGGGATCCTAACTCACTAGAACCTAGAAGCGACTGCAGTTCCATGGAAAACCTTAACTCCATTCTTAATGGGATTATGAATCAGAGGGCCATGCCCAAATTCTGATCACAGAAACTAAGAAGTAATAAATGTTTGGGTCATTTAAACTGTGAAATTTTGGTGTAATTTGTTGTTAAAGAGCATATATTTTACATAGTAAATATATAAAGGAGATATAAAGCTGAAGACTATGTACCTGAACATGAAGAATATTCAGTGGAAGTGCAAAAAAATTCAACAAAAGAGAGAAAAAATATATATCAGTGCCACGGACACAATTTGAGGAGTACCTAGAGGATACTCCAAGAAGACAAACTTCCAGTCTCTCCACATATCCATAATTTAAATTGTACTCAACTAGAATCCAAAAGATGTGATTTGAGGATAAAAATAAATAAATTAAAATAAAATCACTTTTGATCATGTTTGAGACATGTTCTATTTTTAGTCTAGAGCAGTAAGTACATTTGGAGTCACACAAGTTTAGATTTAAGTATTGTTTTGGTGGTATACACTTTAAAAATCTTATCCCCAAAACAAACTGACAAAAGATGAAGTAAAGACTTTTTATGTTTGGGTCCTGGGGATTAAACCCAGTGGTGCTTTAATATGGAGCTACATTGATAGCCCTTTTCATTTTTTATTTTAAGGCAGGGTCTGGCTAAGTTGCTTAGGGTCTGGCTAAGTTGCTGAGGCTGGCTTTAAGGTTGAGCTCTTCCTGCCTCAGTCTCCCAAGTTGGTGGTATTACAGGTGTGCACCACTGTGCCCAGCAACACTTCTCTCTTATTGTTGTTGTTGTTGTCTGAGGTTATTACACATTTAAAATTCATTTTCTTTTTTTTAAGATTGTATTCTTTATTTCAATGTTGGACTATCTCTAATATATCTAGATTGTTAGGATTTGCCTATCCCCCAGAAAAATAATCCCTATCAGATTATCAGGAAAAAATAGTTGGAAATACCAAACAAAACTAAAGAGATAAATAAACAACCTGAACTAATTTTTAATTGTCCATGTCATATCCAAATGTACAAAACATCAGGGTTTTTTAAAATTTTAAGTATTGGGCTGGGGATGTGGCTCAAGCGGTAACGCGCTCGCCTGGCATGCATGCGGCCCAGGTTCAATCCTCAGCACCACAAACAAACAAAGATGTTGTGTCCGCCGAAAACTAAAAAATAAAGATTAAAAATTCTCTCTCTCTCTCTCTCTCTCTCTTCCTCTCTCTTTAAAAAAAATAAAATTTTAAATATTATACTAATCTAGGCTAATAATTATAAAACTACGTGCTCTTAGATACTAAGGAATAGGAAATAATGGGAAAGTATGAATACATTAACACGGAGTCACCATTTTTGGAGAATCCCATTGAAGTAAGCATTATATAGGTGGATATTTGAAGGATGTATACTTTACTCATCTCTCATGGTAAACCCCCTTGAAACATTCTACCAAACCATAAATTCACCTCTAATCTTTTTACATGAACTTCACTAGCATCAAATATAATACTCAAGGATGTGTTTATTATACAGAATTCTTTCCTGCAACCCTAAAGTATACTTTAAAAATCAAACCATAGCAAAGAGCTTCTTATAAAATAAAATCCACTGTCATTGAGCTTCTTGAATCAATCATACTTCATTAATCACTTTATGCTTTTGTATAAGTATTACTGCATAATAACAGATTTCATAATTCACTGAAAGTTTAAATGTACCATTATTTACTTTTTCAAATATAGCAAAATTTTTATCTTTATTCACATTTCTTCATTTGACTGAGGTTCTTCTCAGCATTCCACCATGAACTGATTTTGTTGTGGTGGTGGTGGTTGTTGTTGTTTGTTTTGTTTTGTTTTCCTAGAAAAGCAGATGATCTCATTATCTGTTGCTTCCTTAGAAAATCCCATGTGAGGACAATCCTCTCAGCAAGGCTGGTTGAATTAGTTGGGTGAGTGTGATCCAGGCTGTGTTGAGGAGTCCATTCCATACAAATCTGAACTTAGAACTCAAAAGTCAAATTAATTTCTCCCAGAAATTTTTGGACTTCAGTGTGGAGCAACGGCAATAAGCAGAACTCCTCAAATCAGACTGACTTTTCTCTACTTATTGAGTCCTGTGAGGATAACACAGGATAAAATAAGAATAAAATGCCTATCATTAATATTCAATAAATAACGGCATTGATACTTGTTATTTTTGTTTGATTGTTGGTTTGAAATCAGAGATAAGTCTTCCTGCATTTAGAAAAGAGGTGTCAAGAAATAAAAAAATGACACTGGAGTCTTGGTTTCACTGGTCTTTGTTATGTAATGAATTCTTCACCTTAGTCACTATGAACCTATACTCACCTTATAATAAAATTTCTTTGTGCTTATGTTTATTTGAAATACATATCTATTTTCAGGAAGAAGAGTCATACCTAATATGATACTCTTACTGCTACTATTATTACTCATATTATTTCCAGAATAGTATCTGTATTAGTTCATCTTTTATTGCTGTGTTGTATAAAAATGATGCATAGCCTATGATTTCTTAAAAAGTTTTATCATATTTAAGTATGGTTAAACTGAAACTATTCATGACAATTGACTATGACATTATTAGATGTCCCCTTTGATAATTAATGTGCACTTTACATGTAGATAGAATTCCTTATCATTTCTATCTGTCCACTTTTAAATTTCATTGATCCTGTCTCGATGGAGCAGCTAATGAAAGAACACATGTGAAGCTGAGAAATAATTTGGCAGCCTATATGATTTTAATAAATGCATCATTTTAAGCCTTTACCAACTGTCCTTTGCTCAAATTATGAGTATAATTCTGAGTTATGTCATGTAATAAGAAAAAAAATGTTTAAAAATTTTGCATTTTTAACCAATGATTAACATCTCATATATTTTGTCCCCTTTTGTAGACATATGCAGCAGGAGTTTACAAATGGAAAATACCTTCAATTTCTTACTCAAAAAAGAAGATGCTCAAATATATTATGAAATTAAAATAATTAAATGCAGTGTTGTAATTAATAATGATTTATATATACATATATATTTTTAAAGTCACTCAAAATATATTAATGATGAAAAAAAGGCTTGTTACTAAATGAATCTTGGCATAGATACTTGTGTGTGTATACACACACACACACACACACACATACATACATACGTATGTATGTGTATACACACACACACACACACACACACACACACACATAGGTTAGGGTCTGTAAACAAGTAAGGATGGTGCCTGGTATTTTGCCAGAGGGAGTGGTTTGTGAAGTAATGCCAGCAAGCCATTAAGTGTGGAGATTCCTTATTGGTTGACTGCTGTATCTAGTTTATGTTAATTAAGATAAGCTGTGTGGAATGTATATATACCCCTCCTGTCCTACAATAAATGGCTCCCACTCCTGTTGTATCAATGTACACAAGTTGTTCATCATTCCCTGGTTAGTTTGCCCAGCCAGCCGGGCTGCGGCAGAAAGATGGTGGCCTGTACCAGGGAGCAGGACGCCTCTGTGAGAGCCCAAATCCAAACCTGACCCGGAGGCACAGTCTTGCAGGCTCTTGCTCCCTGTGCCCCATGGCAGTTTGAGTCTGGAACACTCCCTGGACTCTCCTCAGGGCCATCTGGGGCTGCCCTGGATGCTGTAGGCAGAAGAAGGCCCACATCCCTGATGTTTAATCATTTCCAAGGCCAATAACTACAATGGTTCTCCCACACCTGGAAGCTAATGAGTAATGCACTATTAAGGCTTATTTCAAATGTTAAAAAACCTTGAGATAATGTACTAAATTGTTCAGAATGTTGTTTTCTTAGTGAAATGCTACAGGATTTTCTTTAGCCAGCATTGCAGGAGTTCCTGCCTTCATCCCAGTGCCGGTGAAGATGAGGGTGGAAGAATTTCCAGTGTTGCTGAGAACCGGAGGAGACTTTGGATCAAGCTAGCTGCCTGCATAACTTACCTGCACTGTGATTTAAGCTAGCTGCCTGCAGAACTTACCTGGACTGTGAGTTAATCTATTGAGACACTGCTTTACCTGGACTGAGACAACAAACTGTAATCTACAACAAATTGTAACTCGGTATCTTTACTAACAGTGTCATTGCTGGTATAATTTTTCCAAGGGCTTCTTGCATGGAACCATCAGTTGGCTTGGTGTTGTGGCATTTTGTATCCTCCCCTTCTGCTTGTAGCAGGTTATTTATGGTGTTTCTGTAAAAACCACTATGGTCATTATTTAAATTAAACAAAAGGGGGAAATGTTAGGGTCTGTAAACAAGTCAAGATGGCACATGGCATTTTGCCAGAGGGAGTGGTTTGTGAAGTAATGCCAGCAAGCTATTAAGTGTGGAGATTCCTTATTGGTTGACTGCTGTATCTAGTTTATGTTAATTAAGATAAGCTGTGTGGAATGTATATATATCCCTCCTGTCCTACAATAAATGGCTCCCACTCCTGCTGTATCAATGTACACAAGTTGTTCATCACCCCACGGTTATTTTGCTGCAGCCAGACTGCGGCATACATATATATATACATATATATACACACACATAAATATGTCATAAATAAATAATATGAAGTATATGTGTATTTTCTCCAGAAGTTTATCTGAAGAAAAGGATTTGAGTAAATGTCATAAATATAGGGGTATTATTACTAGTCTATTTCTGCATAACAAATTTTCTAATAACTTAGTACATTAAAAGAGTAAACATTTATATCACAATGTTTCTGGCAGCTCAGAGTTAAAAATTGCTTTAATTCCACAATTAAGCCTCAGGATGTTTCTGGAGAATATACTCAAGATAATTGCTGAAGGCTTACCTGGGACAAAGGAGCTGATTCCAAAGGTTCTCTTACTCAGCTATTGGTTGGCAGCCTTAATTCTTTGCTGGCTGTGAGCAAAACATGTCACTAGTTCCACTCCATTTTCTTCCTTAAACTTTTGAGATAAATTTCAACTCATACACTCAAGGAGAGAGGCATTGGACTCCTCCTATTGAAAGAAGTATTTTTAAAAAAAATGTTTAGACTTATTTTAAAACTACCACATTAATTTAATCTCAGAAGGGACTGGTGGAAGAATGAGGATATGCAACCTAGAATAATATAAAGTATATTTAATTGGCAGATTCAATGTTATAGGCATTTTGGCTCAGTGCCCATTGGGGACTGTTGAGAAGAGGTTTGGAATATGGCTGAAATAGTTTGAGTTCTGTTCGAACAGCAGGGAATTAAGATTAGACACACAATAAATTTAGTGTAGAAAATGTCTACAAAGGATAAATGGGAGGAAAAAGAGTAGGCAGGGAGAGGATTCAGAATGCAGTACATGTGTACTACTCGTGAAAGAAGAAGGGGGAAGATGGAAGATTTGAGAGGGGAGAGTCTCAAACACCTGTGCAGTTCCTAGAGTTTCTGACCAATTAGGTGAACCCATTATAGGAATCCTAAATGGGCTACCATTAGCAATCCACCCTGTTTGGTCATTCATTCAGTGAGAGCAGCCGTGGGAAAGTGTGGCTGCAACACATTAAGTGGTGGATCCAGAAATGTGGTAGCTAGTACAGTAGGTAACCTATGACCCTTCAGCATACAATGTAAACTGAGCATTTCACAGATTCTGTGGCTGTAATTACCCATTACACTATGCAGACCTAATTCTCTATGCAAATTCAAGAAATAATTCCAATGATGAAGCTGTGGCCCTCCCCTCTTGAAGGGGAACTTAGGAATGAGAGTTTATAGGCAACAACTATAACACCTACCCTGCAGTTGGTTTGGGGGTCACAGGCTCAGCACACTTCTTTCTCCTTCCATCATTCATTCTAAAATCTTTCATCCTTTGCTATTACCTTGACAGGTTTTGCTGACTCACCATGTGCCAGGACCCAAACCTTCATTCCTAAGGGCCTACATTTTTGTCAATCACATTCTTCTTAAGCCACAGTTTTTATGAATATCTACTCAGTTACAGTGAGCACGAGCGTGCTGAGAGGAATCCCATGTGGATCACCCAGGATTCTTTTATATAATTCTTTTATATAATGCTCTCTGTCTTAATTGTCTACCACTTTTTTTTTATTGATTATTTGGCCAAAATGGTGACTCTTTTCTTCACGTGGAGTCCAAAGTGCCCCCATGGAAGCTGTATTGTAATATACTTTCCAGACCTATGGCATCTTCTTCACCCACTGGACATTTATTTGATAAGTTCCCAGACTCAATAATACCATTTTTTTTTTCTTTAACTACTCTTGGCTTTACCTGTATTAGTTTAGTTTTTTGAAAAACACAGCCAAAATAGAATCACATATGTAAAATATTCCCTGAAAAAAATTCCTATGAGAAACAAAGGAGAAGAAGAGAAGTTAGAGAGATGTCATCAAATACTGATGAAGGTCTGGCACCTATAAAAAGACAGAGGAAGGAAAATGGATCAGGCAAAGAGAGGCTCAGTAAGCTATGTTGGGTTAATGGACAATCCTTCAGTCAGTTTCCCTTTATAAGAGTCCCACATCCAATGGAAATGGGCTGCCACAATATCTCAATATCAACCCAGCTAAGTTTCCAGAGAGATGAGTACTTCATCCTGTAATTCTCTTCATTCTTACACAAGGACAGTTCACTAGGCATTGACTCTATATCCTTTCACTTGCTGGAAATTTTCAAGAAGAACATCATGGGTGTCTCCTTTCAAGAGGAAGTCATTAGCATGTGCCAATAAGAGTCATGGAGAAACTTGTGTGACACGAACAGAAATTCATAAAATATGTTTAAATTTCCATATGTATTTGGGAAAAGAAAAGTCTGAAAACTGTAAATAAAATTTTTCAAGATGACAGCTAAGTAATTAGTTTAGATTAGATTTGAAGCTTCTGTTTAGATTTTAATATTGTTTGGCTTTGCTGATAATCTAATATTTATAATATAATTTAATTATATAAGATGGCTCTAGTTATGACTAAATACCATGTAAGAAAATGGAAAATGCTTATAATACTTTGCACATGGAAATCAGTAGAATTCAAAGGATATTGGTTTCATCTATGAAAAATATAAGCAAATACACAGTAAGGAAACATAAAACCGATAGTAATATTATACGATTATATTTATTGTTTTCTTTTTATTACCATAACCAGGAAATTTATTAGCACAAATAAACAAAGGGAAAATTTATTTTTAAAAGTTTGAACATTTAGTAAATGTCAGGCAAATACATATTTCACAAGTTCCCACCACTACCTTACTTTTTATCTCAATTAAAATGCAGTTGGGAGGGAAAAAAAAAAACAATTTGGGAATAGCTTTGTCAAGTGAAAGTTTTAAAACTTGAATTTGCTTTAAATTGTCAAATTCACATTCATATTTGGAGAAGAGAAAGAAGGGTGCTGAGCCTATAACCCCCAAACCAACTGTATTTATATTTGGAGAATATCATTAAAAAAGAATTTGGTTGAAAAATAGTAATGCTAATGTTACTACAAAAATTCTGTATAAACTGCAACTGAATTATCATTTCAATAGCCACAGATGAAAAATACCCATGTTGAATGCTAGAGAGAGAACCTTTCTGCTGAACACCATGGAGGCTACATTTCCACTGTCATCATAAGTCTCTGCAGGAAGATCCCCTAGTTAAGGTCCTTCTCTCCTTTTATCATTTAATGTTTCTGTAGACAAGAATAGTATGAGGAAAGGTGTTCTGCTTTACAATGCCAAATATAACAAAAGAAAGAAAATGAATATCTTCTCAAGTTTAGACAGAAGTCAATTCATATCAAAGGACAAAGACTTGGCTGCCAACCAAAACTAAATCCCCAAAGAGTAATGATCACATTTGACCTTTCCTTTCCACTTTAATTTGTTTTGGACTCTGAGTTGACTAGACATCACCTTCAATTTGACTCCACCTTCCTAGCATTATCTCTGAAATCAACAGTCCTCTTTAAACCCACATTTTAACTGTTATTATATGCTTTTCATTATTATACACTCAATCTGCTAGTTCTTCACAAATTTTTTTCCTAAATTTCTTTTTTATTTTTAATATTTTAACTTTATGTTTGGAAAATTGTCCCTATTGTTTTTATATTTTATGTGTTTGTCTAACATTTGCTTCTCTTTGCTAACATGTACTTTGTCCAATAGGTGATACTGATTTTTTTAAGTATAGTTTATTCTACATTTTGTTTATAACTGATTTAATATTTCTCCACTGAGGACCTTCCAAATATATTTCTAGGATCCCTAACCATTCAATAATAAAACTCTAAAAGACCATTTTTAACTGTATGTTGAATGCCTAAGACTGGGTATCACTGTATAAGTGCCTATATTTGTGTCTATTATACGATTGAGTTGGCAATAGTTCTGCTTTATCACTAGCTAATGAAAGAAGAAAAAGTGTATATAATAAAACAATTCACACCAGGAAAATGATAGATAGTGTCATTGCTCTGCACATGCAAACCTTAGTATAATTTTAAATTGAAAATTTTATGATAGCCTGTCTGGGAAATCCTACACCTTGACACTGGTATTAACCTCATGAAAGGAAATTTAGGTTCAGAAAAATGGCATAATTTGTCAAACAAACTGATACTGTTAATTTGAACTTTATTTTTAATAGTTTGTATTAAATTTGTAAAATTAACTTTATATTGAGTGCTATAAAATAAGGGAACCATATATGGTTTTGTTTTTCTACCATTTTAAGCACCATTGCAATTAAAGTATTTCATGTCAGTATTATAGGTTCATGATTTATATTCCTTTAAAATGATATGTATATTTTTCAAATATTTTATAAGTTAGAAATTCTAGGCTAGGATACAACTAAAAGTGAAAAATTCAAAAAACTCTAAGTGGAAATAAAACAAGAAATCCAATAATACCCAAGCAGATTTAGGAAATTTCCTTCTAACCACTAAAAAATCTGTGGATACAGATTTCTTGTCCCTAATAATTTTCTCTGAATTATTTCAGAGAATTTAAAGGGCATGAATTAATTAATCTCATAATATTTTCAATTATTTTCTTCTGATTAATGACTAAGATTTAAATTTTATATTACCCCCTTATTTCTAACATGTTTGCAAATTATTTCTCAACAACCATTCTCACATTATTTACTTCTTCTTGAAATACTTTTTCAATGGCCCCTCTTTCTTTGGATAAGTGTTGCCTAGAGGTTAAAATAATCATAGCTTAAGAAACATTAATGTGGGAAAGCACCAAATATGAGTACATACATAAATTAATATTTAAATAATTCTATGATTTTTCTTTGTTTTAGTCCAGAAACACAATAATAAAAGCAAATCTCTGATTATCTATTCAGTTCTATTAAGGTCAATCTGTACATGATGTGCACCATATAAAGAGAGCTCAATAAATGTTCTCAACTACTTGAATAACAAGATAATTAATGTTTATAATGAAAACCCGTCAACCACACCAAGAGATTTAACTGTAATTACTTTGATGCAGTGTTACCTTTCATACTATAATTTTAATACTAAAAATTTTAATACTAAATGTATTCTGTTGCATATCTGTGAAGAATCATCAATGTATATCAAGTATATACACTTAAATAATTATGGAAACACCTCATTTCCTATGCTGATAATTTTATCTTAAACTGGTCTTACTGTATTTGTAGATTTGGGAAGACAGATGTCAAACAATACTGCTTTAGTGAGAAAACTAAAGTTCAAGAAAATCTTTCTGAGTATGACTTTTGTCCAGAACTTCTACAAAACCAGAATTTCTCAATTTAGTCAGGAAGTCTCATGTTCCCACTACGTGGAGTGTTTTTTTGTGTGTTGTAGGAGTACAAAGATGATTGAGACATACTCCCTTCCCCAAATGTTGTTCTCTAATGAATGCAACTATGTAGAGATAATTGACTCAAACCCCAAAATATGCACTCACCCTGTTTCTTCCCTCACTATACTTTGCACCTACTACCTCACCATTGTCCCAGAGGAATTCTTTATATACACACTTTCACTGAGTTATCGTATTCTAATAATTTACAGAAAGTTTGCAAGTAATAATTCATGTTTTTGCTAAAAGGCTCTGTCTCTAAAAACTAAAAAGTGAGAATAAAAAGAGAGATCCAAAAGAACAATGTACCGGGGGCATGGTAAAAAATAGATTCTCAATATTACTAGATGCTTAGCTATTCACTCAGATTGTTAAAAGACAGAGATGGGAGTGAACTCAAAGATAGAATCTTCCATAAGGTTAGAATGTAGGGTGTATGCTAAAGCCAGCCAGATGCAAATGCATAACCTTGCCAAAAGCAGAGCTGAAAAGAACCAGGCACAATACACTGGCTATCTTAAGCCAACACTAGCTATAGAAATAAAGAATAGATGCACTGTTACTTTTGTGTTGGAAATCTCTTTGCTTAAAATAGATATCATTTCTACATTATGATATATACAAAAGATTGTCATTGTCACAAAATAAACTACAGAACTTGGAAAGTCTGATAAATCATGAAAATAACAGATAAATGAGAATGGTACATGATTTTATTCCTTACATTTTTCTAAGATGTGTAAAATATACATTCCATTTAGTAAATAAGCTGACATTGGTAGGTTAGATATCGCCATGATTCTTTTGTTTTTGTATTTTTCTTTAGATTGGCAGGGGTGGGGATGGGGAGACATCATATCTTTACATATTTACCATCAGAAAATGGTAGAAAGTTAAAAGATGAGGCAATTTCAAAATCATATTTTTTTAATTTTTATTTTTTAGTTGTAGATGGACACAATATCTTTATTTTTATTTTATTTATTTATTTATTTGTTTTAATGTGGTGCCGAGAATCGAAGGCAGTGCCTCTCACATGTGAGGCAAGCACTCTACCACTGAGCCACAACTCCAGCCTTGAAAATCATATTTTCTTTAAGGATATAAAACATAGAAACTGAGATTCTGTGACACCACACTCTTTCAGTAAACAGGCACTTGCTAATACTCTGTACTTCTGAGAATCTCTTGTATTTATTAAGGTTACCATGACACATTTGGCAACAAGTCACATTTTCCTATCTCTGGGACACTGATCTAATTTTTAAAGAAAAGTTAGCTCTGTCAATATAAATATTCTGAACATATTTTTTTTTTACCATTTTCAGACAGCTATTTAATGGGCTTATTCCTGAAATTGCTCATATACCATTTATTCCTTCTCCTTTTCCATTAATGTCTTAAGTAACATGTGCCTTCAAAAAAATAACCAAGGGAAAAATGAGTTATAATACAGAGATCTGGAATGAATGCTAAGAGAGATAGATGGAGAAAATGAATTTTTTTTTTCATTTCTCACTGTTTCAGATAGAAGTAAATCTACAGGCTCCTGCTTTGAAAAGCTACCTAAAAATATCACCCTTTCAGTAATGAATACTTGATCAATTTGTGATATTTCCATAACTCCTCTTACACCTAATAGAGCTACAGGTATATCCTGTTCTAGTGTTGCAGGTAAAAACTGATTGCATTCATGAAAAAGAGATGGATTGCTGAATATAGAAAAAAATAACTACAGCGTAACCACACTCAGAAGCTGTCTCTCAGAGTTAGAAAAGCCCTGGTACCTATGGGCCACAGAAAGCCTACTGCTTTGGTTCCTGCTTGAAGAGTGTGATTACTTTGGGAGGCAGCATTCATTAAAAGCAGCACAGAGCATGTGATGGGTGCATGGTTATTTGTAAATATCTATTCCCTGCCTCAACTGCAAACAGAAATAGCACATGCAAGGAGAGTTTGACAGTTCCATGGTTACTTTATAATAGAAGAATCCATCTGTTCTATTTAAGCCTAATTTATTGTTATTTTCAAACATGCAGTCAAACATGCAGTTAAATCAAGTAGCCAATAATTAAAAATTATATTTTCAAGGGTTTCTTCCTTTAAGGAGAACAGAAATAAGGAACACTGCTTATTCCTCTTTGGAAACACCAAGAAGAAACAGAGAAAGGGCGGGAAGGAGGAAAGATAGGGGAGGGAGAGACAGAACAACGAAACAGAAGAGAGAAAGTCTTTTTTTCCTTCCCCTACAAGCCTTACCTATAATGAAATTTTATTTCAGAAGTCAGGTAAAAAGAATATCAAGTTTTAGCTCACTTTACCCAATTTGAACAGTCAATATTCAGTCATCAAAATGAATGTAAAAAACAGCAGTGTTCAGGAAGTTAATTAACAACCTGCTACCAAGTCTGCTACATGTAGGGAATCCAATGCCAGGCATTTATTTGAATTTTATTTGCTATCACTGAAAAACAAACTCAATTCCATTATTGGACAGGACTTTTTCAACATACAGTATAAAAATTTTTTAAAAAGCATGTGGTCATCTTCATTCTAGTGCTATATGGTTTTTCTTTGTTTTCGTCTGAAGAGAAGAATCATTGCATTTTTTTCCTTCAAGTTGAAAAGTTTAGTATGAAACAAATGAGAATTATAGAAACAACTTAAATTATTTTTACCATTTTTTTCATATCAAAGGCCTTTTAGCACAGACACTGAGATTTAGAGCTATAAAAAATATTAAATAATTTTTGCCTACTGCTTCTAGTCTACTATTTGCCCTTTTATCCTATTATTCTGCACTTATTTAACCATACATTCAATCGACCTGTAAATAAATATATAAATCTTAACTTTATTTCTGCTTCTTTTTGTCCTGTGTTGCAAAAAGTGTGGTTGTTGTTGTTGTTCACTTGTGGCATTCAGTACTCATCTGATAGTCTTTTTTTTTTTTTTTTTTTTTGATTGTTCTCTTTGCTTGTCTTACCCATCTATAAAAATAACAGCAATTTAATCATGGAAAAATACATAAGAGAAAAAAACATTTTTCCATAACTTAAAGAACAACAAATGTATTTGTTTTTCTACAGGCTTTTAGGACATGGTAAAGATTTTATATTTCACAGATTACTATCTGAGCAAGATGTTCTATTGGTTAAAGAAAATTAAGGTTAAAGTAATAAGTAAATTATTCTTATATGCTCATTTCTTCAGTTACTGAGCTGGGTTTTAAAGCCTGCAGACTCCAGACTGCATCAGCACTGAGAGGTGTGAATCCAATTCACCTAATCAAGTGCAGAATACAGGAACCAAGGGTTCAATCTTTTTGTACACCTTTCTTGGTACTCTACATATGGTATGCAATAACATTCAATTGGATCAATCTTTAAATGAATTATTCTAATGCACCTACTTTTCATTGCAGCAGTTTAGTTGATCCTCTCATATGTCTTTAGAAAATTTCCATTTCAGATTTTTATCAGTCATGTTTTATATCTTTCAGAGTGTTTATCACTTGCATAGAAAACTTAATTAAATACAAGTTTTACCGATTAACACACAATCTAACCATAGCAAGCAATGACTCAGAGACTACTGAATATGCTACATCTTAACTTATCAAATGATGACAGGATTTTATTTCATATCCATTGTATACATTTGTATTATAATTTAGATGATCTTAAAAATATTTAAAAAACACATTTTTATGAACTAGGTATTTATGCATGGCCATAAAGGGTTAATTGAGCATAAACAGCACACACTTGAGACTCCAAATTGAATAATTTGATTTGTAAACAGGTACTTAGTGTACAAGAAGCCATTACACATGCAATTATCTGTCTTCAATTAATTGTGTGCATCTCTAAGGAGCGACTTAAGAATGTTTTGTTTCAATTTCACTGGCTGTAAGACCTGATATCTATCAACATTTATTTTACTTATGCTATAGCTTTCAACTTTGGCAAAGACATTGCTGAAAGCAATTATTATTTTCGTGGGAGGAAATTCTGGAGCTGGAGTGTCATATCCCAGGTTTATATCCTATTCCAACCAGAAGCCTGTCTCCGTACACATACCCAGAAAGAAATGGAATTCAGGCTCTGTCTAGGATTTAGAAATATAATTATACATAAGGAATTTGTTTTAGCTTAATAACACTTTATATTGAGTGCATTTTCCATCCAACTATAGAATTGCAAAAATCTTGTTTATCATTTATGCTATTATTGCTGTAAGTAACTGGATATCAGCCATGTCAAAGCTGGAACAAAAGGACAAGACACAATATGGGCCTTTTAGGATGGCTTCAAAACTATTTTATAGCTGTTTTAAAAAGACATCTCCTTTCACTCTTTTCTTCAATCATGAAAATACACTCCTCACTTAGCTGCTAAGACACTCCATTACTCATTATGTTCTGTTTGTTTGCTTACCAAAAATTCTTCTCTATATGTGTAATGAGGATTGTAATGCATTCCACTGTTGTCGTGTATTTAAAAATAATAATAAAATAAAAAAGTAAAAAAAAGAAATTTAGTTCTACTAACATATGATAGATATTGCTTTGTTTTTTTCTACCTTACTCTTACTCTCTTTTTTGTTGTTCCTCATAACCTCACAAAGCTGGAAACTATAATTTCAAAACAAGTGGGAGAAAGTTTCCCTATGACAACACAGCCACCCTAAACAGGGGCCAGCTACATGTTATCTTTCTACTCTGAGTTTGTAATGAATAACTGGGACAATAATAATAATAATCAATAAATCATTACTAAATGAGTTTTTTTTTACTTAAATATCAAAATGGAATAATGGTGATGACATTCTGGAAATCCTTTCTGACACTGCCAATCTGAGTTTGCTGCCTTTCAATCAGCTCTTTTATTTCTCATCTATTGTATACAACACAATAGGTGAAATCTGCTTCTTGCAATGGAATATAACAAAATATTCACTTTATACCTCTACTAAATATACAAGAACTTTTATAAGAACCATGAAAAAAATATGCACAAAACACATGGAACTCTAGAAGAATGCAGGAGACCAAGTATTAGAAAACAAGTTGTTTATTTGGGAAGGTCAAAGATCAAGATTGGGGATGAAATAAGTAAAAGAAGTTTGCCATTTCAGATTTTTATTTAGCAAGCTGACAGAGGAAATGACTGAAGCTTAATGCTGGAAGCAAACTGTGAAATAGAATACCAAAATGTGTGGAGATGAGGAACAGAAGCTTTTCTCAAGTCTTCTGAGTACAGGGTTGGATGGTAAATTCCCCAGCACTGTTGGTATCAAGAGTGGGTTTCTTCAGTTAAGGGCAAAAGAGTCTTCAGGCATAGAGATGCAGATGCTGACCATTCCAATAGGGGAGTTTGAGCATGTTTCGGTGAGTGAGTGGAGCCTTGTGGGAAGGACAATGACAGCATTAACTACAAGGAATGGCAAGAATTACTATGGACCCTGTAGAGTTAGAGAGTCTCTTACTCATCCAGGTAGAAACATCAACAACAGTTCAGGACTTCTTGGGTGACTGTTAGGAAAGGAGAGAAAGCATCAACATGACGGAGCAAGGAAATTCTAACCCAAAGGGTGTATGAAGAAAGAGTTGGAAAAAGTAGTCTCCATATGAGGTATCTGAACTTGAGTCATAATTTTAACATTAATTATCAAAGTATTTACAGTTACAGTTACTTCATAAATATCACTGAGATAAGCATATTACTCTTAAAGGTTAATATTATTAACATGTAAACACTATCCCTAATCAATAGCCTAATTAACTTTATTAAAAAGTTTATTTTAAAGAGTAAAGTTATCCTTGCTCTTCATTGAAAACACACATTTTCCTAAAACAAGATAAAAATTTCTGGAAATAAATATTCATACACACACACACACACACACACACACACACACACACATTTAACTATAGACTCAATCTATCCCATAAAAACTGTTGTTTCCTTGTGGATAACATACCTATGTATATAACCATCCACTCAATCTCCCAATCAAGAGTACAGGAAGGGAGTCATGTTTCTTCTCTTCTTTGTCTCACTCAAGAAGTAAAAAACCATCCACCCAATTATTGGAATCAAAAAACCCAGGGGCTGGGGCTGTAGCTCAGTGGCACAGCACTTGCCTAGTATGTGTGAGGTACTGGGTTCAATCCTTAGCAACACATAAACATAAACAAATGAAGGCATGCTGTCCATCTACAACTACAAAAAAAAAAAAAGACAAACAAAATAAAAAACTAAAAGTTCTCTCATTTTCCCCACATACCTTCCATCTGTGTGTACCATCACCTTGACCTCCAAAACATAATCCACTCTAAATCTACAAGAACTATGCTATCTTCACTGCTATCATCCTTGTTAAATTATTATTGCTTATAAATTATTTATAAGCATCCTTATAAATTATTTATAATATCCTCATGATTTATCTCCTTAATACATCTTTCTACCTATACAATATGATAGTGTTTTCTAGAAGTGGAAATCAGTTCATGCTGAACTCCTATTGTAATTCCTCTCTTGGATTTTCACTACATCAGAATAAAATACAGTCTTCTTAGTCTATTCACAAAATTTCAGATAATCTGTTCCCTGGCAGACAGCCTTCACATTCTGGAATCATTTCTCAATGATGGACCCCCACCCCACATTGTGCTCACATTCATTTGTATTTGTATTACTTGTTAGGAGCCCATGTAACTCATTTCCAATTTATAGTTAAGAGTATCTTAAAGAATGAGGAAGTCAGAAAAGGCACATTCATACATTGCTGGTGGGACTGCAAATTGGTGCAACCAATCTGGAAAGCAGTATGGATATTCCTTAGAAAACTTGGAATGGAACCAACATTTGATCCAGCTATCCCAATCCTTGGTCTATAGCCAAAGGACTTAAAAATAGCATACTACGGTGATGCAGCCACTTCAATGTTTATAGCTGCACAATTCGCAACAGCTGAACTGTGAAACGAATATATATATATATATATATATATATATATATATATATATATATATACATACATACATATACATATATATCTCCAACTGTGGTATATATACAATAGAATATTACTCAGCATTAAAATTATGGCATTTGCAGGCAAATGGATGGAGTTGGAGAATATCATGATAAGTGAAGTAAACTCATCCCCTAAAAACCAAAGGCTAAATGTTCTCTCTGATAAGTGGATGCTGATCCATAATGGGGGGAAGGGTATGGGGAGAATAGAAGAACTTTCACTGGGCCAAGGGGAGTGAGGGAAGGAGAGGGGGCATGGGAGTAGGACAGATGGTGGAAGATAACAAACATCATTACTCTAGGTACATGTATAACTGCACCTATGATGCAACTCTATGTAGTGTAAAACCAGAGAAATGAAAAGTTGTGCTCCATTTGTATACAATGAACCAAAAAACTTTCTGATGTCATGTATAACTGATTAGAATAGTAAAAAAATTAAAATGTATTTGCATTACTTGTTAGGAGCCCATGTAATTCATTTCCAAAGAAAGAATGAGGAAGTCTTAATCCAATAAAATGACACAGACATTAAAGCATTTCAAAATGTGGTTACTTTGAGCACATCTATGGTGTGTGTTAGGAACCATGAGTGGGTTTAATGTTGTTTCTGCATGAAAAGGTGCTAATGAGAGAGATGAGGCTGGAAAGGTAGTAGGAATAAGATTATAACAGGCCTTCTTGGCTTTGTTAGAACATTGAATTTTATAGGATCTTTGTAGACTCTCATAAAAGCTGTAGTTTGTTTCCCCCCACCCCTAAGAGGGAAAAATCACTTAGAAGTACTTTAACAAAATTTTGCATATAATTTCATGATGTATCCTGAATGCCTGGGCACAATTCTTAAACCAGGGTTAAATGTTCTGAGCCAATCCACAGAGTATTTTGGAGTCCCTGAAAGATGTTAATTGGTGTGGTATTTTAAGAAATTTTTCATGGTGGACTTTTACTTTCAATAGAATGAAAATGAAAAAGATAATATTGAAGATGGAAGAATGGTTCATAAATTATTCAATTAAGTCCAGAAATGTTGAAAAGGAAAATAATGGAATTTATAAACTTGTTATTTACCAGATGATGACCAGAGAAATAAATGATTGATTGTATATGATAAGTGATGAGGAAAAAGTAGTGAATATTTATCCCCATGCTTAGATTCCTCTTATATCCCATTCTTTTTTTTTTTTTTTGACAATTCTTCTACTTGTTTGTTCAAAGCTACACAATAAGCTCAAATGCAAAGCCAAGTTGAGTACTGTCATTTCAAAAAATAGCCAATTCAGTTGTTCCCCTCCTAGTGATTCTAAGGTTCTGATGAAGACATAAGGGTCCTTCTTTACAATGTTTACCAACTACCTTTCATGAAATAAATGTACTTTGTTTAATTTTATGATCTTAGGTCAAAAATTAATGAAACCAATAGCCAAACTGATGTATTGTCTGCTACTTTATTGCCTAAAAGGACTATCTTTACCAAATGTTTACAGTAATTTTGAATATATTAGGAAATTGAATTAAAATCTTTAAATAAAGCTTCAAAAACACATAAGAAATTTTTACTTTTTTGAATCAGATGTTCATATAAGTACTTGTTAATTTGAACTGAATTATAGAAGGCAGTAAGATACCCATATATTTATGTAAAAGAAAAGTTTAAGTACACTACTAGAATAATTTTAAGATAACATAATTCCCAGAGCTTGAGCAAATTGGCTTTAAGTAAATGAAATGACTCTGGCTCTTACAATATTAAAACTATCAAACAGATAGTAATGCATTAAAAACAGCTTAGAAAGGAATACAGTGTTTTAAAACATGTAGATGAAATTTGACTTACTGAGAAAATTAAAATGCAATGTCATTTTTCACTCTCATGCTTAAGTTTTGCATTGTTTGCAACAATATGACTTTTTTTAAAAAGCTTTCAAATTTTATTTAACTTGACAAGTTATAAAATAAAATGTTCCTCTTTACTAGAAATTGTATATTGCCATTGCCTTGAGTAGAGCAAAAGACAAGAATTCCTTGCAAAACCATGAAAACACTAGATATTTCTCATTGGAGAACAATTACATATCTGTACTGCCTTCTGCCCAATAATTAGAAATAATTGCATTTTAACAGCTCATTTTTTTTGATATTCTTCCTTATTCTATTACAAATTGCTTTCTAAGGGATATGTCATTTGATCCTCACAATAATTTATGGGTTAGATAGAGTCAGTGCAAACCCCAAAAGATTTGAGGTTTCAATTTTGACTTGCCAAAGGTAAGAAGAAGAAAAAAAAGCTTGTACATTTTGATATTCTTATCACTTGTAGATCAAGAGATTTTCAATATGATTGTTGTACACATGAAAGGAGTCAGGCTTATTGTAGTGAGAACTGTATTTGCACTTTTTTACGTTCAGAAACAGGAGCTATGAATAGATCATGCTAATGCTCTCCAGGATCTCTACATAAAAGTTTCACAAAGTGGAAAAAAATCACAATATAAAGACAAAGACATAGAAAACAACCTATGAATGAGAAGTTAGAAATGGATGTATAGACATATTATTCTTCAGGAGCAAAGAATATAAAAAGAAAATAGAATGGGTTATAGACTTGAACATGATAATAAGCAATACAATTTAATAAAACTATAAATAAAAGCAGCATGACCTGTGGATGCAATTATCTCTGCCTTGGAATTCTAGAACACTACCTATTCCAATAAAATGCAGCTCACTTTATTTTAATTGAATGAACCTGCCTAGTTAGGAACACTTCTCTGGCAGTTATTTTGTTAAAGTTTCAATATCTTTTGAGTTAACAGAAAGACATTCGTTAAAAGGAAGAATCAGACAAGAACAAGAGAGAATTGAGTAAGAGTTATGATAAGGAAACAGACCAAATAAAACGTATTAACAACTGTTGACTGGTGTAAAAGCAGAAGAAAACAACACACACACACACACACACACACACACACACACACACACAGAGGCACACACAAACACACACACTGCAATTTAGCAAAGAATGCAATTATAACAAATTCTACTTACTTTCTCACTTTGAGCAAAGTTCAACCTAAAAAGCTGCCACAGGTTGTGTGTTGAATGTTTGCCTAGCAAGTGAGCATATGGGAATCCTTGGGTTCCACCCCTAGTACTTCAAGGGGAAAAAAAAAATTGTTATGTCCTTATACTTCTTGTGTAAATTGCTTTCCAGAGATGTTGGGACAAGAATTAAATGGGCACACCTGATCTAATTTCCAGTCTGCAATGAAACACTAAAAACAGGGTTTTAGAGAAATATGGTGAATGAACAACAGATTCCAGCCATCTTCTAGCCACAAAGACACCAAATCAAACACACAACTACTCAGAAACACAAAGGAAGGCAGGCAAAAGTCATTTTGTTTGATTTTATTCTAATTACAAGAAAAAATACATGGGAAAGGAGAAAGGGAAAGTTTGTGCATGTCACCACTGTGAGCTCCAAGCAGCAGTTCTATGGAAAGAGAAGTTACCCACTGAAGAAGGGAGAGGAAAGTAAATCAGAGAGCATAACTCCAACATTAGGACTTCAGTCAGCCAGTAGCACCTGGTTGCAGTAGGTTTAAGCCAGGAGCCTAACTCAGCAGCAGGCCTCCCACAGCAGCAAAGATTTGGTACTGGCCTTGTGTGGTGGTGATTTGGGAGGCTGTGGGATCTGGGTGTAATTTAATATTATGGTATCAATAGTCATAGGACTGCCTATAAGTTTGCTCCCCAAACTTAAAGCAGAACAACACAGAGAGAGGAATTCTCCACTTGGAGGAAGTCATTATATGGAAGCCCTGGGCAGTCCCTTGATGATAAGACCCAGAGTCAGGCCTGACCTTAGGGCAATGGCTGCAGATGAGGTATTCTGGCTTACCCTGGCCTCAGTGGAGTCTTGTAAGGATAGAGTACCAATTTTTGGACACCCTTTCAGTTCATTTTAAGCAGCACACAAACTGGGAATTTAAGACAGACCTGGACTTGGAGTTCCCTCTAGTGTTAAAAGATAACCGCACACAAAACAAAGGATATGATCACTGTGGACTGAGGGTGCCATCAAGTGCTAAAATAGCAGGAATGCACATAAGCTCAGTCTACTTTATATTTCTGAAAGACAGGTGCAGTCTGATTATGGAGACTGAAATGAATACCTGAAATGAATAGTCCTTCAAAGTTCAGACAGCTATGCTCACCAACCAGTTTCAAAAACTTTCAAGAAAGTATAAACTCATCCAACAGAAAGAATAGTTGTAACAATAACTGATACATATCGACTCCTGAATGGAGGATTCAAATGAACTGTTTTAAGGAAGCTCACCAAAATTCAAGCAAACAAAGATAAATGACTCAATAGCAGAGAGAAAAAACAGAAATTAAGGTAATTTTTTAAAATTACTGATATAATTTTAGCAAAATTACTGAAGTGTTTTAATTTTTTAAAGTACTGAAGGAAAAAGACAAGGAACCAATAATACTATACCCAGCAAAATATCCTTTAGATATTAAGGTGAGATATATTTCCAAGCCAACAAAAACTGATAGACACAAAATGAGACATCAAAAATTCAAAATGTGGAGAAATATGAATGGCAAAAAGAATATTTTATCAGCATTTGTTTCTTTCTGTTTATTACTATTTTTATAGTCATATTAAGGTGCTATTATTTTAAAATAACTTACTATAATCAAAAGGTGATTTTGTAAGCCTCTTGGTAATTATGAAGAAAATATCTATATTAAACACTTCAAAACTAATAATCAGAGTCAAAATATAGATAAAATTACTTAAACCCAAAAACGTTTTAAGAAAAAGAGGTAAAAAAAGAAAAGAGCTATAGTAAAACTAGAAAACAAGTAACAAAATGGCAGTAGTAAAATTATATTATCAATAACTAATAAAATGTTAATGAATTAAATTATCCAACTAAAAGACATAAAGTGATTTAAAGGACAAAATTCAAGACCCAACTATATGTTGCTTACAGGCACCATGCTTCACTTCTGAAGACATATATAGTGCATAAGTGTAGAGATGGAATAGGATGTTCCATGTATATGTAATCCAAAAGAAAGCAGGAGTATGGCCTTGTTTATATCAGATGAGATATATTTCAAATAAAAAGTAGGGGAAAAAGATAAGGAATATCATTAAATAATGATAAAGGGGTAAATTCAGCAAGAAGACATTTATATATATATATATATATATATATATATATATACACACACACATATATATTGCAAACATATTTACATAATTATAAATATATGTGCACCCAGTATGAGTATAGCCAAATATACAAAGAAAATACTAACAGACCTAAAGGAAAAGGTAGACTCCAATATACAAATTAGTTAGACTTTAACATCCTATTTCAGCAATAGGTAGATCATTCAGATAGAAAACCTATTGTAAGAACATCTATTATGAAAAAGACAGAAAATAACAAGTTCTGAGAAAGATGGGGGAAAAGGAAACCATTGCACACTTTGGCATGAATATAAATTTATACAGCCACTATGGAAAACAATATAAAGGTCAGTTAAAAAGATAGAATTACTGTGTCACTCAGAAATTCCAGTACTGGGTATATGTTCACAGGAACTGGTATCAGTTTATTGAAGAGACATCTGCAATACCATGTTTATTGAAGTTCTGTTCATAATAGTTGAGAAATGGAATTGAGAAAGAAAATGTGGTACATATACATGAAAGAATACCATTCAGTCATAAAAAAAATGAAATCCTGTCAGTTGCAAACACATAAATGGAACTGAAGATCATCACGTTAAGTAAAATAAGCCAGACACAAAAAGACAGATACTAGGGATATTACTCATATACAAAATCTGAAAAAGTTGACCTCAGAGATATTGAGTGTAGAATGGTGATTTTCAGAGAAAGGCTGGGAAGAGAACAACAGGTATTCCACTGTAGTTAGATAGGAAAATAGAAATTCTGGTTTTCTATTGCATGATAGTATGACTATGGTATACAGCCTATTTCAAAAAGGCTAAAATAAAGAATTTTGAATTGTTTCATCATAACCATTCATAATAAATGTTTTAGGAGATAGAGAAGTTAAACCTGATTTAAATATTACACAATGAATGCACATATTTGAAACATCATTTTGCCTAAGTCTGGCTGGGCAAAATAAACGACCAGTGACAAGCAACTTGAAGGTTGAAGCAGGAACTACTTTATTGAACTGAGAACTCAAAGTAGCAGGCACCCAAGGTAACAGGAGCTGCTTCTCTGCTGGACCACAGAGGTACATACACCCAACAGCTTAACTTAATTGACATCATCTAGACACAGCAGTCAGTCATTAAGGAATCCTCATCATCTTAATGGCTCACAAACCACTCCTCCTGGCATACTGCCAGGTGCCATCTTAACTTGGTTGTGGCCCTCAACATCATTTGAACCTTATTACTGGGCAAGATCTATTATACTTTTATGTATCAGCTAAAATTAAAGAGTACAAGAATTAAAAATGTCTTTAAGACCAAATTAAATATAAAACAATTTAAAAGAAAGAATAAATGCTTGAGGTGATAGGTATGTTTATTCTGATTTGAAGATTATGCACATATACCTATATTGAAACATTACATGTTACCTCAAAAATTCGTGAAACTTTTATGTTTCAGCTAATTTTCAAATTTTTAAAAGATAAAAACAACAAAATTTAATTTAACAAAATTGAAAATGATCTTCAAAAAAGTTTAACCAGACCTCAAATATCAATATGAACATTGGTGAAATAGAATCATTGTACAGGAAAACCACTAGAAGAAGCTCTAAAGAAGACAACCAATAGAACAGAGTTCAAGCTCAGTGAAAACCAATCACAGGAAATAGACAGTGGGCCCATTTAACTGTATAGTATTATTTAGCCATAATTTGGGTATTTAGATATAATTAGGATGCATGAACTCAGATAATTTGGTAACTTGCACCTTGATAAATCTCTGTCCTCCTACTTTAACAGATAAAATTTAAATAATTTTTGGAAGTTTTTGCATTCATAAATTGGCAAAAAAGATTTAAGATTTATACTTAAATCCTGATAGTAATTCTCCCATTTATTAATTGTGAAGCATTTTAATACTCATTTAAATTCTGTGGCCCTTAGTTTCTGCCTCTGTACAATAAAATATGTTGTATTAATTCTTTCTGACAAGTGAATACAAAAATCAGTGATTACACAATTAGATCTCCATCAAGTAAGTAAAGGTGTATTGCAGTGAATCATAGATTCTAGGTAAACCACACCTTGATGCTTATTGTACTAATATAACTTTTTTTATGAGTATGCAATCCACTGGTGATTTAAGAAGTTCTAATAGATTATTCAATGTAACTGTATTTAAAACAATTTTTTCCAGATCTCTCTGTTTGCCAGTTAGCAGCAGAGTTCATTCAGCCAATAATTAGGAAGGGATACTTATGTTCTAGGTATTGTGCTACAGGAGGCTTATGGTGGTAACCCTGCTGCATAGAAAAATAGAAGCTCAAGTACCCAATAGAAGTAATTAAAAGAAAAGTACACCGTAACAACGAAAAAATCTACATTAGATTTCCACGTGAGGGTGAGGGAGGAAAAAGAGATGACACTTTCAGTCAACCTCACTGAATGCAAAAAAAAAAAAAAAAAAGAAAAGAAAGCCTGAGGGGAGAAAATGGTTGGTGTGTTTGAGGAAGTGAAAGACCATTATGGTTTAAGATGATTTAAAAAAAAAAAAAAAAAAAAAAAGCCCCAGGTGAGAATTGAGAATGAGAGGCAGAGAAAGGCTGCATATTTTAGAGTACTGAAAGCATCCTTAAGGTATTAGGGAGCTACTTAAGGGCCAGAAAAAGCCATTAAAGGCTTTTAAGCAGGGAAATAATGGCAAGTCATTTGCATTTTGCAAAGTACCCTGTGAAAGTTAGTCAAAGGTTAGATATTGGTGAGGGAGGGCAATAGCAAAAGCTGGAAAGAGACTTTGGTGGCCATCCTAGAGACAAAGATGGAAGAAAACACAGCCTATACTTAAAACCAGCCTCCCTAGTTGTGGGATTGGGGATTGGGCTAGGGTTTTTTTGTTTTGTTTTGTTTTTTTGTTTTGTTTTGTTTTGTTTTGTTTTTTAAGGAATGTTATTCAGTTCCTGGGTCCATGAAAAAAGAAAGTGGAGAGCCAATGGCATTTCCTAGAGTATGATTATTATATATCAGGAAATATAAGTAGAGGAAGGAGAGTGGTGAAGGCAGGAGGGAACTGGCAGACAGTGAAGGGTGGGATTCATAGATTAGCAGTCTCAAAGAAGCTACAGAATTATAAATAACAGGAAAATTGTATTTTTTAACCAATGATCTGGAAGGTGAAAAAATGGAGTAGAGATGTCTCATCATTCTCCATGTGCAAGTCACCAAATGGTAAAAGGTTTTGAGAAAATAGAAAACTAAAGTATGAATGAAACAATGGATAAATGAATGTGACATGACTCTTATATTACACTTATAGATTTTTTTTTTTAATCTCAGGTAAAACGCCTTATGGATACCCTAGCAATTTATAGGAATGTCTATTACTCAAGAGAGAGACTGTGACTTTTTCTTTTAATAACATTGGAATGTGATTTATATGAATTTTATCACAACATCATATTTCTAAAAAGCTGTCAAAATCAGTATAAATTAGTGTTAATGCAGAATTATGTCAGAATTTTAATAACATCTTTCCAAAAACCTTTTAAATTGAATAAGTTGTTGGCGCTGTTACAGGCCTCTCATTTAAAAAAAGAAAAGAAAAAAAATTGCCTGATCATTTGAAGAAAATAACTTATGACATTTGAAAATAAGGTGAGATGAAATAATGCATGTGTGAAATTCTGCCACTCAAATAATAAAGTCCAAAAGGATATGAAACCCTATTCCAAATCAAACTATGCTGACTACTATAAATTTAAATGCATAAAAATTAGTGTGTTTAAAATTTGTTCTGCCTGGAAGCCACCAGCCTTTAAATATTATGTGAAAAAAATATATATATTTTTTGGCTACACTTCAGGCTTGGCTACAAGTAGACCTTTAAGTTTGCAATGAGTGTGTTTGTATATGTGTGTATTTATGCACTGTATTAAGTGAAGTATATAACAGTGTAATAATTTTGACTTGTTATAACTTTAAATGTCATCATAAAAATGTAAAAGAACAAAACTTTATTCAATGTCAGAGTACACAAATAAAAATTATTTCAAATTCAAGATAGAAAAGGCAGGAAAGGTTTTAGTGTGGTTTTTCCCTTTCTTTTTCTTTTTTTCTTTTTTAGGGTAGGTAATTTTTTCATTTGTTGGTTCTTAGTTATACATGACAGTAGAATCCCTTTTGATAAAATTCTACAAAAAATGGAATATAACTTATTCTAATTAGGACCTCATTCTTGTGGGTGGGCAGGATGGTTGAACTCATTTAGGTATTTTAATATATATATATATATATATATATATATATATATATATATATAAAATAGGAAAATTATGCTATATTTATTTTACTGTCTTTCCTATTTCTATCACCCCTCCATTCCTTTTGTTCCCCTTTGTCTAATATACTAAACTTCTATTCTTCCCCTTCTGTCCCTTTATTGTGGTTTAGCTTCCAATATCAGCACAAACATTCAACACTTTTTTGGTGAGGGGATTGGCTTATTTCACTTAGCATGATATTCTCCAGATCTATACTTTACAGGCAAATGTCATAAAGTCATTCTTCTTTATGGCTAAGCAATATCACATTGTTATAATATTAGAACCACAATTTCTTCATACATTCATCTGTTGATGGGCATCTAGGTTGGTTCCAAGCTTAACTATTGTGGATTATGCTGCCATATACATTGATATTATCGTGTCACTGTGGTAAGCTGATTTTAAATCCTTTGGATATATGCTGAGGAGTAAGATAATTGGGTCAAATGGTGGTTTCATTTCTAGTTTTCTGAGGAATATCCACACTGCTTTTCAGAGGGATTGTACCAATTGTTTTCTAAGTGCAAGTCTTTAATTGAGCACCAGGGATTTAAACCCTGCATTTGTGCTCAAGGAACTCAAATACATTTGTAATTTCTAACTTACTGTTTAAAGCTTTCTTTTATTTATAGGGCATTTTAAGTTGTACAACAACATAATCTTAAACTTTTTCACATCACTGGTTTCATTTACTGCTTCTCCAAAATCATGCTAATTTAATCAAAATTATTTCAAATTAGAGGTTTTCTTAAAATATATTTTAACATGTTTTGACAATGATAACCCGTTTTTAAACCACACAGTTTTACTATTGCAATAAGAATGTAAAGTTTTGCATTTAATGCTCTTAAAAACTTTGATGAACAATTGATAAAATTTTAGTAGACATATCTATACCTTTTTTTTTCACATGTCACTCTTTATCTCCCCATGTACTTCTTGTTATCACTGATAGGTCTTCCTGAGTTATGTGTTCTCTCAATTTCACATAGGAATAGATTCCTCAAATATTATCCTTAAGACCACATTCCCCCAACTCCCTTAAAGCTAGACATGTCCATGTACCTTAGTTTGGAGTCATAAGGAAAGCAAAGTAACCTCCACATACCATTCCCAGGAAACAGCAAGCATTCACACACACACACACACACACAAACACACACTCTTGCCTTTTCTGCACCCTCTACCTTGTTGATTGAAAAGCAGATGATATCAGTTTTCATCTTAGATTAAGGTCAAACTCTAGGACAATAAGCTACCTGAGTCCTTTATATTTTGGTCCAAATTACAAACCCTAAGAATTTATATTTCATATTAAATTGAGAGGAATAAATTTTTATTGATGCTTTTCTTATGTTGTATTTATTTAAATGTTATATTTATTTCTTATGTTATATTTATTATTTGCCACATACAGGTTAACCTAATTTAAACTAATTTTAAACCAAAAATGATTCCCCTGCTCTCACCATCTCCCATATTAACACTATTGTTGTGAATAAAGACACTATATATTTCTTCTGAGCACTATGGAGGAAATCTACAAAATAAGTAACCAGGCTTCATTTTTATTTTTAAATACAGGGCATCCAGAATAGCCCATTTCTTTTTAAACTTTGTTTTCTCTACTTATTGAGTTTGACAGCTCACACCTTTGTGTAGCCTGATGGTTATCTTCCAGTGGCATCCAGCATTTACCTCTTTTGATTAAGAATTGTCCAAGAAAGAGTAGGATTTTCTGAAATAAATGCTGAATGATTTGGGATCATTCATGTTGCAAGACAATCTATCTTAAGTCCAGCTATTTTTGAACTTTAAGGATTTATAAAGTGTTGGTCAAATCACCTCTCCTCAGGTGGATTATTGAATTTTGCATGACTTTTTTAAAGGGTTAAATCTCAACCCCTGTGGGCTCTGGGTAAAAATATGCTAAACTTCTTCAGAATACAAAGAACTTTTATTAATTAAGATCCTGGCCTCTCCTAATAATTCATATTAAAGTGCTAAATAAAGTGGTGTCTTGATTATTAGATTGGAAACAATATAAAGAAGATGAAAATCAAATTTAAAATAAAGACACATTTACTTTTCCTTCTATGTATGCAATTCTAACTGGGGAGTGTGGAAGCAAATGCCTTCACTGCAAATAGACTATTTTATATGCCTTTAAATCTGCAACTCCCAATGAATGGAAGGGGAATGTCAGGAGAATGCATCTGTTTAGCAACTTGCAGTTGGGGGAATATTCTTTAAGAATACTGCATTAGCATCAAAATGGAAATGTGCAGATTGGAAGGATATTATAATGGTTTGCAAAGTCTCACCCTCCTTCACTTAAGAACATGAAAGCAGAACCAGAGCCATCTGGGTTGGGAGTTGTTGATTGTCTAAGTTTTGATATTACTGCTTTTGATTGTGAGGCAGAAAGGAACAGGGGGAAAAACAAAGCAGGAATTCCTGTCTGCATATGCCCTTCAGCAACACCAAACTTAACTAGTCAAAGAGATACCACTGAATGATGAGCATTCAAAGCCCACTTAATAAATATTTGGGATTAGTGTTGTCACCAAAAAAAAAAAAAAAAAAAAAAAAAAAAAAAAAAAAATGCTGTCTTGAGTCTAGACTTTATTTGTGGAAGAGAAATGAAGAATCACAGAAGCAGCTCAATAAATGATAAAGAAATAGAAAATAAGAAAGAACAACAACAAATCTAGAGCTCAAGGCAGAGAAGTTGGCTTAAGGCTACAGCATAATTCCCCTTGGAAACTAATGATATATGTAAAAGCTGTATCTCAATGTCTCTATGAATAAAATGTACCAACATTATTCTATGCCACAATATCCATCTTCAAAGGTAAATGCAATGATAACATGATGACCCATTGTATGTAGTGCATCACAGAAAAAAATACCTTTAATTTAGAGCACTGTTTAATAAATAAGATTTTCCTAGAATAGTGGACACCCACGTATGCACTGTTCTCTTCCCACATCAGTCTATTCAGTGAGAGTAAATATTCTTCATTATGTTAACTTGTGAATATAATGGAATCTTGTTGGCATCTTCCTAGCAATCTGATTTACTTTCTGTGGACCTTTGGACCCAATTCCTAATATACTTGGTTTCAGTCATGTGCTTCCAACCAAATGACTTTGGGTCATTTCCAACAGAATAGGTAAAAACACTCTTTCCACATAAGGATTACTACACTGAAACATTCTAAATAACCATAACCTAAATTTTAACAGGATTTGTAGTTAACAGCACAATATCCCTGGCATTATCTCATTTGATTATTGTGGCTGGTTTGCCTCTGTGTGTCTTGCATTTAATAGGAACTCAGGAAGTATTTGTGGATTGATTAACTATATAATCTTCTTGCTAATGCAAGCAGTGAAATGTTCAGTAACCCTGGTTACATCATTACCTCAGCTGTCTGGTCCATCATGATAATTTCCACAGGGAAACAGCCTCTGAGAACAAACATTACAGCCTTACTGAAAATGGGGGAAGGTTTAGCCTGGCAATTAGATAAGGGTGTGGTTTTCTTTGTTGTGCAAAGACAAAAGCTGCTCCTTTGTTTACCTGTGTACCAAATTCTATACCCACATTCACTTTGAAGACATGAATAGTGCCATTAATATCCCAGTCACAATGATTTGTTCTTAAAACATTTTTCATCATGCTAAGCAATACTTAAGTGTGCTTTGGCATCAAATTGCTTTTGGGTTTTATTCCATAATGTTTTCATTAAATGTGTATACTAAAAGAAGAATGAGTCAGGGAATAGAAATTACCATTGGAAAATTGTAGCCAGGCAGGTTTCATAAATAATGCTTTGTTTTTGCTATTGATGTCAATCCAGGCAAGCCTTTCAATGCCCATCTTTGTTATTCTGAATGCTGCAGTTGCTAGCACTAGAGCTCATTCCGTTTTGTAAGGAAACACAGATAGAAGGAATGTAGATGAAACCATTACAGAAGATCAAAAAATTGTTTTGTCACAAAAGAGAAGGATATGAATAAATGTAAAATGGATCAAATTATAAGTTTATTTACTATTCCATAACAAATAGAAAAGACAAAAAAAAGAAGAAGAGGGAAAGGAAAACCAGAATGATAAGCCAACTGGAATGCTTTTCTCACAAAATGCAGTAAATGAGTGAAAGGTAATTGTTTTCTAATACTTAAAGCACATTATTGAGAATGAAAGTACTTCAATATGTTTTAAACCATTTTAGGATGTATATTTTCATACAAAAAAAAATTCACAAGCAACCTAGAAGAATACATTAAATGACCTGTGCTTAGTGATCAAGTACACGCACCACACCTCAAGTCATACCCTTGTGTAATCCTTTCATCTGGAATACCTGAAGAATCTCTGACTTGACTCAAAAGTCAACAGAATGTGGCAAAAAAAAAAAAAGAAAAAAATGTCTATTTGTCATCTAAGACTGTCTATGATGGTTAAGTTTATTTGTCAACTTGAATGAGTGAAGGGATGATCCTAGAACTGATAGAGCATCATGTCAAGATGAGTCTGTGTTTTCAGAAGACATTAGCATGTGAATCAGTAGACCCAGAAAAGAAGATCCACTCTCACTAATGTGGGAGGGCATCATCTAGCTTGTAGAGGGCCTGAATAGAATACAACCTGAGAAAGGATAAATTATTTCTTGGTTCCTGAGCTTGAACATTCATCTTCTTCTGCCTTTGGATAAAGAAGCTCCTCCGTCTCAGGTTTTGAACTCTGGGATTTACACCAACACCCCCAGTGTCCCCATTCCCATGTTTAAGTCCATTTGTGCTGTTATACTAGAATACTCAGACTGGGTAATGTATACTGAACAGAAACTTATTGGCTCATGGTTCTGGAGATTTTAAAGTCTAAGACCAGGGTCTAGCCCTTGGCGAGAGCTTTCTTGCTGCATCACCCCATAGCAGAAAAGCAAAAAGAAGATGTGGGAGAAAGAAAATGAGAGGATCGAACATCCTACTTCCACAATAGTGAATCCACTCTCATGATAATGATATTTATCCATTTGTGAATGTGGTGTCCATATTCCCGAACCACCTCCTACTAGGACCCAACTCCCAACAACAACACATTGGGAATCGAGTTTTCAACATGTGAGCTTTGTAGGATACATTAAAACAATAGCACCTCATTTCTAAGACCTTCAGACTTAGATTGACTTGCATCTCTGAATTTTCTTAGTTCCCTTGCTTGAAGAGGATTTAAGAACCCTTAACCTTCATAATCACAAGAGCCAGCTCTCATTAAATTTATTGTCTATCATCTATCTATATCTATTTTATATATTTATATACAAATTATAGATGTTTACATATGTATGTATTATATATATATATATATATATATATATATATATATATATATATAGTCTGTCTATCTATCAAAAGAGAAGGATATGAATAAGAGTAAAATGGATCAAATTGTTCTCTGGAGAACCCTGACAAATATAGAGAGAGGGAGATTCTCCAGCTGATGTTGAAGAAGCAAGCAACCATGTTAGGAAACGGCTTTGGGAAAGAAACTTGGGTAGCTTCCAGAATCTGAGGAGGCCTACAGCAATAACAAGAATCTTGAGCCATCAGTCATACAATCACAGAAAATTAACTCTGCCAACAAACTGAAGGAGTTTGAACACAGATTCTTCCTTAGTTGAGCCTCTAGATAAGAACAAAAAATAGTTGAAATCTTTTTATTTTTATTATTTTATTTTATGTTTTTGTTCTGGGGACTAAACCCAGGGCTTCACGCTGTTAAGTACAATCTCCCCCACTGAGCTACACCCCAGCCTCTGGTTGAAATTTTGATTGAAGCTTCTTGAGACAGGGGAGGACTAGTTAACCTATGACCCATAGAAAATTTGAGGTAATAAACATGTGCATTTTTTGTTGTTATTTAAAAGGCTTTAATTTTATTTCTATACTTGTCTTTAAGTTTTAAACATAAGTGAAATTTCAAATGTCCAGAATCAAAACATGTGCATTTATTTATTTATTTATAGGGGTGGTGTTGTTACTGGAGATTGAACTCAGGGACACTCAACCACTAAGCCACATCTCCAGCCCATTTTGCATTTTATTTAGAGACCTGATCTCACTGAATTGCTTAGTGCCTCTCCATTGCTGAGGCTGGCTTCAAACTTGCAATTCTCCTATCTCAACCTCCCTAACTGCACCTGAAGAAAACATGTGCATTTTAAAACCCCCAGTGTGTGGCCACTACTTAATGGGAACAGAAAATTAACATGCTGTTTCACCAAACTAAATCGAATTACAATATTTGTGGTACCTATGTAGCATTGCTACTTCACACCAGGGGAATTTAGTGAAATGCTTTTCTTGAGAAGGTTGACTTTCTGTAGAGTAAAATAAGTGGTAGTACCACTTGGAAATTAAAGAAAATAAACTTAAGAGGTTGAAGTACATTGTTATTTCCAGCAAAATAAGGGTAAAATATTGGAATTTATAAGTTATATATTAAACTATAAAATAATGTTAATATTTTGAAAACAATGTCAGTATAAGAAGTACACTGTAATATTGGAAAGTAAAAATAATGTGAACTTCGAAATATATGAAAAGTAGAGTAAAACTTAAAGCAGAAGAATGTTAAAATGAAATACAGATGCATAATAACTCAGAAACAATTAGATGATCATCAGTATGCATTGTGTATAAAAGGATTGGAAAAACTCACTGTGGCCAGACAAGGTGGTCCGTGCCTATAATCCCAGCGGCTCAGGAGGCTGAGGTGGAAGGATTTTGAGTTTAAAGCCAGACTCAGCAAAAGTGAAGCGCTAAGCAACCCTATCTCTTAACAATATAAAAAATAGGGCTGGGGATGTGGCTTAGGGGTCAAGTGTCCCTTGAGTTCAATCCCCAGTACCTACCCTCACTCCCAACCCCCACAAAAAACCTCACTGTGCAAATGTCCTCAGCTTGCATTAAGAATCAATATTAGGCTTTTGCTTTAAATTTTCATGAAATAAAATTTGACAGGACATGAAGGGAAAGCATACTGAAAACAATATTTGCTAAAAACTGTAGAACTCCTAAGGAACAAGAAGAATTGCTATGTTAGATGAAGGAATGAACAAGTTAGGTGCCACACAAATCTCCTCCGTAAGCTGCTCTGGGGGCCTGGGTCCCTGTGGCTCCTTCAGTGGCATCACAGGATCTGGAGCAGAGGCAGAGTCTGGTAATAGAGCACCAGTTTCAGTAATTTGGTTCAACCCTGCTGAATCCCTAAAGTCAGATAAGTTCTCCGGAAGCTGGGCCCCAACAGAGACTTGAGAGGAGAGGAGTTCTCCTTAGTTCCCTACCCTGGGTGGCCTGATATGACTAGACAGAGGCGCTGGTGCCAGTGTCTAGAAGATGTTCGTCTCCTTTGTGCCTTGTGTCTATTGGAATACAATATATACAGTCTGGTTTTTCCTTTTACAAGGAAAAAATATATAAAATTTAGATTACCTGAATAAAGAAAAATTATTTTTTGTGATATTTTGTGTCACTCTTTTGAGACCACTCATGGCTTTGAAGGAGTTTCTGAGCTTCTCCTTCACAGACCCTTACCCACCCCCCTGCCTTGATCTCAGCCTCTATGCCTCTGATCTCTTAGCTCTATTATCTAGAATAACTTGTCATCCCTTTTCTCTTTTCTCCAGTGCCTCATCTGAAATGCAGATAACTAACATCTCAGAGATAATATCCAGAAAAAAAAACATGGTTATAGATATGTAGTACTGAAATTTTCTCTATAATAAATATATGTTTTAAAATTATGATTATATTCACTTCAAAAGGACTATAGGTTTATCTCTAAAACATTTTGCCCAGGGCATTCCAGCTTTCTTTCAGGAATCTCCAAGAATAAAACTTTTACTGCACCACAGTAAATTCAATAAAACATGAACTCTTACATATTTTTAACACTGACATCTTTTGAACTTTTCAAGAATTACCTGTAAGCCAAAAGAAACTGCTGCTGACCTTTGCTTTTACCTCAAATTTAGAGTTAAAGATTTGGAAGGTCAATGGTTTTTTTTATTTTCCCCTACTTCATATTTGGCCACACAAACAATTATAGGGGCCTAAAAGTGGTAAACTAACACAGCAGGTTATTAAAGTGATATTCTATGATATGCTGACTCTCACAAAATCAACATTTGAAAAACTAACTACATTCTCTCCTGGGGCACTCACTATTTTCCCTCACTACCCATATTTCTCTTAAACAAGTGTTTACACACATATATCCTTTAATAATACTTGTTTATTATAAATCATTTAAGTCTTTATCTTTTCTACTTTCTCCATAATGCTAGTAATGAGATGTTTAGGCAACTTTTTTTTCCATAATGTAGAAAGATATTAAACTATCCTCAACCACCTAGTTACAGTTAAAAGAGAAGTCAACATCCTATGTCAGTGGAAAGTTTTACATAACTGGTTCAGATAAGGAAAAGGAGCACAGCAGCTTTCCAAGATGTGATTCTAATTATGTAAGAAGCAATTTTTACTTTCAAAACATTTTGGTGGCAAATTTCAAAGCACATTTAGAGGAAACCTATTCTAATTTCAAGTCTTCTATCTGAAAGGCTTGAAATTCTAGATTATTTTATTAGTATTCTAATCTCATTGGAATTTCTTTAGAACCAGCTTTGAAATATTTAATAAAATTTCTTGGACTCAGTTGACATAGTGGTTCCATAATTTTACTATAACTTCAAGTCCATGTGTTTTATGTTCATTTGTTTTTCTTTTGGGGGGGACACCAGAGTTTGATTTCAGAGGCACTCAGCCACTGAGCCATATCCCCAGCCCTCTTTATGTGTATGAATGTATGTATGTGTGTGTATAAATATGTTTGTATACACATATTTGTATATATTTTTTATTTATATATGTACATATATTAGTTGTAGATTGACACTACACACACACACACACACACACACACACACACACATATATATATATTTATTTATTTTTATTTTATTTTAATTTTTTTTTAATGTGGTGCTGAGGATTGAACCCAGTACCTCACACATGGTAGACAAGCACTCCACCACTAAGTCAAAGTCCCAGCTCCCCTATTTTCTATTTTATTTAGAGACAGAGTCTCACTGAGTTGCTTAGCACCTCACTTTTTGTTCAGGCTGATCTGAAATCCTCAATCCTCCTGCTTTAGCATCCTGAGCCACTGGAATTACAGGCCTGCACCACTGTTCCTGGCTTCATGAGGTTTTGATTGGCTTCTTGTGGCTTTTATTTGGTGAGATTACTCTACACAACCTTTTTTTCCTTGGCTCTCTTTTATTTGTTTATTTTTAGGTGGTGCTGAGGATCAAACCCAGTGCCTCACACGTGCAAGGCAAGCATTCTTCCACTGAGCTACAACCCCAGACCTAGGCAACATAATTTTTGAAAGATAGAAAAGAATATGCGATATAAACATCTTTATGGTCCACTTGACTAGAAGTTCAACTTGGGAATAACAGATTAAGAATAGTTGCCCCTGTGCAGGGGGAAATGAGCAAAATTTGGAGAAGGAGAAAATGGAATACCTCACAAGTACTTAAAGGCTAGAATGAGAAGGGTTAAAATCCAATGCCAATATTCTATTTGTGGTTCCACTTTACCCAAATTAAGGTGTTCTTCAGTATTGTAACCTTCAATTAAAAGTTTATGTTTTAAATACCAAGCCTCTCCTTTCTTATGACATCAGCATGCCCAAATATTTTTTAAATGTAAACATGTTAAAATTTGAAGATAATTCTGAAGCTCCAATAAATATTCTGAACACATCTTTAAATAAAGATTTTTCATTTTTTGATATGCATTGTATATTTTTGCACTTTTATCTATGTTTGCATTCTTACATTTTTAAAAAATCATTTTAATGGAAAATGTGTATATTTAATTTGTACAACATATTTTTTCAAAATGTGTGCACATTAAGAGATGCCTAAGTTGAGCTAATTTACACATACAATATTTCACATACTTAGCTTTTTTTTTCAATGTGTTGAGAGTATTGAAAATCTACTCTCTTACATGTTTTGAAGAATACAATATATTGTATTGCTCTGTGAATAATACTATATTGAACATTGAGGAATGAATATGTATACACGATGAAACATTAGTCAGCCTAAAGATAAAAGATATCCTGCAATTTGCAAAAACATGGATGAATCTGGAGGATATCATGTTAAATAAAATAAGCCAGGCACAGAGAGACAAATACTGCCTGATCTCTAATATAAAATATTTGAAATAGTGGTGGTCAGTGGGGGCTGGAGTCATTTTGGTAGACGGTTGTTGGGAGATGTTGGTTAAAGATAAATATTGTATTTCAGTTATAATATTTTGTCTATTCTTTTTAAGAGAGAGAGGAGAAAGAGAGAGAGAATTTGTTTTAATATTTATTTTTCAGTTTTCGGTGGACACAACATCTTTATTTTATTTTTATGTGGTGCTGAGGATCGAACCCAGCGCCTGGCGCATGCCAGGGGAGCATATTACAGCTTGAGCCACATTCCCCAGCCCATATTTTGTCTATTCTTAGTCTATTACTGTTTCTAATTTACTCAGAAACATTTTATGTTGGCTTTCATTATAAATAAAATTCATAATAAATAGAAATTTCATCAGGGCAGAGAATCTCAGAGCTTCCAGGAATAACTGCCCAGGTATATTGGTGAATGGCCAACCTTTCATATGACCCTGGATATAAATATAAATAGAGTAACTGGCTAGTTTTACATTCTTAGATTTTCAGTTTTATAATCTTTAATACCATCTCATACCTAAATGTTTGCCAGACATTTTAGGGGAGAGAATTAAATTCTATCAATTGATAGACCTTAAAATTTCATTATCTAAAATTTAAAATATTTATTATAATCAATATTAAGAATTTAAGTGTTGGGCTGGGGATGTGGCTCAAGTGGTAGCGCGCTCGCCTGGCATGCGTGCAGCCCGGGTTCGATCCTCAGCACCACATACCAACAAAGATGATGTGTCTGCCAATAACTGAAAAGAATAAATATTAAAAAAATTCTCTCTCTCTCTCTCTCACTCTCTCTTTAAAAAAAGAATTTAAGTGTTATAGGAGTATTCTAAATAGTCTAAAACTCTATTGGTTATTTTTTTAAGTAAACCACAGGACAAAGTTAAAACATGGAATATGAAATAGTCATTTAAGAAGTACATAATAAATTGATCCTTTGAGATTTACACTTTTATCCCTTGGTATATTAATCAATCAAAAACAGATTGGGGAGACTAGAATTATGACATAACAATTGGGTGATAAGTGAATTTTGAAAGGTTTCATGGCATTTTGATAAGCATCCAAGGTTTCTGGAAGTGATTTGAATTTTATCGCAAACCAAATAAATTTTGAGAAAAAAATATCAGATAGAATATCTTAAATTCTTACATATAGATAGTGATAGACCTTTTTTGTTGATTGAACAACAATATTTTATTGATAATAATTAACTTACTTATTAATTTCTAAGTACATGTAATGTGAGAAACATAGACATAGGGAATGAAAACAGCAATATAAATACAATGTGGCCACTTCCTCTCAAACAGTTCCCGATGTTGTAAGGGCTATGCCATGTGAAAAAGAATTACAAATCCAAGAAACAAGTCCTGATAGAAGATAGAAATAGAATCAAATTTGGAGGAAGGTGGTTCCTGCCAGGAGCTGGTTTTTGAGGTCAGAGCATTGCCAGGAAATTCAGCGGACTTTTGAGCATATTAATTAGGTAAAATGAGTTTTGTCCAAATTCTTAACTCAAAAACACTTCATGGTTTGGTAATACACTCAAAATAGTCTCCTAAAAGTCTTACCTATTATTTCCCCCAAATACTGCAGCTTGAGATTCTGGGAAGTCCTCTAAGAGCTGTTGTCACTTTTAATAAGATGTGAAACTTTCTACTATTTTCCATGGAAAAGCCATTGTTTTCCTCAAATGGGACGAGATTGTTTCTTTTGTTAAAGATCAAAAACATTAAATTGTTTTAAACACTCACTATAAACAGAACTTCTCTGACACAAGAGGTGTACCAAAGCCCACAGGAGAGTGTGCCCTGGGGGTTTCTTGACCCTGGGATTTGCCTAGCAAAGAACCCTTCTGCAGTCCCCCCTACATATGAAGAAGCACTCTGACAAGTCTCCATATCTGTTCAGATTTATTCATGCCAAATAGCTCTGACACTTTTTACTCTAAAACCCATACTAACTTCTTCAGTCTCAACACTTCCTTGGTCTGCTCCTTGTTTTCAATCTTTTGAAGACTCTTTCAGCTCAAGAGACTAACAGAATTTTCCCTTTAATTTTTTTTCTCTAACTTTATGCAATTTCTGCTTCTTACAAATTCCACTATATTGTCCCCATTTTGTAAGCACAGTAATGGTGACTTGAACTTCCATAGAATTATTTCATAATATTTTATTGGCTGTGGGTATATTCAAGACAGCATTTAGCATAGGCATGAGGGCCAATCAGATTTTATTCTGAAGAATTATGTCTATTTCACTTTTATTTCTCAATAAGAGACAGTGTAACAAACACATTGATTTGAAGAATTTCTTAAATCTAAAAGAATGAATTTTAAAAAGGTAACTTTTTCACAATATTAAATAGAATGAGCTGATTAGCAGGGTGGAGGAATTTAAGAATGTGATATGACCTACAATAATTCTTTCAAACCCTTTATTTTACTAATGAAGCAACCTAGACTCAGAGAGTCTCAATACTCAAACATTTAGGTTTTGGTTTTTTTTTAATTGGTAACTGTATCTTGATTTCCACACTTTCTTAGAACATTTAATTTTTATTATAGAATTGGAATCACTCCCTACTCCTAGATTTTTTAAATTGCTTGACCAAGAGAAGTAAAGATTGTTTCCTTTCACCTATTCTGAAAATGACTGAAATAGTTTCCTTAAAAAAAATGGAGAAAGAGCATTTAAGAAAGGAGGAAAGCAAGGTTCCAAGGGAAATGAAGAAGGGAAAAGAAAATAAAAAAACAACACTTTGCAGTCAGTGTTCGTACAACCCCTGCCTTAACACAACTCAATGCTTTGGATAAGAGCAAGAACTCTGACCTTCCTTTTTTTCCCCAAGTTTGTAACATTTACCCCACTCACAAGTAAAATCACATCAGATTATAGAGCAATCAACAAACACTGTTCTTTGAATTGTGTCTTCTACTTTTATTTTTAATCAAGCCTCAGGAAAAATTTGCTGACTCCTTGTAGATATATGTTCTGCAGTGTGTTACAACTTTTTAGTGTTAAAAAACAAGAATTTTTCCCACTGAGTAATACTAGTTACTCAAGGAAAAATAATTCACATTGTCTCAAAGGCAGTCAACCAAGGGAATTTTGAACAATTGTTTATCACAAATATTAGCTATTAGCTGAATAATAGAATTATATCAATTTAAGCCATATAATCCTGTCTCAGAATGGCATGCTAGCATGAATGTTTTTAATATTAAAATAAATATTTTTCTACACACAGGAGATAACCAGTAGAAATATTGAAAAAAAATGTATTTCTCACTCTCTGGAAAATTATGAAAGTAAAAATCCAGCTATTGCATGTTACATTTTACCATGGCTCTTCTATATGATATGAACATTTAAGTCTACTCTAATTGAACTTTATATTTATCTGTGAGCATGAAAGTAGGTAATAAGCCATACGTTTCTTATAAATTTTATAAAAATTATAATATATTAAAGAATAATGATTTTCATATCAAGTTTTGTATCATTTATTATCAAGTTAACATCAAACTGTTAGCTATTACTTAGTGCTTTTGATAGAATATGTAGATGGGAGAAGACCTAATTTATTTTTCAACATAAAAGGAGAAGATTATGTCAGAAAGTGTGATTAAAATGTAACACTTGCTTGTTAGTGAGACTGTGCAGAATAGATGAGATGTTGGAAAGTAGGTGCTAGGTATTAACCTATTATGCATAGCTTTCTAATTTGCCATGCTCAATCATTTTCAACCTGTGCTCACCCCAACTGGAGCAAGTGTCATTAGTACACAGTGGTGTGGAATTTTAAAAAAAGTTAACTTCAGGATTGTAGAAAAGGTTAAAATCTAAGACTCAAATCAAAAACTACTAAAAATTTTAATAAAAATGTAAACAATTTAGAGTACTGAAGTGATCTCTAATATTACAAATGATTATTTCTTAATGCTGGGAAATTGAAAAATAATGCTATTTATTTAATCAGTAACAAAGAAGACATACTTCAGGAGATACAGAAATTGATTCTTATATTTAATATAAAATCAGCATTCATGGTATATAAAAATACCAATTATACTGGAAAGATTGTAGTAATAAAATATAATGTTATGAATTAAATACATATTTGCTGAATGTGATAGTAGTTTTCTATTGTTACTTAACAAACTTCCCAAAACATGGTGACTTAAAATAACCTCCCACTTATTAACTCACCATTCACTAGGTCAGAAGCCTTTACCTGGTTTGTCAGAGTTCTGTTATGGTTTCAAAAGCTGAAATCCAAGTGACAGTTTGGCCAACTTCTGTGGTGGCTCTAGGAAAGAATCTGCTGCAATATTCTACTCCTGCTGGGCAGAGGATCACAGTTCAAGACTAGCCAGGAATTTAACAAGATCCTGTCTCAAAACTAAATGAATAAATAAATTGAAAGGACTAGGGATGTAGCTCACTGGTAAAATTCCTTAGTTTCAATCTTCACATCAATAAGTAAATAAGAAAGTAAGTAAATAAATAAAGTTCTTTTCAAGATTCACAGAATTTGGTTCTTTGGTGTAAGAATAAGATCTCCATTTTCTTGCTAACAGGAAGCCAAGGACCTATCAGCTCCTAGGATCTACTCTTATTTCTGTCACATGGCCTCAACCATATCCAAGCCAACAAGTATCACATCCTCTCATGTTTAAATCTCTCTGAGTTCGACTTTCTCTGACTTCTAAAGCCCTATGATTAGATTAAATCTATCTTAATAATCTTCCTGTATAACTATAATTGATTTATGACCATAATTACACCTGCAAAGTCCTTTCACATCAGTACCTAGATTAGTGCTTGGATAAATATCTGGGATAGAATGTGTGCACATCACGGACTGAAAATCTTGGGGTCCATCATAGAACTTCTATTATATGTGCCTACTATTTGCTAGTCCCTGTTCTATGTACTGAGGGTAGAGAAGTGAAGAGAAAGACAGATACCTGCCACTATAAAATTTTGAAAAGTTTTAGTGAGAGGAGAAAGACAATTTTAAAAATTCATGAGTGATAGATACTATATACTTCATATAAATGATGAGTAAATATAATGCTATTTTACAAAAGATATTGTATATTGAGAAGTAGTAAGTATAAAATATAGATCAGGAAAATAGATCAGGAAACTGGAAGTAGTTCTGTGAAGGGCTAGAATTTCAAATAAGATTTAGGAGAAGGCCTCAATGAGAAGGTGCCACTTGAATAAACACGCAGGTAGGTGACTGAGCAAGATATTCAAATAACAGAAGGAGTGAATGCAAGTACAAAGTCCCTAAGGCAGGAGCATATCTACACGAAATTACGTGTTCCAAAGGACCATGGAGGGCAGTGTAGCACAGTGAAGATGAGGAGATTTGAAAACACTTCAGAGAAGATAGAGGGGTATGGAGGAGGTTGGGCAGTAGATTAATTAAGACACTAGCTTGGGAGCCATTGAAAGGACACCAGCTTGTACTTTCAGGGAAACAGAAAACCAAAGTGAAGTCTGAACAAAATGATTGCAAGTTCTGTTTTCATAATCATTGTTCTGGGTTGAAAGTAGACTTTAGAGTTACATAAAGGAGGTAAGTTTGGAAATTACTGTAATTATTAAGGCGAAGTATGATGGTGATGCAGGTCACAGTGGCAGCAATGGAAGTGGTATGATGTAATTACATTATGGCTATATTTTTAAGAAAGTGTCAATAAGAACTTGAGGGAACTTGTGGGTGTAAGAGGAAATGGAAGTTATTGATAATTCCAAGTGTTTTGATATAAACAACTGGAAGAAAAAAAACAACCCAAAATTGAGTTGAGGCACAATATAAGTTGAACAGATACGGGAAGGTGGAAAGCAAGACTTTAATTTTGAGTATATCTATTATATAATTAAGGAGAGATTTATGAATTGGGAAATACCTAATGTCATGGAAATAAGTATTTTTCCTCCATTCAGTATATTCATGTTATTTAAAGCTATGAGGCTAGATGAGATAACCAAGTGAACGGTTAGAAAGTAAAAAATAAAATAAAATAAAAGATCAAAACTAAACCATGGAACACCAATAATTTGGTGTTTGGAAATATGAGCAAAGGATACTGACGTAATTTGACAAATAGTGGCCATTGAGATAGGAAGAAAGCCATGAGAATATGGTAGAATCGCTGCCAGTGAAATAGGCTTTTCAAAGACTAAAAAGTGTTATGCTTTATCAAATCTCTTGATGTGTTGTCTCTCATTTTTGCTGCTATAAACAAAGCAACACAGACTAATTACTAAACAGTATTTTTTTTTTTAAATTCCAGATTTTGGTGTTTGAAACTTCAGAGTCAAGACGCCAGAATTCAGGGTTTGGAGAATGACTTTTTGCTGCATCGGCACATGGCCAGACAAGAATTTCAAAAGGGAGGCTAGTTTTCTCTAGCTCTTTCATAAGGCATTAATCCTTTCCAAAAGGTCCTACCTCTTAACAGTATCACAATGGAAATAAAATTTCAGTATCAATTTTAGAGAAGACATATTCAAACCATATTGTAGGCCAGTAAGATGAGAAACAGCAATTGACTATCAGATTTAGCAATGTAATGAAACAGTGCTTATGTAGGGCATGATTTAAGTTTGTTTGGAATAAGTTTACATGGCAAAGAATAACAAAAATTGAAGACAAAGAAGTTTGTAGACAATAGTTTTTAAGAAATTTTGCTGTAAAAGTAATGAGAGAGAGAATTAAAGGGCAGGAAAATTGACAGGGTCAAAACAGTTTTTCCATGAGAAAAATAATAGCATGTTTATTTGCTAATGGAAATGGTCTCTGTAGTGAAATAGAAGATGCTGTCAAAAGCCTAGCAACCAAGAAAATCCTGGGACCAGACAGACTCTCAACCAAGTTCTACAAGACCTACAAAGGATTAATACCAACACTCCTCCAATTATTCCATGAAATAGATAAGGAGGGAACCTTTCCAAAATCATTATATGAGGCTAGTATCATCCTGATACCAAAACAAAGCAAAGACACATCAAGGAAAGAAAATCTCAGACCAGTATCAGTTAGAGTCTGTAAAGAAGTCAGGATGGCACCTGGCATTTTGCCAGAGGGAGTGGTTTGTGAAGTAACGCCAGCGAGCCATTAAGTGTGGAGATTCCTTATTGGTTGACTGCTGTATCTAGATTATGTTAATTAAGATAAGCTGTGTGGAATGTATATATACCCCTCCTGTCCTACAATAAAGGGCTCCCACTCCTGCTGTATCAGTGTACAATGTACACATTTGCTGCTGCGGCAGACTAACGGGGGGGGGGGTGATGAGCAACTTGTGTACATTGATACAGCAGGAGTGGGAGCCTCAAGAGCAGGAGGATTGGGGGAGGTGGAGAGGCTTGTGGGTGGGAGAGAGGCTTGTGGGAAGCCGGTGGTGGCAGTTGGGCTCTGAGGGTTTTTCCTGAGGAGCTGTTTTGTTTGGCATGTGTGGTTCTAAAAATAAAGTTTGTTTCTTTTGACAAGTGGCTCCTGAATTGTGCCCAGCCAGACTGCGGCACGCCAGCACTACCATAATTCGCTGCATTAACAGATAGTTCACAATACATACAAGTGATACAAAGTCCAGGAAAGTTCTGCAAGCAGTTCAAAGCAGAGGAATCTATCAATATGTCAATTTCCTCCCAAAATAAATCGACTCCTTGATTGAGCATTACTTGTTGAGTTATTATTCATTGATGCATCAGTTTATATAGTTTGTTGTGATAACTATCGAAGAAGCTGTAGTTTGGTTAAATCTTTGTCTTCACTGGCACTGGGATGAAAATAGGAATTCTGACAATGATGCTAAAAAAATTATGTAACATTCCAACAGATACTAATAAAACAATTTTCTGAACAATTTACATTATCCTGAACAGAATTATTAAATATAATGAAAAGGAAAGGTGAAATTAAACAAACAGATCTATTAAACTCCTTATTTATTCACATATTAAAATAATCCTCAACAGCTCTTTACCCAATTTAAATTAAACCATTAAAATCACGTGAATAATAAAAAAAAAAATTGGATCCATTTATTCATGAGCACTCCTCATATATGATATATGGACATACGCACATACAGGCATACAACACAAAACAGAAGTGTGCACACAAACATACAACACATAAGAAAATAGTAGAGGCCTTATAGATTTACATAGGTGAAATCTCCATTGCAATGTTTAAAAACTCCACAGTCAAAAAATAAAACTGATCAGAAAAACATTAACGTAGGTCTGTATGAGCTCAAAAAATAAAATAGAACTTTATGATGTGGGAAAAGGCAATAATAAAATAGATATTGAAGAAAAGCATCTTGGTTAATCACTGTCGCAGATGTAAGAATAGCCAAGCTGGAGCTTTGGATATCAGCTGTTATGGATTTGAGTCAAATCATCTTCTTTTTGATCTGTAGAAATTGTTTTGGCTAGTCTCTCTGGAATCCAAATTGGCTGTTGTTCTCCCTGTGGAAACACACAAACAGAACTCCGACTCCAGACAATCACTGGGTCAGGACCTTTCCATTGTCCTGTTAGAATATCCTTCCAAAGTACCTTAGGCTTATGTACATTTTTTGGATACATATGCCTTTCCGCAGCACTAAGCCCTAATGAATCCAAATTTAAAAACTTTAGAGTAAAAACGGTTATTTTAGGTTTATCTTTGGGGGATATATACCCCTGTCCAATTCCCTCTTTTTGCTTTAATAAGTACATTTTAATAGTTTGATGAGCTCTTTCAACTATGCCTTGTCCCTGTGGATTGTATGGAATTTCTGTTATGTGAGTAATGCCAAATGATGAGCAAAATTGTTTAAAAGAGTTAGAGGTATAGTCAGGACCAATATCTGTTGTTAACTGTTTTGGAACGCCCACAGTGGCAAAATTTTGTAAGTAATGAGCTATAATATCTTTAGTTTATTCTCCAGCATGAAGGGAGCCCATCAAAAATCCAGAAGAAGTATCAACTGTAACATGCAAATATTTTAATTTTCCAAATTCTGGCAAGTGTGTGACGTCCATCGGCCAAATATGGTTAGGTATCAATCCTCTAGGATTTACTCCAAGATTAACTTGTGGTAAAAATTTCACACAATTTTGACATTGATTTATTATATGTCTGGCTTGTTCCTTAGTTATTTTAAAGCGCTTTTGTAAAGTATTAGCATCGACATGGAACCTTTTATGAAAATTTATAGCTTCTTCTACTGTGGAGAAAATATGTATGTCATGTGTAGATTTATCTGCTAAATCATTGCCCAAACTAAGGGCTCCAGGCAATCCTGTATGTGCCCTGATATGTCCTATAAAGAATGGATCTTTTCTGTCCCAGATTAGAGTTTGTATAGTGGAAAGCAAAGAGAAAACAGTAGAGGAAGGGGAAATCCTACCAGCATCTTCAAGGGATACTATAGAATTAACTACATACTGACTATCAGAAAATAAATTAAATACAGAATCTCTTTAAACATCACAAAAGCTTGTAATACTGCATTAAGCTCTACCTTTTGAGCTGATTGTTTGGGTACTAATAATGTAAAAGTTTGATCAGGGGTAACTACTGCTACGGTACCATTATTTGGCACATCAGTGAATATATTTGGAGCATTCATGATAGCGGTTTTTTTTTGTCATTTTTGGAAAAACTACAGGATGTGAAGACCAAAAAGACAACAAAGGATTAGATGGTAAGTGATTATCAAATGAAACATTAGATTTACACATGATTATTGCCCAAGTATTTAACTCATTAGCTAACTCACCAAATTGATCCATGGTATATGGAGTAATAATTTTATTGGGAGAAATCCCAAACACTCCCTTTGCTGCTCTTATTCCTTTGAGTATTAATTGTCCTACAGCCTCAGGATACCTAGTAAGAATAGTGTTAGGAGAATAAGATAAATGTATCCACAATAATGGACCTTCTTGCCAAAATACTCCTGTAGGAATATTTTTTGTTGGTAGTAGAATAAATAATAAAGGCAAACTTATATCAATTCCATCCAAATGCATATTTTCCATATATGTTTCAATGATTTTTAATGCCTTTCTTGCTTCAGGCGTTAACATGCGGGGTGAATTTGGATCTGATGGACCTTTTAGGATATCAAATAAAGTTCCCAAATCTCCTGTTGGTATGCCTAGATAAGGCCTTATCCAATTTATGCCTCCCAATAACTTTTGAAAGTCGTTAAGTGATTTGAATTGATCTACTCGTATTTGAATTTTTGGTGGATGGACCATGGTTGAGGATAATAGAACTACTAAATAATTAATTGGAAGATTTAATTGTACTTTATCTATTGCTATCTCTAGATTATAATTTTTTAATAAGTTTGTAAGTGTGGCATAACATTCTAGCAATGTGTTTTTATCTTTAGTGCAATAATACATCATCCATATAGTGAAATATTTGTAGTTCAGGATTTTGATTTCTAAGTGGCTGGATTGCTTTGTTAACATAAATTTGACACATAGTTGGACTATTAGCCATCCTTTGAGGGAGTACTTTCCATTCATATCTCTGATCAGGACCTTCATGATTCAGTGCAGGGATAGTAAATGCAAAACATGTACTATCCTCAGGATGAATTGGAATTGAAAAAAAAAAAAACAATCTTTAATATCTATAGCTAAAACATACCAGGTTTTTGGCAAAGCAGACAATTGTGGAATCCCTGATTGAGCATGTCTCATAATAACCATCTCATTATTAATGGCTCTTAAATCTTGCAATAATCTCCATTTACCAGATTTTTTTTTTAATGACAAAAATGGGAGTATTATGGGGAGATACGGAAGGTTGTATATGTCCCTCTGCTAATTGTTGTTTGACCAGCTCATGGGCTACTTGTATCTTTTCTTTAGTCAGGGGCCACTGAGGAACCCATACTGGTCTTTCTGAATTCCAAGTAATTTTGATTGTCTCAGTGGCCCTTTCTGAAAACCTAATCCTTATCTATTTATTCCTTGATCTATTTGAATTGGTGCTGCTATACCTTGTTATTGCTCTCTTAATCTTTCTTCTTTCCTAAAGCCTTGTCTAGCCCTAGTAGTGGGCACATTAGAATTGATGTTATTTGTTAATGTCAAACCTAATTGATCTAGGACATCTCATCCCCATAAATTTATAGGAAGATGATCCAATACATATGGTTGTATAGTTCCTTCACATCCTTCAGGATCCTTCCAATCTAATACCATTGCACTTCTATGGGGATTAGTTGCCACTCCTAGGCCTCGAAGCGTTTGAGTGGCTTGTTGTAATGGCCAATGTTTTGGCCATTCTTGAAGAGATATGATGCTAAGGTAAGCACCTGTGTCCAGGAGCCCATTAAATTCATGTCCTTGAATATTCAGTTTTAGCATTGGGCAAGAATCTAAATTTTTTTTTTTTTAATTTAATTTAATTTTTATTATTATTTTCTTCTTTTTTTTATTTTGTGGACATGTTTTTATTTCTCTTCTATGAGTAGAGTTTTTAGATCATATGGTAAGTATATATTTAACTTTTTTTTTTTTTAATTAATTTTTATTGTAGGTTGTTCAAAACATTACATAGTTCTTGATATATCATAATTCACACTTTGATTCAAGTGGGATATGAACTCCCATTTTTACCCCATATACAAATTGCAGAATCACATCAGTTGCACATTGATTTACATATTGCCATTCTGGAGTCTGTTGTATTCTGCTGCCTTTCCCATCCTCCACTATCCCCCCTCCCCCCTCCCCTCCCCTCTTCTCTCTCTACCCCCTCTACTGTAATTCATTTCTCCCCCTTATATTTTCCCTCCTTTCCCCTCACTTCCTCTTGTATGTAATTTTGTATACCCCTGAGGGTCTCCTTCCATTTACATGCAATTTCCCTTCTCTCTCCCTTTCCCTCCCACCTCTCATCCCTGTTTAATGTTAATCTTCTTTTCATGCTCTTCTTCCCTACTCTGTTCTTAGTAACTCTCCTTATATCAAAGAAGACATTTGGCATTTGTTTTTAAGGGATTGGCTAGCTTCACTTAGCATAATCTGCTCTAATGCCATCCATTTCCCTCCAAATTCTATGATTTTGTCATTTCTTAATGCAGAGTAATACTCCATTGTGTATAAATGCCACATTTTTTTTATCCATTCGTCTATTGAAGGGCATCTAGGTTGGTTCCACAGTCTTGCTATTGTGAATTGTGCTGCTATGAACATGGATGTAGCAGTGTCCCTATAGTGTGCTCTTTTTAGGTCTTTAGGGAATAGACCGAGTAGTGGAATAGCTGGATCAAATGGTGGTTCCATTCCGAGCTTTCCAAGAAATCTCCATACTGCTTTCCAAATTGGCCGCACCAATTTGCAGTCCCACCAGCAATGTACAAGAGTACCCTTTTCTCCACATCCTCGCCAGCACTTGTTGCTGTTTGACTTCCTAATGGCTGCCAATCTTACTGGAGTGAGATGGTATCTTAGGGTGGTTTTGATTTGCATTTCTCTGACTGCTAGAGATGGTGAGCATTTTTTCATATACTTGTTGATTTATTGTATGTCCTCCTCTGAGAAATTTCTATTCAGGTCCTTGGCCCATTTGTTGATTGGGTTATTCGTTATCTCATTGTCTAATTTTTTTAGTTCTTTGTATATTCTGGATATTAGGGCTCTGTCTGAAGTGTGAGGAGTAAAGATTTGTTCCCAGGACGTAGGCTCCCTATTCACCTCTCTTATTGTTTCTTTTGCTGAGAAAAAACTTTTTAGTTTTAGTAAGTCCCATTTGTTGATTCTAGTTATTAACTGTTGTGCTATGGGTGTCCTATTGAGGAATTTGGAGCCCGACCCCACAGTATGTAGATCATAGCCAACTTTTTCTTCTATCAGACGCCATGTCTCTGATTTGATATCAAGTTCCTTGATCCACTTTGAGTTAACTTTTGTGCATGGCGAGAGAAAGGGATTCAGTTTCATTTTGTTGCATATGGATTTCCAGTTTTCCCAACACCATTTGTTGAAGATGCTATCCTTCTTCCATTTCATGCTTTTAGCCCCTTTATCAAATATAAGATAGTTGTAGTTTTGTGGATTGGTTTCTGTGTCCTCTATTCTGTACCATTGGTCCACCTGCCTGTTTTGGTACCAGTACCATGCTGTTTTTGTTACTATTGCTCTGTAGTATAGTTTGAAGTCTGGTATAGCTATACCGCCTGATTCACATTTCCTGCTTAGAATTGTTTTTGCTATTCTGGGTCTTTTATTTTTCCATATGAATTTCATGATTGCTTTCTCTATTTCTACAAGAAATGCCGTTGGGATTTTGATTGGCATTGCATTAAACCTATAGAGAACTTTTGGTAATATCGCCATTTTGATGATGTTACTTCTACCTATCCATGAACAGGGTATATTTTTCCATCTTCTAAGATCTTCTTCTATTTCTCTCTTTAGGGTTCTGTAGTTTTCATTGTATAAGTCTTTCACCTCTTTTGTTAGGTTGATTCCCAAGTATTTTATTTTCTTTGAGGATATTGTGAATGGGGTGGTTGTCCTCATTTCCATTTCAGAGGATTTGTTGCTGATATACAGGAATGCCTTTGATTTATGCGTGTTGATTTTATAGCCTGCCACTTTGCTGAATTCATTTATTAGCTCTAATAGTTTCTTTGTAGACCCTTTTGGGTCTGCTAGGTATAGAATCATGTCATCTGCAAATAGTGATAATTTGAGTTCTTCTTTTCCTATTTTTATGCCTTTAATTTCTTTCGTCTGTCTAATTGCTCTGGCCAGTGATTCGAGAACTATGTTGAACAGAAGTGGTGAGAGAGGGCATCCCTGTCTTGTTCCAGATTTTAGAGGGAACGCCTTCAGTTTTTCTCCATTCAGAATGATGCTAGCCTGAGGCTTAGCATAGATTGCTTTTACAATGTTGAGGTATGTTCCTGTTATCCCTAGTTTTTCTAGAGTTTTGAACATAAAGGGATGCTGTACTTTGTCGAATGCTTTTTCCGCATCTATCGAGATGACCATATGGTTCTTATTTTTAAGCCTGTTGATGTGGTGAATAACATTTATTGATTTCCGTATATTGAACCAACCTTGCATCCCAGGGATAAATCCTACCTGATCATGGTGCACAATTTTTTTGATATGTTTTTGTATCCGGTTCGCCAGAAGTTTATTGAGGATTTTTGCATCTAGGTTCATTAGAGATATTGGTCTGTAGTTTTCTTTCTTTGAAGTGTCTTTGTCTGGTTTAGGAATCAGGGTGATGTTGGCCTCATAGAATGAATTTGGAAGTTCTCCCTCTTTTTCTATTTCCTGAAATAGCTTGAAAAGTATTGGTGTTAATTCCTCTTTAAAGGTTTTGAAAAACTCTGCTGTATACCCATCCGGTCCTGGGCTTTTCTTAGTTGGTAGTCTTTTGATGGTATCTTCTATTTCCTCAATTGATATTGGTCTGTTTAGGTTGTCAATATCCTCCTGACTCAATCTGGGCAAATCATATGACTTAAGAAATTTATCGATGCCTTCACTATCTTCTATTTTATTGGAGTATAAGGATTCAAAATAATTTCTGATAATCTTCTGTATTTCTGAAGTGTCTGTTGTGATATTGCCTTTTTCATCCCGTATGCTGGTAATTTGAGTTCTCTCTCTTCTTCTCTTTGTTAGCGTGGCTAAGGGTCTGTCGATTTTATTTATTTTTTCAAAGAACCAACTTTTAGTTTTGTCAATTTTTTCAATTGTTTCTTTTGTTTCGATTTCATTAATTTCAGCTCTGATTTTAATTATTTCTTGTCTTCTACTTCTTTTGCTGTTGTTTTGCTCTTCTTTTTCTAGGATTTTGAGTTGAAGTATTAGATTATTTATTTGTTGGTTTTTTCTTTTTTTAAGGAATGAACTCCAAGCAATAAATTTTCCTCTTAGAACTGCTTTCAATGTGTCCCATAGATTCCGATATGTTGTGTCTGTGTTTTCATTTATCTCTAAGAATTTTTTAATTTCCTCCTTGATGTCTTCTATAACCCATTGATCATTCAGTAACCTATTGTTCATTCTCCAAGTGATGCATGATTTTTCCTTACTTCTTTTATTGTTGATTTTCAATTTCATTCCATTATGATCAGATAATATGCATGGTATTATCTCTACTCCTTTATATTGTCTAATAGTTGCCCTGTGACATAATATATGATCTATTTTTGAGAAGGATCCATGTGCTGCTGAGAAAAAAGTGTAACTGCTTGATGTTGGGTGGTATATTCTATATATGTCAATTAAGTCTAGGTTATTAATTGTGTTATTGAGCTCTATAGTTTCCTTATTCAACTTTTGTTTGGAAGATCTGTCCAGTGGTGAGAGAGGTGTGTTGAAGTCTCCCATGATTATTGTATGGTGGTCTATTAGACTCTTGAACTTGAGAAGAGTTTGTTTGATGAACATAGCTGCACCATTGTTTGGGGCATATATATTTATGATTGTTATGTCTTGTTGGTGTATGGTTCCCTTGAGAAGTATGTAGTGTCCCTCTTCGTCCCTTTTGATTAACTTTGGCTTGAAATCTATTTTATTTGAAATGAGTATGGACACTCCTGCTTGTTTGCGAAGTCCATATGAGTGATATGATTTTTCCCAACCTTTCACCTTCAGTCTATGTATGTCTTTTCCTATCAGATGCGTCTCCTGAAGGCAGCATATTGTTGGGTCTTGTTTAGTGATCCATTCTGCTAGCCTGTGTCTCTTAATTGGTGAGTTTAAGCCATTAACATTTAGAGTTATTATTGAGATATGGGTTGTTCTTCCAGCCATATTTGTTTATTTATGTTACTAAACATGGTTTGTTTTCCTCTTTGATTATTCCCCCCCACCTTTACTGTACTACCTCCCGCTGTTGGTTTTCATTGATATTTTCCATTTCCTCTTCCTGTAATATTTTGCCGAGGATGTTTTGAAGAGCTGGTTTTCTAGCTGCAAATTCTTTTAACTTTTGTTTATCATGGAAGGTTTTAATTTCATCTTCCATCCTGAAGCTTAATTTCACGGGATACACAATTCTTGGTTGGAACCCCTTTTCTTTCAGTGTTTGAAATATGTTATTCCAGGATCTTCTAGCTTTCAGAGTCTGTGTTGAAAGATCAGCTGTTATCCTGATTGGTTTACCCCTAAATGTAATCTGCTTCCTTTCTCTTGTAGCTTTTAAAATTCTCTCCTTATTCTGTATGTTGGGCATCTTCATTATAATGTGTCTAGGTGTGGATCTCTTATGATTTTGCACATTCGGCGTCCTGTAGGCTTCTAGGATTTGGGATTCTGTCTCATTCTTCAAGTCTGGGAAGTTTTCTCGTATTATTTCGTTGAATAGATTGCTCATTCCTTTGGTTTGGACCTCAATACCTTCCTGTATCCCCATGACCCTTAAGTTGGGTCTCTTTATGTTATCCCATATTTCTTGAATGTTCTGCTCATGGTTTCTTAACAGCTTTGCTGAGCTGTCTATGTTCTTCTCCAGTTGAAATACTTTGTCTTCATTGTCTGATGTTCTATCTTCTAAGTGTTCTACTCTGCTGGTAGTATTCTCAATTGAGTTTTTAAGTTGGTTTATTGTTTCCTGCATTTCCAGGATTTCTGTTTGTTTGTTTTTTATAACCTCTATCTCCCTGTATAATTGATCTTTTGCTTCTTGGATTTGTTTGTGTAATTTATTGTCGAAGTGGTCGAAGTGGTCTTTCATTGTCTGATTTTGCTGTCTAATGTCTTCCTTGAGACTCCAGATCATCTGAAGCATGTATATCCTGAATTCTTTATCTGACATTCCATCTGCTGCAGATATTACCTCTTCTAAAGTTGAGTTGACCTGCATTGCTTGTGGTCCTTTCTTTCCTTGTCTTTTCATACTGATCGCGTTTCTTTCTGCTTGGTGAAACTGTTGTGTTATTGATTTTTCCCCCTATATATTTATATTGCTCTTGTATAGCTGCAAAGTCTCCCTCGCAGGCTTTGGCGGTGGCTCTGCCCCTCCTCCAATTGAGGCAATGTGCCTTCCACGCCAGGAGGCTGCTGTACCTGTACTTTCGATGGGCCTGTTCTTTCGGTGGTCACAGGTCCGCCTACCTTGCAGGCGTGAGCAGCGGCTTTGCCCCTCCGCTGGCCACTAGGCCTGTTCTGTCTGTCGGTTGCAGATCTGTCTACCTAAAAGGCGCTGGTGGCGGCTCTGCCCCTCCCCCGACCGTGGCGATGTATCTGGCGGGCCACTGGGCCTGTTTTGTCGGTGGTCACGGTTCCGTCTACCTTGCACACGCGTGGAGCAGCTGTTTCATTAGTGCCTGGGCACACTCTCCTTGTTTGCCTCCCTCAGGCCCTAAGTTTGTAGAGCTTGGGGCTGAGAACCCCCAGCAAATTTGCTTACCTTCTGGTAGCCACGCCCCCGTATCTGGTGCTAGAGACCTCAGTTGTCAGCACTGGTGGGGGCTGTAGCTGGGAGACCCGCGCCGCGCGGCTTCCGCCGGCTCCTGCGTCAGCGCCGCCTCAGCTCCCGCCGGTTCCCGTGCCGCTGCCGCGGTTCCCGCCAGCTCCGTCCGGCTCCCTCGCCGCTCCTGCTAATTTAGAGTCCGCTGGGAAGGAATCTCTTTGGCCGATCTTTGGTGACTTCCCCTCTCTGCTATGGCGGGCCCCTGGCTCCTTGCAGGAGTGACCGAAGGGAGAGGTGGAACTGGCTTGTCTCTGGTCTGATACAATCTCTGGTTTTAGATCCCAGTTCGCTAATTCATAGAGGCTTGGTTAGATTTCCTTCCCATCCTCTCAAGGGGGGGAGCCCTTTCCTGGGTGGGCAGGGCCGTTAGCAGTGCCGGAAGGGCACGTGCCTTCTGTCGGGCCAGGCGGGGACCCTTCTGGCTGCGCTGGGCCGCCGGGGGCGCCCACAAAGCCAGGCAGATGGCGCCCGCGTGGCTAAGAGCCGGGCGGGGTAACCCTTCGCAGAGCGGGCGGGCCGCCAGGAGTGCCGGGATGGAGGGAGCTGTCTGCCGGCCGGGCAGGGACCCTTCTCGACGAGCAGGGCCGCTGGGGGCGCTTGTAAAGCCGGGCGGCTGCAGCCTCGTGGCTAAGAACCAGGCGGGCGGGGTGGCTGTTTGCAGAGCAAGAGTGGAATGGCGGGAGCTGTCTGCCGGCAGGGCGGGGACCCTTCTCGCCGAGCAGGGCCGCCGGGGGCGCTTGTAAAGCCGGGTGGCTGCCGCCGCGTGGCTAAGACCCAGGCGGGCGGGGTGGCTGTTTGCAGGGCAAGAGCGGGACCGGCAGGGTAGCCGGGATGGCGGAAACTGTCTGTTGGCCGGGCAGGGACCCTTCTCACTGAGCAGGGCCGCCGGGGGCGCTTGTAAAGCCGGGCGGCTGCAGCCTCGTGTCTAAGAACCAGGCGGGCGGGGTGGCTGTTTGCAGAGCAAGAGTGGAATGGCGGGAGCTGTCTGCCGGCAGGGCGGGGACCCTTCTCGCCGAGCAGGGCCGCCGGGGGCGCTTGCAAAGCCAGGTGGCTGCAGCCACGTGGCTAAGACCCAGGCGGGCGGGGTGGCTATTTGCAGGGCGAGAGCGGGGCCGCCAATGTAGCCGGGATGGTGGAAATTGTCTGTCGGCCAGGCAGGGACCCTTCTCGACGAGCAGGGCCGCCGGGGGCGCTTGTCAAGCCGGGCGGCTGCAGCCTCGTGGCTAAGAACCAGGCGGGCGGGGTGGCTGTTTGCAGAGCAAGAGCGGAATGGCGGGAGCTGTCTGCCGGCCTGGCGGGGACCCTTCTCGCCGAGCAGGGCCGCCGGGGGTGCTTGTAAAGCCGGGTGGTTGCAGCCGCGTGGCTAAGACCCAGGCGGGCGGGGTGGCTGTTTGCAGGGCAAGAGCGGGACCGCCAGGGTAGCCGGGATGGCGGAAGCTGTCTGTCGTCCGGGCAGGGACCCTTCTCGCCGAGCAGGGTCGCCGGGGGCGCTTGTACAGCCGGGCGGCTGCAGCCTCGTGGCTAAGAACCAGGCGGGCGGGGTGGCTGTTTGTAGAGCAAGAGCGGAATGGCGGGAGCTGTCTGCCGGTAGGGCGGGGACCCTTCTCGCCGAGCAAGGCCGCCGGGGGCGCTTGCAAAGCCAGGTGGCTGCAGCCACGTGGCTAAGACCCAGTCGGGCGGGGTGGCTGTTTGCAGGGCGAGAGCGGGGCCGCCAAGGTAGCCGGGATGGTGGAAACTGTCTGTCGGCCAGGCAGGGACCCTTCTCGAGGAGCAGGGCCGCCGGGGGCGCTTGTAAAGCCGGGCGGCTGCAGCCTCGTGGCTAAGAACCAGGTGGGCGGGGTGGCTGTTTGCAGAGCAAGAGCGGGATGGCTGGAGCTGTCTGCCGGCCTGGCGGGGACCCTTCTCGCTGAGCAGGGCCGCCGGGGGCGCTTGTAAAGCCGGGTGGCTGCAGCCGCGTTGCTAAGACCCAGGCGGGCGGGGTGGCTGTTTGCAGGGCAAGAGCCGGACCGCCAGGGTAGCCGGTATGGCGGAAGCTGTGTGTCGGCCGGGCAGGGACCCTTCTCAAGAATCTAAATTTAAAGACAGCATAGCCCAATCTACACCTGTGGAGCCTAATCCCCTGGAACCTCTTTCTACAGTACGACTGGAAAATTTATCATGCAGGCTGGGTATTATTAATAAATGTGCTATTCTATCTCCTGGTGAAATTACTGATATACCTCTTGGAGAACTAGCTATAATTTTTATTTCACCTTCATAATCGGGATCAATTACCCCAGGACTTATCATAAGTCCTTTTAGTGTAGAAGAACTACATCCCAATAATAAGCCTACTGTTCCTTGGGGAAGAGGTCCTTTTACTCCTGTGGGAATGATTTGAACTCTCATCTCTGGAGTTAGTACTGCTCTGGCGGAGGTGCAGATGTCCAACCCTGCACTCCCTCTGGTTTGTCTGATGAGGGATTTAATAGATTATGTGTCCTGGGCACTACCCTGATGGTGTTGCTGGGTTCCTCCATTGCCCCATATATTTGTGGTTGTGGGCCTCGGAGCATTGGGCCCCCCAGTCCGTTTTTTGGCAATGGAGCCTGATGCCTCTCTCCACGATATCTTGGGTAAACACTTGGTCCTTGTCTGTTATTTGATAATGGAATACCCTCTATGGTAGTTTGAGAACGGCATTCATTAGCCCAATGTCTCCCTCTACAGCATCGTGGGCAAATACCCTGTATTCTATTCCTTTGATACCTAGCTTTGTTAAACCCTCCTCCTATGGGGCAACTCCTTTTAAAATGTCCTGTTTGTTCACATTGTAGCATGTTTTTGGCCTGGCATCTAAAGCCTGTTGTACTGCAGCTGCCAAGACTTGCCCATGTTTATTAATGTCTCTACATAATTTAATATATGTGTTTAAATCTTCATGTCTCCATGGTCTAATGACCTCTCTGCAGCAATGATTTGCTTGGTCATAAGCTAGTTGTTTTATAAATGGCATTGCTTATTCTGTATCCCCCAAAATTTTGGGAAGCTGTTTGAATAAGCCTATCTACAAATTCAGCGAAAGGTTCATTAGTTCCTTGTATTACCTTTGATAATTGTTCTTGTAATTCTCCATGCCCCTGTAAAGTTTTCCATGCCCTAACCGCATCTACAGCAATTTGTGCGTATATGCCAGGATCATATTCAATTTGTTGCCATTGACCCTCATAAGGTCCTTTTCCTAACAACATATCTAGATTTCTTTGAGGGTAACCAGCTGCTGCATTTCACCTAGCTATCTCCATGCAAAATTCCTCATTGGCAACCTTATATAACAAATATTGTCCTCCATTTAGCACAGATTGAAACATATTAGCCCAATCTGCTGGCGTCATGTCCAACTTGGTAATGGATTCGACAATGCTTATGGTGAAGGGTGCTTGTGGACCATAGGTTGTTACAGCCTCCTTTAATTGCTTCACTGTTTTGAAATCTAAAGCATGGTGAATTCATTGCCCTCCTGCCTGCTCAAGTACAGGGCATGCTAATCTTTGAGGTCCTGCCTCAGGTTTCCGTCTATCAACTACAGGGGTTGAGGGCCACTCAGCTGTCTCTATAGATGAAGCTGTTGGTTGAATTACGCCCTCTGGTTATAAAATGGAGTTAGTAGCAGCCTCCTGTTGTAGCTTCCCCCCGATAGCTGTTTCTTCTCTAAGCTTTCTTCCTTTAAATTTTACTCTATCTGACTAGCTCGAGAGACCTTCTCTTTTGCTTGACCTAACATGTTTTCTACCATAGTCTGGACCTCTAACAATTTACTTAACAGTCTTTCAGTTTGTTTTTTACTAGTTTCTAATCTACTATAAAGGTAACGCAACCCAATAAGATAACATAAAACAAAACCGAAACAGAATGAAACAAAAACAGAACAAAAAACCGTTGTACCAATTTTCTCTTTCTAGGGCTGAACAACTTTACACCTTGAGCCAACCATTTTTCCCAGTTTGCCTGAGAAAGTTCTAGGGATAGGCAACTTGAAACAAAAACAAAATAAATCAAAACAAGAACACATTGTTTTTTGAAATGGTCACCCATTCTTTCACCTTCCCTCAGGGGCAAGCAATTTTACTCACCTCCAAGCTTCAGGCGTCCCCCGCACGGGCCACCAATTGCCACAGTCTGGCTGGGCACAAAATCACGAGCCACTCAAGCAGGAACAAATTTTATTTTTGAAACTGCCAACAATGCCCCGTATGCTACTGGGAAAATGCTGACTGACACACGCGGCGTTCTCCCGGACACCAACAGGAAATCCCTCCTCTGGAATTCCCTCCTACCGCACTTCCCCAACCAATGGGAACTCTCCAGGAGTCCCATAGCAGGCTGAGGTGGACATCAGGGGTCTAATATCCATATGAATACAGATCTTAACATAATCATATCATCTCAATGTCTTGCTGGCATCACCTTTCAACCAAAAATGCCATGCATCATACTACTTGGCTATGGTTCTTAGCAATTTATTTGTAACATGAATGAGTAATTTTCTGGGTTTAGATTACATGATCCCTTTCTAAAACCAAAGTGAAACTTAATGGTAATGACCATTCAATTTTTGCTAATTTAAAGGAGGTAGTTTGTTCACTCATTCACCAAACAAGTTGGATATTTATCACTCACCATGAGTTGGTAATCATTAGTTTGAAATAGGGGGAAGAGCAAATAAATCTCAATAGATGATATCAGGGATCTCAAGGAGCTTAATTCTAGTAAGAAAAATGAATCTTTACTATGGGGATAGACAGCCACGCTCAAGAAAGCACTATTTCATTTTTTCTCTCATTCCAAGACATGAAGCAAGGTTTTGGCAATAGAGAGAAGCATAAGATGTGGTTCCTGCTCTGAAAGAGCTGATAGTGTATCAAATAGACAGAAATAGAGAACAACTGGCCTTGACATTGATAAATGCTAGAACATGAGTGTGCACAAAGGGGAGACCTGAATTAAAACTAAGAAGTCAAACCCAGCTCCCTATATACTTGATGCCTGTGTCCAACAGGATTAAAGATGTGTGAAGAAATTAACCTGCTAAAGATGGAAAGTTTAACAGCTTTTCAAGTCAATTGAAAAAGCCAAGAAGCAGGAGAGTAGAAAACATTCTGTAGGAATTTCAAGACATTCTGCAGAAATATCATTCCATACAAAGAAAAAAGTTGGCATTTTATGAGGTAAATAGGTTATAGAAGGTCCTGGATATGTACCAGAAAGGAATCTTGTGTATGGACTTTCATTGTGTGCCAACAATTGTATAAGCACTTATGTTACATAGCAATCTTATAATTCTACTTGATGATTTTATCCTCATTGAACAAATGATAAAAATGAAAGTAACAGTAAGTACTCATCTTTGCTATAGTGTGCATAAGAAGTGCTGTCAAGCCAGACGGTAACACATACCTGTAGTCTCTGCTACTTGGAAGGCTAAGTTGGGGCCATCACTAGATCTCAGGGGTTCAAAACCAACCTGAGCAACATAGCAAGATCACATAAAATTAAATAAAGAAAGAAAAAAAACAAGAAAAAAGTGTAGTTGAATGAAAGTTTTCCTAAATTCAAAGGTGTATTTTTTATATCACCATGAAGAATATAAGACCTTGTTTTTTAATGATCTGTGTTCTGTTTATTTTCTTATACTTTTTAGCTGATAACAAAGAGAAGCCTTTGAGTTTTTTTCAATAAGGGGTTGGAATGACTCAAGTTTGATTTCTTTGAAGTTTAACAAAGCTTGACAATAGAATGCATATATAGGAAAAAGCAATATAAAGGAGATATATTTTGATAGTCCCTTTTTAAATGCTCTAAAAGTAATGAAGGCCTTAGTTACAGATACTGAGAAAGCAAGCAACATTATAGGTAGGGGGATGGAGGTGTTATTCATTGTTCAGGTTACTTTCATTTGAAGTTATTGTGGAGAAATCCAGAAGCAATTGAAAATATAAAATTTGAAAAATGGTCTGATCTGAACATATAAGATTCTTTTTCTTACAATAATCTTTTTCTCTATATTTTTGTCTTTATTGTGCATTGAAGCTTTATTTGATTCAGTTCTCAGATTAAATATCATTTAGATGGCTTTACCTGATTATTTAATCTAAAGCATCTGTTAATTTATAACATCATGTTACACATTTTAATTCACTTTATAGCTCTTACTACTCTGTATTTTTCTCTTCTTTTGTCCAACCTTTTTTTTCTACCTCATCAGAAGAGTATTAGAAAGTGGGGTATTAGAATGGAATTGTATATGACTTCATAAGCCATCCCTTAAGAGTTCCTAGAGGACACAGCCTACACTGCGGAGGAAAGAAGGCACCAGTAATAGGGGACAAGCATCAGGATGCTCCATGGAACCTATCCCCAGGAGGTTGACCATGTAGGCAGGGCAGCTGCTATTGAATATCAAGTCTAACAGCAAAGAAAAATGGGAGAGGCTAGATAGCAATGCATAACTATAAACCACAGATAGACAGATGCAGTTCCATCAATGTGCAGAAGATTGAAATGACAATTAGGATATATTGACCCATAAGTATTAACAGCAATGAATTAAGTTGATCCCAATTGTAGAATAGATGGATAGTCACTAAGTGTGTTACTATAGTTATACAATCAGAAGAATTCATGATTCATCAAACAGGAAGTGGGTAGCAGCTACTGCAGGTAGACTATTGCATTCTCTCAACCAACTACTATATGTAAACCTGTTCTTAGCCTCGGGGAGCTGCCTTGGGGATGTGGATAGCTAAAAGGATAGTAAAAGGAATTGAAAAAAGCGATAGACAACATGGAGCACTCAGAAATTAAATTAAAGGAAATGGAAAATATATATAATTTAAGGGAAAAGACACAACTGCACTCTAAACCTTAGACTGAATTCTACAGAAGTAAAGTACTGGAGTCCATATTTTAAGCTTTGGAAAAATATTTAAGCATAGTATTTCTGTAAGAGAAATCAAAGAATATCATTCTTGAACATGTTTTATAGTGGAGACTACTACAAAAGAGAGTAGATTCATGGCTGAGGTTGTGGCTCAGAGATAGAGTACTCGCCTAGCATGCATGAGCACTGGGTTCAATCCTCAGCACCACATAAAAATAAAGGTATTGTGTCCACCTACAACTAAAAAATTGTTTAAAACCAAGAGACTAGGTTCAAATGTTTGGAATTAGCCAATATTGATATGTTTTTTTTTCATTAAAATGCGGAAACTTTGTAGTAAACTAAATCTAACTACAAATACTTTTGTTTGCTCTCCCATTGAGAGGTAGCAACTAATTCATGGATCTTTGAATCTACACTGCTATTGATGTGCATTACCCAACTAAAACATTGAAACTAATGTCTGGTACTTCTGTGCTGCCACCAATAGCATCACAGCTTTAGCTTGGCCTTTTGGGGTTCTCACTCTTGGATCTACTTGGAATTCTCCCTCCCAAAATTCAGCTGTCTCACTGTGAGAAGCCAAGTAATAGAGAGACTCTGGCCTGTCACTCCAGCTGAGCAGCCAGTCAATAGCCATCAAAGATCAGCATGCTAGTCAGCCATCCTAGAGTTGAGCCCATCCATCCCTTGGTGAATACAGCCCAGCTAACTGACTGTACCCTTCCTTAGGAAAGACCACAGGCAAGAACTACCCAGATGAGTTCCTTCAATCCACAGACACAGGAGAGAGAATATTTTTAAAGTCATGCTGTTCATTTTCTGGGACTGCTATGAAAATGTTGCCACCAGCTGGGTGAAGCATGGTAGTTCACCTGGGCTCTCTCTTTCCTGCTATTGTGGTGAACAAATGAGAAAAGTCTGGCTTCTGAGGAAGTCGGATTCTTGTCTACTACTGCTGGAAGAAAGTCATAGTTCTTATATACCAACAACTAGCAATTGACTCAAATTAAGGCTAGGTAGGGAGATAATTAGAGTAGCCATTTAATAATGCTATTCATATTGTTGTTTGATTCAACCACCACACATTCCTTAGCAAAAGCAATCTGTCTTCATGTCTGCAGCACTCTCTCTCTCTCTCTCTCTCTCTCTCTCTCTCTGGGTCATCCTTGGTTACTGGATAATGTTCTTTTTACTCTTTAACCTTCTGTTCTTCAAATCTTTCTTACCTCACCTGGATATTTGGGGAATCCTTAAAACATGCACATGTTTTGAAAACCCTCCGCCTCAATCAATAATTCATGCATGTTTCTCTCTCTCTCTCTCTCTCTCTCTCTCTTTACTAAATATATTTTAATGACTATCAGTTCCACGATTGAGTTAAACATAGAATTAGTTTCCAGTCTCTCAAGGGCAAGCAGTACTTAATTTTATAATTCTTTTGATGCAACTAAAAACAGGAAAGACACTGAATTCTTATTAAAAATAGTTTAGTATTTACTATATATTTTTGAGTCAAATGATGAAATAAGTTACTTTTTGCATTCCTTATTATAAAGAAGTAAAATTATGCCACCTGTCAAAATAAAAGGACCACAAAATCCACCCAGTATCCTGTTACATGGGAAAAGATAAATAAATAGGTGATTATATTAATGTCTTCATCTCCTTAGTTTATACTATCTTCAAATAAATTGAAGACAGCTAAAAATAAAAGCATACAAATTATAATTTCCAGTTCTAGGTTCTTAAATGAATTTAGAAAAACAGACTTTTTAGGTGAAAAAACTGTTCTTTCCATTTAAAAAAATAGAATCATACTCCAAAGAAACTCAACAAAGGCTGAAATCTCCTTTTTATTTTGTCTTTGTCTTTCAAGAGAGATGATTTTGTTGATGAAAAATATTTTTGTTCCTTTTTGATTGATGTCTTGGATTGGTTTTTTAATTGGTAAAATATTTAGTAAACAAAAATTTAGTTATGGCAACAATTTTTCTTTGTTTGTTTTGGGCAAGAAGGGCAAACTTCAAACCATTTTTTGCCAGTAAATAATAATAAACTAACCAACTAAAAAATTCAAGTATATTCCAGAAATATGCAATACACAAATTTTAAATGATTTTATTACAATGGTATATATTGTTATAACTGTTCTTTTTTAAAAACTAACTAATTGTTGTTCAACTCTTACTATGAGTAATAACAAAATATTAAAAAATAAAAAAAGATTAATAATAGTTACTGGAGGTAAGGGAAGAGACCAGGGAGGGAGATAGGCTTGTGTGTAAACAAAAATACATAGTATATACATGGTTTGGTGCTACCAGGGTTTCAAACATTCCTGGAGGTTTTGGACATACCTTCCACAGAAAAGTGGGAACTACTCTACTAGACATGTAAATGAATAAAAGACTAGATGGAAGGAACAGAATGTACTTGTCATGTAGAAAAGTAGACAGATTTTCCCGGTTTTCTTACAATGGCAGAACAACCCGACAAGACCAGTAATTTAGCCCACTAATCAAAGGCTTGGTGAGTGTCTTACTCTTCATGAATTCCCAAGGATCCACTGAGCACATTTTAAAAAATGGACTTCTGGGTGAAAATAATTGTTTGATATATATAATTAAATTTTATATATATATATATATATATATATATATATATATATATATATATATATATAATTTAAACATATATAATTATTTCCTAGGGTACATATTAAGCCATCCATCAGCCTTTTTATCAATCAAATAAATATTCACATGAGAACATCTATACATTTATCTCTTATTCAGCTTCTTAGACAAAGAAACATTTATGCTACCTTTCTAAAGAATTTTATTTCAAGGTTAACAAATTAGCTGATAGAGGTAAGTTCCTTATAATTCTATCTAGTAAAGATAAAAGTAAAGGTAGAATTAGAAAAAAAAAATTATTATTTGAACCCTTTCTGAAATAATTGTATTATGCACTAATTATTGAAACTAAATGAAATAGTGAAATTTGGTTCATGAGCTTCATAATAAGTAGACAAGGTGATCATCACATGAATTCACTAATACACATGTTTGTCACAGTATTTTTATCCCTAAAAGTGGGGTAATCACATAATACAAATATAATCTGAGGAGAAAAAAATATAGATTCCCCTATAAATGTTTATTCTTAAATAAACATTGAATTAAATGGAATAAAATGTCAAAATTGTAAAACCCCAAGGACATAAGGAACATAGAGTGACAAGAATCATCATGTGGGAATTTTTTAAAAATCCAGATTAAGGAATATTCTATAGAAATAACTAAGTTTTTTAAATAAATCAATGGTATTCAGGAGAGTGGAGAAGAATGTTCTGGAATAACAAGGAGAGGCATACCAATGAAATAAATGGGACTCTTGGGGCTTCATTAAACAAGTCAACAATAAAAAGACAATCTAATGAAATGCAAATATGTATTGGGATTGAGACAAAACAAATTAATAACCTAATGTTAATGATAAATGGCATCACAGTAACATGAGGTCTATAAATAGTATGAGATTTTATTTCTTTTTCAGTTTAAGATGCACAGTAACATAGTTAAGAAGGAAGGAATACGATGTTAGGGCTTCTCTTGACATAAACAAGCACAAAAATTAAGTCCTCAACTAAAGATTACCAAAATGGTAATAAATATTGAGGTCGGAAAATATGATAGTTCAATGTTTAGTTTTTGGTTCAGCTATACCACTTGTCAGTATTTATCCAAAAGAATGAAAGTCAGCATCATTTAGAGATACATGCCTACCCATGTTTATAACAGAATGATTCACAATAGCAAAGTTATGGAACCAGCCTAGGTGTCTATCAACAGATATATGCATAAAAAAATATGGTGTATATATATGCAATGGAGTTTTATTCAGCCAAAGAGAATGAAAGTATGCCATACGCAAGAGAATGGATGGATCTGGGGAGTCATCATGTAAATCAAAATAAGCCAGATACAGAAAGACAAGTGTATTATGTTTCATCTTATAGATAAGTTTGGGAGTGACAGATGTTGTGAAAGTAGGAGAGAAAATACTGTAATAGAGCAAGAGGACCATGGGGAAACAGAAGTGGAGGGTAAGTTGATTTACTAGAGAGTGAAATCCATCAATTTATGTTATATTCGTGTACAAAATATGCTACATTGAAACTCACCACTCTGTATAATGAATTAATATGAATGAATTAAAAGTAATAAAACTGGATAATAAGAATGTTTGTCTTTTTTATCTCCTCACTTACTTTATGTATGTTTAAATTTTCTATAAAAACTAAAGACATTAACTTTCTTTCTTTTTTTAAGGGGTGGGGGGTACCAGGAATTGAACCCAGGGATGCTCAAACTCTGAGCCACATCCCCAGTCCTTTCTTTATATTATATTTAGAGACAGGGTCTCATTGAGTTGCTTAGGGACTTGCACAGTTGCTGAGGCTGGCTTTGAATCCAGGATCCTCCTGCCTCAGTCTCTGGAGCCACTGGGATTACAGGTGTACACCAAGTCGCCTGGCTAGACATTAACTTTCTAAGGACTATCTTTTATTCCCTTGATTAAGTTGAGGACTAGGTGAACTTTCTTAACTCTCCAGAAAATGTAATATTCACTTTCTTTTCGGTCTTTCTCCCATTCAAATATAAGATCCTTTACCTACCTGAGTTGTAGGTTTTCTCTGATGCCTGTTTCTAATAAACTCATTAATGTCCTTTAATTTTTTTCCTTGGCTGTACTCCTATTATGTGTGTAGATGTGTGTAGTCTACTATTATCTATTATCTGAAGTCTTTTTTTATTTAGTAGAACAAAATAGCTTTTATTTAGAAATTAATAGTAATTAACATTTATATTTATCTTAACTTTTGGCATGTTACATGAATTAAGACATTAATGTTGATTACTACTGATTACAGATTTATTAAATGTCAGAATGGATAAGTAAATAAATGATGAAATAATTTATAATAAAAATATTAGATATCAGAATAAATACAGAATATAGCCATAGAACACAATAAATATCCTGCTTTAAGCTAATTTCCAAAGTCAAATGATAGATTCTATTTTGTGATTACACAAGAAGAAATTGCTAACAAGTATCTGAGGTCATTCAAATCACACAGTGTGTCACTATCATTAACTACATAGAATCTAGCATATTAATTGCAAACTTTATGAGATTTTATAGCCCTGTGTACCCATCTAATTGTAGTTTTCTACTTTAATTTTCATAAACAAAAGTAAAGGTGATTTGAAATCTTACTTCAAGCTCTGTTGATGAATGGTTATGTAACCTCTCGGTTGTGTGGTTGCTTTTTGGTCTAGGGTTAACCGTTCTTATCCAGGACACTTCACCTACTTAGTGTGTCAATAAAATAATGTTACCTTCATGCATATCCACAAGGCAATAATTACAATAATTATAAATAAATAGCAGAAAAATCAGTAGAGGGATGGGAACAAGTTCTGGGAAGGAGAGTACTAGGACTGAATGAAAGCAAACTATATTCTATGCTTGTATAATTATGTCAAAATGAATCCTAATATTATATGTAACTACTAATAAAAAATTTGAAATTGGGCTTAAAAAACAAGTTGTATGCTTTTGTCTAGTATATCAATTCAGGTCAAATATGTGTATATTACCAAGTTAAAAACACTATTAAGCTTTTAGAAAAAGCCCTGATAAATCAGTAGCTACTTTATTACTTTAAAGCATTGTGTCTATGAGTACATCTCTTTAGTGCTTTTGAAAATATAAGCTTTTCTTTTTTCAAAACGGTTTATCTTAGAAGGACTTTCATTCTCACAAAGCAACTTATTTCATTAGTAGAAGTGAAGGCAAATGAAATGAATTAAAGAAATCGAATTCTTGATGCCAGCACACTGACAATATTAAATAATGTTCAAAGGCACTTTTTAGTGACAAGGGAAATATCATTTTCAAGGTTATAAATACCTTTGGAGAATGCAATAATGTTTTCCTTTGCTCTATTAAAAAGTCATAATAGATAATGCTTCTGAGCGGAATAAATATTTCCAATAAATGGAATAAAACAAAGAGTATTGTCTAGAGTACTTCAGGAGTTATACTGGCATGGTTATGTTAGGAAAGCCTAATGTATGTTTTTTTTTTTTTTTTCTGAAGGCAAGAAATAACATAACTTGTTCAAACACCAACACATAACTGATTCATAATATATTTAAGCCATGGAGGAACTTGAAGTAGTCTTCTGGGAACTGATATTCAAAATGACTGCAGCTGAGCTGATAATGATTCCATGAGAGATCAAAAATATTGATATGGGGCTGGGGATGTGGCTCAAGCAGTAGCGCGCTCACCTGGCATGCGTGCGGCCTGGGTCCGATCCTCAGCACCACATACAAAAACAAAAATGTTGTGTCTGCCAAATACTAAAAAATAAATATTAAAAAATTCTCTCTCTCTCCCTCTCTCTTTTAAAAAAAATGTTGATATTAGTGTAAACTATGCATTGCATTGGTACTCAGACATATTGAGAAGATTATATGTTTTAAATAAATTATTCACAATTATCCAAAATCCATGCCTTAACTGTTAGGATATTTGCAGTTAGCCAATAGATAGGTAGTATATGGGATTTACGATAAAAAAATTCAAAAGTCGTAAAATTAATCTACTCCAAAAAACCCTATCTGAAATATAATTTTAGTTAGTTCATTGTCAAATATGTTTCAATTAATTTATACCTTTACCTGAATTATTAGAAAAACTATAAATAATGTATTTCCAAGAACACTGTTTTATTGAGAATCATTACTTATTTAGTTAGAAGTCTCCAAAAGATATTTTTATTTTATTATCTTGTGGCAGTTAGTGTTATATATACACAAAATTTTCAAATTCTCATTTATTATCAGAAATAGCTGAAATATAAAACAAAAAAGTAACAACAAAAACTTATTGTGAAGTTTACAAAATAAAAGCAAGTTAGAAGATAAAGTTAGGAAATACAATTACTAAAGAACAAATGTGAAGGCATAAACTTGAATTGTGTACATCTAATTATAAGATTACAGTCTAAAGACAGAATCAACAAAGTCATACAAATAATAGGGAAATAATACTCTTCTTCGAATAGCAATGTCCAGCAAATGAAAACTAAACATCAAATAAACCAAAGTAGAACCATAGAACTATTGCTAAAATCTCTAAAACAGAATGCAGTAATTAGAATATGAAGAAATAGCTCTTAATATTTTTCTCCATGTCACATTTCTTCTCATATATATATTGCTGTGACACACAGTTAAATCATTCAGGGTCACTCCAGGTAAACTTGGGTTGGCACGAAATAATCGCACAAAGAGAAAAGACCTTTTTCTCAGGGCCCAAGGATGGCTCTTGAACTTTGGGGTCCATTGAAAAGAGGGCGAGCCACCAGAATTCTTTATTTTTATAGAGGGGGACACAAAGGAAGGTTCAATGGAATGTTCTTTCCAAATAAGGCAAAGGGTCAAGTTTCAGGGGTTGAGTCTAGCTTCATGATGTCTTGTGGCCAGTAGATTGATTGACATTTTGGCAAGTCACACCCATCTCAGGTGCTGTGTGGGATCAAAGGCAGAGCTAGAGGAAATTGCCCACAAGTGTATTGCACAGCCCAAAAGCATGCAACATCAGGTAAGTCCTCCCATATTCGCAAATGCTCATAATTCACACACACAGCCCATAGTTGGCCCCAACAAATATATATATATATATATATATATATATATATATATATATATATATATATATATATATATATATCAAATCCCTTTTTTTTACAAAAGTAGAACCAAAATTTTGAGAACTTAAATAATTTGTCCAAGGTCTCAGAGTTCCTATGGGCACAGTGTTGAGTTTTCCAATCCAATGCCAAAGCTCTTTTCATTCTGTCAAAGTACCATTTTCTATGAACAAAGAATGTATTCCCTCATTTGAATTTCATAATACATTTTGTCAACCTGTCAGTTGATAGATTTTGTCCTTAGTTTCCTTGTATATTAATTAAAGATGTGGTATTAGATAAGGTTTAAACATTTTTATTGTTATTAAACATCTTAACATTCCAACTCATTCTCAATGATTAGTACATGGAATAATTTACCTAATTGCACAGCCTTGATAAGGACTAAAACTATATATACATCTATTTAGTAATTCATACATAACCTAATCATTATTAATAACTGATTTTAAGTATAAAAATGAAGTGTAAAGTTCATTATATTTTTCCTTACATCCTCTCTTGTTTTCCTTACTAATCTGGTGCTTGAATTCTGAAAGACACACTTATTCTTTAGATAATTTTGATGATTCTGACTTTTAGGAGTACATGTTCTTATGTGGAATTAACTCTGCCCCTCAGTGGTATATCTCATTTATATTATATTATTTATGTTATATTTTTTTTAAGAGAGGAGAGAGAGAGAGAGAGAGAGAGAGAGAGAGAGAGAGAGAGAGAGAATTTTTAATATTTATATTTTCGTTATCGGCGGATACAACATCTTTGTTTGTATGTGGTGCTGAGGATCGAACCCGGGCCGCACGCGTGCCAAGAGAGCGCGCTACCGCTTGAGCCACATCCCCAGTCCCTATGTTATATTTTATATGTGGTGATCATGCAGAGGGGATACAATTCCTATTTCTCATGTCTTTCTGAATGTTTTCCTTCTGAAGCAGCTCTTTTTATAATTTCTAGTATAGCATGGACTTTTTTATTCTCTCAATTACTTTTCTTGGGTTGCTTTAGATCACATACAATTCTTGTGACATAGGACTCCCAAACCTAAACACAATATTCTTACCCACAGTCAGTAGTCTGTTTTTTTAAAAAAATAATATGAATGGAATTAGGCAAGATACATTAAATTAGAGGTGAAATTATATACTACTTTGAGGAGTTTAGTATGATATCTAACCTGTATTTCCATTTTAAATAATCTAAAAATTATAATAGAAAGTAATAAATGAGTCACAGTTTCAACATTATGATAACAATATTTAAAGATTTATATCTACTTCACAAAAAAGTATTTACCATTAGTATGCTCTTATTTATCTTCTTAAATTAAAATAATGATAGCAGGTATCATAGAATGGTATACTCTAGAAATAGCATCACAGGAAGTTTAGACAAATCTATATAAATTAAATTGAGTTCAATAAAATCAGTTCTAATGACAAATGAAAGAAAAAGTGAGGTTTCAGAAAATAATATTTAATGTATAAATAATAAATTCTATATAAATTATCTCTAGTATCAAATCATGTTGCTTATAACTCAATATTTTTCTAGTGACACTCCTTTCTTCAGCATTTTTAATGAAAAAGGTATTAAATGGTTTTAGTTAACCATTATAATTAAATTACTACTGAAGAAGTGAAAACATTAACTTAAACCATTGTACTCTAATTTTTAAAATCATACTAATACTATAACTCAGTTTGTTGAATAACAGATTTTACCATATTTTTTAAAAATCAGATTTTATATAACTTGCAAAACTGAAAAAAATCTGAAAATTATCTCAAAAAATTTCTATGTCACATGGCCAACTTAGAAATAAAATGACCTAACTAAAACTACTCATGTATTTTTCCATCATTTTTCTTCTGTATAATCAAGATCCTGAAATGCATAGTTATTAACAACCCTGGAAATTTTTTCAGAAGTATCTCACTCCTGTATTTTTTTTTTGTTTTATAGTCCTCAATATCACTGTAAAACCTACTTTTTCCTCACTTATATCTCCTTGTAAATTACCAATTCAATTTTCATACATACTGAATATTCAGTAACTATCCATTCCTCCAATATGTAACTATATGTCATATATATCTTACTAATTTTTGATTATCTTTGCAAAATAGTTCCATGTATGTTCCTTTAGAGTTTTCAGATTAGAGCCCACATTCTTTAAACTAAATTGTTTTCTATTATATAATTTGAATGACTCTCAAAGATGAATAGGGTGGTACTTTTATCCTTTTGTTATGAGGGAACTTTAAATTTAGATAATAGATGCAGGATAGTAAAAGACCATGTCCCAGAAGCCATATCAGAATATATCCATTCATAAAAAGATAAGAATTATCATACACAGCTTTCAAGCCTTTATGAGGGAAAGTTATGAAATACATAATTTAAAAGAGAGTAAATGATTAAAATACATGTAAGGATGCATACTAATTCAGTGATTGAATAATGAATGACAACTTATTAGATATCAGTCCTAAAGTTCAATGAGGTAATCGATAAAGGAAATTGAAGCCTGACAAAAAATTAGATAAAATTATGGCCATAAATATTGTAAAGAAAAGAGAAATTTTTAAAATTATATCTAAGTATAATAATAATGAATACATATTTAGGACCTAAAATCAGATTCACAGACTGGGGATACTAGATTATCCAATTAGTCTAAATGTAAAGGAAATCAAACTTTCTTCTCTATGACAAAATACTACAATAGCAGAAGTTGAACCCAACTGTATTCTAAGTTTCATGAAGGTTTGTGTATTCCAATGACTCTTGAAATTATATATCATCAACAATACTTGATGAAAAATTTATATTTTTAAAAATCAAATGGAAATTCTAAAATAACAACAGTAACAAATTAAGAACTAAACAAGAATATGCACCTGGAGCTTGTGTTCTCACCCACTCTTTGAATCATGCTCAGAGTATGTGGCCCCTGTAAATCACTGCCTGATAACTCCAAGTCTCTTTGCAGAGTTGGTGTGATCTTTTATCAGAGTATCCCCTTCAATGATTGACCACAACAGCAAGTGCATACTTCTCTGTTGAGAGCCACAGCCTAAGCGACCCAGCAAACTTTCAGACTGCCAGCTAATGATTGGCTCACAGCGGCCCCAGCAACATCTAGCTGATTGGCTTCTCTGCAGTGATGCTCATTGGGCTGTTTCCCTGCCCTTTCAGGCCACGGAGCTGCTCATTGGGGGACTTTTTTGGCTCCGCCCACGCTACCCAGCCAATCGGCCTCAAGAGCAGGAGGATTGTGGGAGGTGGAGAGACTGGTGGTTGGTACAGTGGCTTGTGGAACGTCCAATGTTGAGAGGGCGAGATGTTGAGAGCCACAGCCGAAGGGGCCCCAGCAAACTTTCAGACTGCCAGCTGATGCTTCTCTCAGAGAAGGGGTCCTATTTGCAGGTCCTATTTGCAGAATGGGGGAATTGTCAACATAACTGGTGTTTGTGGGTTAAAGGTATGGGGTATTAGGTGCCTCATGAAGACGGAGCTGAAAATAGTAAAAAAGCAGGGTGTCAGGCCACTGGCTGGGGTGGGGCTAGAAGGCAGGCTGTTCCCCTTAAGTTATACTCCACAGCAACAGAAAGCTTAATAATTCTAATGTCAAGCCTGACTTTCCAGGATATTATGAAATTATTAAAATAATGAGAAGATAAAACATTTTCTTTAAAAGCTTGCTTTGTGATTTAAAATATTTAGATATGATTTACATATTGGTCATTGTAATATAATACGTTTCCCCAAGTGTAAGGGCTTAAAAGATGACCTTTTACTACTTCTTCCAGGTCTGTCAGTTCACTAGACAGTTCTTTTGATATGGCCAGGCTTGGCTGAGCTATCAATGGTCAGCTTGTTGTTTGGCTGATAGCTGGCTGATAATAAATGGTCTCAGCTGCCATGACTACACTTCATTCCAGGAGACTAGCCCAGGCTGGCTTTATGAGGATGACAAGATTTGAAGAAGTAGCAGTTTCTTGCAGGCTGGTTACAGATCTCTATATTATTGCCTCTGCATTCTACTGGCAAAAGCAAACCACAAAATCAGCCAGAATTCAAGTAGTTGATAAAGAGATTTTAGTTGTTGATGAAAGGATCTGCAGCTTCACATTACAGTTTAAGGACTTAGGAAGGGTGGAAAATTTGAACCAATTTTGCAATCAATCTACTGCCTTTTGTGAGTCTCCATTTACATTTTTGCCCCAGGCTCACATATGTTGTAGTCTGCCTGCTTGTAATTAGTGGAAAATCCTCCAAGAGTCTGCCAATAGATTGACTGTCACTCCTTTTATTTGTTCATACTAGAATTATTTTATTTTGTGTCATTATGATTACTTTGATAAAATATAACTATCTCAATCAACAGGTAATAATTTATTTAACATGGGTAGCACTATTTCTTTGTTTAATATGAAAATGCAGGTACCTTAAGGGAATAGGAAAGCAACATATTTTACATTATGGTAATAATTTTTTAACACCTCTCTATTTGTACAGTGCCATTTTATATTTTAAAGTATATTTAATTCAGGGCATCATAAATTTAGCTTGGTTGTTTTCCATTCTTTCTGTATTCTTCTCAAACACCTCTTTGATGTTGTGCCTTGAGCAATTCATTTTTTGAACCCATAATTAGGTAATAAAGGTCAACTCAGATGCTTTGCTATATGTAGCCTAGGGAACCAGAGATATAATTGAGTCTAAGAACACAAATCAGTGTCAGGGCAGAAATTATTCCCAAATTGGTGGTATTATTACAAAGAAACTGTAATTTCATAATCCTTTATTTTCTATTGTTACTCAAGTGTGAAAGAAGGTAAATAGAAAAGTATATAATATGGAAAAATACATCAAAGAAGAAAAAATCAACACTACCTGCACCTAAGGAAATAAATCTTCAGGAAGTACCCTGAGTTCATTTAAACCAATACTTAAAAAATATATATTCCAGGATAAAAATGAAAATATTTACTTGTTTCATAAATATTAACTGTGAAGTCTTTTAGAATATTCTACCTAATTACCAAATTTTCATAGAAAGTAGAATATTCTACCTAATTACCAAATTTGCAGAGAAATTTCTCAAAAAAATGTAGACTAATTAGGTTTTTTTCCTATCAGCTTGCCAAACTCTAAGACTAATCTTACTTATCTCTTTTTCATTAGAATATTTTAACAAACATACATATCTTATAGTAAGTTATTTTTGTATACTAAATGAACTTTGCATTTATTTTAGTTTTTAAATTTTATACTAGATTTATTTGTATTGGTAATTCATAAATCTGGCTTATGAATTTAGTAAATTTTAATATTAAATATTGCCTATTTTAATCTATAATTCTAATAAACTTTTTTATACTTAAAAATATCTTTAGAGGCTGATTATCTATTTCCCTTAATAATTTATTTTTTTCTGAATTTCTAGAGACAACATATTCAAGCCTCTCCTTTAAAGTATTTTTATAAGCTAAAAGAAAGTCTTCTCAACTTGTCCAGAAAATTTTAGGTATCTGATAAATTATACTTAGAAATATTATAGTTTTAAAGATTCTTAAAAGTTTTTATTCTAAAAACAGCAAATATTTTCTTAGTTTTCCAAATAAAATCATGAATCTATATAAAGTACCCAAGTACATATTTTAAATTAGAATTTTATTAAATACTCCAGTGCTAAATTCTCTTCATCACCACAAAGATATTCCACTGAATTATTTTAGTACTTAAATCTAAGCATTTTTAAATTACTAAGAAATTGTAAGAAGATTCAAAATAAACTGGCCTTTCAGTTGCCACCATTTCCATTTCTCCAACTAGGGAACTGTGGGGGGTTTTAGGGGGTGGGCAGTGAGTATGTGCTCCCCAATGTTCCACCACAGGCTGAATCCTGTTTGTGCTTACTAAGACAAAGCTTCCAAGGATATCAAAGGGTCAACTTCTCAGCTCATGACAGTTATTTTATATATTATCTTATTTTCATTTGAATTCAATTCCACTCACATATTATAGTTTTCATTTTTGCCAACTGTTTACACTTTTTATTATCTATTTATTTAAAGACATGCTAATGTCCTCTCTCCTTACCATTATATACCTCATATAGAAATGTCATTCTTTGATGTCATTTGAACTCTTTTATCTCATTTAGCTATCAACAATTCTATACCCATATCATTTCCCTGTCTTATAAGTCCACAAATTTTACACTTGTAAAGATGATCTCCCTTTGAATGTCATGTGTATCTTGTGACTTCTTCTGAATCTGGAGTCAAACTCTAAAGCCGTGTTAATAACAGTAATAAATATTTAGTTAGGGTGGAACTGAGGTCCACCTGGTATTCAGAATTGGCTTGTGCAAAGGTAGTACACGAGTACTCTGTCAGAAATTAAAGTTGTAATTTTTTTTATCTCCTTTTCTAGTGAAAAAAAAATGACAAAAAAAAATCTCTCTTGGAATATACAAGTGACATCACTTTGAAAATTTGAGAAGAAAGGGACATACCAAACCTTTTGTATTTTGAAGGTTCAACATGAAAATCTTTAAAAGTACTAGATGGGGTATGAATGAGGGTGAGGAGGTGGAATCACTAGTGAATAATTGTTCTGGATCCTCTGCAGAGGATGCATCTGGAACCAACTCATAACTCCTCATAAGAGTAGAAACTAAGCATGGTGGCACAAGCTTATAATCTCAGAAACTAAGAAGCCCAGAGGGTTGTAATTTCGAGACCAACCTCAGCAATTTAGCAAGGATGCCATAAACAATTTAATTAAAATAAAATAAAAATAAAAAATAAAAAGGGCTATAGATGTAGCTCAGTGGCACAGTGGCCCCTGGGTTCAATCCACAGTACAGAAGGAAGGAAGGAAGGAAGGAAGGAAGGAAAAACTACTACGACTTTGGTTGCAGTGAGGAGGGCCCTTGTCCAGTGGAGAATCATAGCAAGATTTGTCCAAAACACTTGTCTAATAATTCCAGGCAACAAGCTCAGTAGCAACATATTTAACATCACAACAATATCAAGGCTGGATATATCAACTGTCTAGACTTTATTTGCTTATCCATAGAAGTTGAGTTGACCACTTTTTTTATTGCTTAAACAATTAGGATACTTGGTCAGTTCATGGGGTTCTAAAGATTTTATAGTTGTTGAGAAATTAGAAAAATCACAATGTGATGATCCTATGTGCTTCAAATGTAAAAATCAACTCACAAACATTAGAATTCATTCTGAAAAATTACTATTTTTTTCATTTTAATTTACATATTTATGGGGTACAATATATTAATTTAATAAAGGTATACAAATGTACAGGTATTTAAGATTTTGAAGCAAATCAAGTGAAATAATTATAATTAACATTTCTTTCTTCTTAAATATTTTTAAAGTTTTGATTAAGACATCGCGGTCCATGTTAATGAGGTACGTGTGATATTTCAATGTGTGTGTATAATATCTACTGAAGAAATTGTAGTAATTACCATTTCCATCTCCTTACTATTACTTTCTTTTGGAGCCTTTGTGCTCTATTTATAAGATATATAATATGCTATTGTAATATAGTTGCTCCACTGTACTATAGAGTATTAGAACTTACTACTTATATCTAACTGTCTGGGGACCTGTATAAGGAATAATAATAATAGATCACCTTAGGTCATTAGTACCAGACCTGTTGTCCAATCTCCCTCTGTCTCCCTTACCCCTGCCCTTCCCAGCCTCTAGTACTCACTGCTCTACATTCAGCTCATCTCATTTAAGCATCAACATATGAGAGAGACATGTATTTGTCTTTCTATGTCTGACTTGGTTCATTAAATATCATACGATGTTATAAATATCTAAATCTATGTGCTTGAGGTGACATGGGTGTTAAGAACAAAGTTTTCATAGGTTTGGAATATGGACGATGTGTCACAGAGGGAAAATTATGGCAAATGGAATGCTCTCCCTCAGCCAGATTTCAGGGACTAAACTTGAAACACCACAGGGAAAGGAATAACAGCAGACCATTAAACAGTGTTCAGAAGGGGCATTTTGAAGTTTGACACAGCAGTGCTGGTTCAGAGCTCATGTGCTGACATATTCAGAGTTGGAAATTGGCCTTTATCTTCTGTTTTCTGTACCAGACACCCGCTCAGTTTGGACTATTTAGGGATCATCCTGCCTGCTGTTGGAAAAGCAGATGGAGAGGAATTGTCACTGGAGTAACAGTGGTGACTAACAACAGCACTGATGTACCCAGCAGAGCAGTTCTATAAAGAAATGCAGTCCAGGGCAAACATCTTTCTGATCCTCCTCAAACACCTGTCAGAACCTCCCAGAAACAACTGGGAAAAATTTTGAAGTAGACATTGATTTCCTCAAATTATGAGGGGTGGGAATCAGCAATATTTGGGAAATGATATTAGTGTGACCTGGTTGAACTTATAGCCTGGGGAAGCAGAAGGACATTTTGGTTTCGAATCAATTATTGAATATGTATGTGCAGTTCAAGGTGTACTTGGTTCCTTTTCAAGGGTGAATAAATGTTGTGTTTTTCTTTGGCTTTTAAATGTAATTATTAAAAATTGATTTAAGGGAAGTCAAATAAGAGTGAATAATTCCCTATCTGTTCTACTCAGTGTCACAAACTATAAAACTGAGAATCCCGAATGCTGCCAAATAAATGGTTATTAAATTGAAGTGGAATAAATAAGAAAATCTGAGACACTATGATGAAAGTACCAATTGAGACACTTGGGTAACTTAGCAGAATTTTCCAAATCAAAAGCCATGAGGAGTGATGGGAATTTTCATTTTTGTTTTGATAGGAAAAGATTTTTGTCAATTACATAGTCTTAATTTATTAAAGTATTATTGGTTTATGATATATAAATAATTGGTAAAGTAATTGATATATAATTACCATCAACTGTGAAAAGTCTGAGAATTTTGCCCTCCAGACAAGCCAACAAGTCTGTGTGCCACAGCTTCATGGAAGAAACACAAAACTCTGGGTCATAGACAAATATTTTATTATTTGTTGCACAGCAAGAAGCATAAGCTTCATGTTTCTGTCAGTCTGTTCACCTATATCTTACTGGAGCAATACAAAGGGGCCCAGCTCAAAGCTACATATACAGTAAGCCTTTATGACAACTGAAAAATCTGAATCTATAGAAACTGATGTTTTATGATGGAAAATAAGACAGCCTGCCTAACCTTTGCACTGGAGACAGCTTTCAGTTTTATTTTACTGACTGTATTTTGCTTTATTTTATTTTACTCTACTCCATAGGGAGAAAATGACTCTATAATCCAAGACTGCTCTCTATATAAACAACATTGAAAAAATAAAATACTCTGCAATATAGGAGGAGTTAGAACTCTCCTTGCAAAATGTGTAGACAGATACATTGAAACCATTTCTATAGGAATAGCTATTTCTCAGTTTTATACTATCTTTCATTCTAGTGAATTTCCTCATGTCTATGACTCTTTGTTGCCAATTCAATTAATAATCAATTCTCAGTAGTGAAACTAGGTTTAAACCCAGGCATTCTGACTCTGGTGTTCTAAAAGGGTATCTAAGGGTATTGAGTAAGAAAAAAATTAAGATAATTCATATGCTTAGCATTAGCTAACCAATAGAGAAAAAAACTCAGCCTTCTGCATTAGAGGGATGAATGAAATATGTTTACTTGAAGAAGAGAATTGTGTGAGCTAGACATCAAAAGTTACAGTCTCATATTTTGTTATCTTTCCCAGGGTTTCTTCTGTCTTGGGGTTAGAGGTAAATTTGTTTAACAACTAGAAAGTGTAGTACATTCCTTTTTAAAAGTTGTATTCATTTATTTCAACAAATTGTACTTAATTCTAATATATCTGAATACCAAAAAGGATGTATAAAATACATTTTAAAGAGATTGTTACACTTTTAGATCTAATGCCTGGGACTCTTAACAAGTTTATGTTTTTTTATATTTATCTTTGATCAGACACAGGAAGGTTAAAGTGAATGGGAGGAAGAAGGACAGCTATTGTTGGGAGGATTACTGAAAAGGAAAGGACAGGAAAACATACAGGTAATATTTGCTTTTATAGTTCTGATTTTGTGTTATCTTTTTGTTGCTAGTTCTGAAATATATTGGGAAGTACTGATGATTTTCTTATTATGAATTTGCTTGACTGAGGAAGATAACATTAGAATGAAGAAGAGTTCTGTACTCTGGTTGAGAGTACCCCCTTTTGTTTTCTGCACTTTAAGACTCAGAATGCTGTGGGTGCATTTAGTGCACCTGACCTTGAGACTGGTGAGTTTATTGAACTTAACAGTAATTTGCTGTTACAATTCTAGAAGGATTGCATTGCTTTGCACTGGCCAAATCAGGGCGGGCATGAAAGATCCAGCTTAAGTTTGAGAATAAACTGGAATAATCTTTTCAGCTGAGCTACTTAGGAACAAGAACTGGAGAGAAGTGATAAAAAATGAACACTTGCTCTAGATTTATTGATATGATTAACAATAGGATGGCTCAGGAAGCAATTCCGGAGGATCACCAAGTCTGAAGCCAGATTAAGTAACTTGGTGAAACTCTGTTTCAAAATTAAAAAATAAAAGGACTAGGGATATAGCTCAGTAGAAAAACAATCCCCAGTATGTATAAATAAATAAATTAATAAATAAGAAAAATATATTAAAATGCAGAGAATGAAAATAATATATATTCTTGTATATAAATTGTTTATTTATATCTCTATATATACTAGTATAAATACATTTCTATGCACTGTTATATAGAGAGATTTTAGCATTCCCTGATGCTTTGAGCCTACCTTCCTATGAAGGCTAGGGAAAAGTGCTTTGCATATGAGCAAACACATTCCTAAAGTATCTGAGAAAAAAATATGGAAGTGGAAGGATAAATGAGGAATAAATTTTAAAGGGTGATGCAGAGAAGTATTTTTTCTACTTCAAGGAGTTTTGGGCTCTGGTGGTCTTCAGAGGCTTTGCATTTCTGGAGTGAACCCTCAGGAGTCTTCTAAAGCTGACAGATTTCCAGGTCTTTGGGTATGGAGAAGACTTTGCTCCCCACAGGAAAACCATTTAAATAGAATCAAACAATTTTCATCTTTGGTTCTTGGACTTTTATAAAGCTTTTATAAAGAATAGAAAAGTACTCTGAACACAGCAGTTTGTTCCTTAATTCTTTGGGGGTTAGAAGAAGAAGAGAAATCCTATGCTTTTTTCTCAGCTTTTTGGATATCTGTATCTGAAGGTTGGATTTAGATTTGTTTTGTGCTTTATATATTTTAAACCAGTAAATAAGCATTCTATGGTTATGTTTATATATTTAATGAATGATCATCCTTAATATATATACATATATGTTCACACAGGCATATGCATATATAAAACATATATGTGTGTTTCATATTTATTTACTAAGATACAGTTGAGAATAATCTCTAAAATGAAATATGCATTGTCACATAGAAAGGGATGAGAAATGTTCCTCTCAATATTTTAAAACACAAACAGAAAGGGCAGATCAGTTTCCAAAGTGATATACATTCAGTGATAAAGATCACCATATTTTGCTTTACAACAGAGTTCCACATGGCAAGAATGAATTCAGAATACCATAATTTAACTTAGGCAATGTATTCTAACTTACAACTGTCCTTCAACACATAACAGTGTATTATTTCCTATTAGACCAGAGGGATAGTTCTCTTGGATCATAAGCAAAAACCACATGGCAATGACATATTGCTCTGACGCTTATCGTTGACACACAGAAATGTGATATAAAAAAGGATCTATTCCATCAGCCTCTCAGAAGAGGAACTTAATTCCTCTTAAATCTGCTGTGCAAAAAGACACACATACACACACACACATACACACAAAATGTACCTGGAAGTTTTCCTCAGTAGTCCTCAATACAACAATCTTACCTTGATGCTAAGTAAAGTCTTGGTTGAAGAAGGATTCAAGTAACCTCCAGGTACTGCATCGTCCTCTAGCCAACCAAGGGAGAACGTTTTTTAAAGGGAAAACTATATGAGTAATTTTCCTTTCTTAATGGCAGTGCTAGTGAGAATGGATGTTGGAATGGATTTTGGGAGACACTTTCCAAGTTAGCTATGTGTCAGACATCAAGAATTTCCTGTATTTGTCTTTCAATTAGTTAATTAATGCAAAGATGGTATATTTATTACCAACTTCAAGGCAGAACTCTCACTACATGGGAAATAGCAATGATCCTAACTCTGCCAACCACCAGAAACAGGAGTTCATATCCTTATCTCCAATACAACTCTGGCTACTATTTAGGTTCATCAAGTACTGTTTATCTCTTTGTCTGAATTTGGGAAGACATAACACACTCACATAATAAATTATATGAAGCTTGTTAAGCAGTTTTATCACTTATAGATAAGCCAAAAGAGAGAGAAGTCTGGGATCTATTCTGAGCCAGTCACCTAGAACTCAAGAAAGCTGCACAGGGCAGGTGGAGTCTTAACTGTATGTACCCCATTTTATGCCACAAATGAGCTATTAGAAAAGGCAATATATCATGGGTTGTGTACCTCAGAGAACATGTGACACTCTGGAGAAAACTTTGAAGGACATCCTGTTTCTAGTGGTGAGAGGAACAAAGACAGGTTTGTCCTGGAGTTTTTGCTTCCTAACTCAAGTTGTCACATTCCCTAGGTGGCATGGGAACAAAGCCTGGGGTATTTCAGTGAGTTCATCTATCTCAGGATATTGCATCCCAGAACTTTACAGTTATTCTTCAGAACTACATGAGAAAAAAGAGAGGAAGGGATGATGGAAGGTCCAAGGCCACCCAGGAGAACTCTCTGACAGAGGGAGAGAGCTTTTCACCTCTCTCAGTTCTTTTATATCTATATTTACATTTATTTTCAAATCTCAAGGCATGGAAAACCAGACTACTCAAGGTTTAAGTTATCTTTACTTTAAAACAAAATAAAGTAAACCTTTAAGGCAATATTTTGAAGAATTTACAGTCCAGTAAGTTTCTGAAAAACAACCTTCTCATACATTTGAATTTCTAAAGCCTAACTTTAAAATGTACTTAGTCATATACATTCTTCACAAAATAGTTTGTGTATCTAAAGAATGGTGGTTGATTGGCTCACAGTTCTGGAGGCTAGGAAGTCCAAGGGTATGGTACTGGAATCTAAGGAAAGTCTTCTTGCCTCATAGTGAGTTGGCAGGGGGCATCACAGAGTGAGACAAAGCAAGTGTGCCAGCTCAGTTTTCTTATAAATGACATAGACTTAGAAAGCCACTATACCACAAAGGGTCCTACCCTCATAATTTCATCTAATCCTAATTATCTCTCAAAGGCCCAGCTTTCAAGTATTATGTGCAGATGAACTTTAAGTTGCCAACACATGAACTTGAAGAGGATACATTCAAACCATAGTTACAGTGGATCATATTCTCAGTGATTAAGAAAGTAGAAAAACAGGCTTAAAATTTTGAGGGATATAAACCTAAAGAATACAAAGTAACCCTGAAATTTAAAAAAAAAAATCCAATTTGCAATGTTTAAAAAGCATATGATAAGAAAGACACATTTTTCTATCTTAAAATGGTAAATAGACTACTCAGAAGAAGCGTGCTCTTTCTTTAAGCATATCTTTATACGTTAGCTAAGTAGGAACTCAAAACTTAAACTCCTTCAAGTCATTTATTGAGAATCTATAAATGATTTCCTAAATACAGAGTAATAACATCCATTATGAAGTTTTTAATGGGTAAAGGCATATTATTGCATCTGTAGAAGAATACTCTATTTTAAAAAATATTTATTTTTAAATTGTTGTTGGACCCAATACCTTTATTTTATTTATTTATTTTTATGTGGTACTGAGGATCAAACCCAGCACCTCGCACATGCTATGCAAGCGCTCTACTGCTGAGCCACAACCCCAGTCCAGGAAGAATATTCTATTAATGTTTTATTTTATTTTCATTCCCCTACTTGATTTTTATTGCCAAATAGACCTTACATATCATCCAACATGCTGCTCGTCTTTATTATTTAAATATCTGAACTTAGCTTCATGACTTGAACTTTTAAATGACATTGGATCATTGTTTCCACCATTTTTGTGCAAACCATTCTCTGTAATTCATAATGGGAAGACAGAGCAGATTTACTGACATCCTGAACCCCTTGTCAAGCCACCTCTGTGGGTCTCATGGCTCCTTACTGTATGCTGATATCAAAAGTGTTGCCACTGTGGTTACTTAACACATAATTCTGAATGCCTTGAATGGTGCCAACTCTGTACTAATGTTACAGGGGTCTAAAATGAGCACAATAAAAAGGACTACAACAGAAACATTAACTCTACAAAGGAGACTGCACCACACTTTCACACCTTCAAATCACAACAAAACCACACCACCAAAACCCCAACATATATACAACCGGGAAATTCAGATTTCTAAGAATGAAAAGAAATACCAACACTTTTCACCTAATCAAGATTTTTGATTACAATCATATATAAACTTGATTTGATTAAGAAACGTATTAACAGATATATTTTGAAAATATAAGAAGTAAGCCAGTAAAAGCTTTTCTTTGCCTCCAACTACCCTATTTCTTTCCTTATTGGAGACTGATATTATTAATATCTTTTGCATCCTCCTAGAGGTATTTTGTACATATGCAAGTCATTTTTTCCCTTACTCAAATATAAATTCTGCATACATACTATTTGACACTTTTTCCAGATAGGTATTTAACTGATTTTCTAAGAATTAATATACTCCTGTCATTGAGTGTATGAGTGCAAAAAAAAATTAAAATAAATTGATACTGATGAGCATTTAGGGTTTTTAGCTTTCTCCCCAATCATTTCCTATTACAAATAATGCTGAAAAAATAAATTTGCAAACACCTGGTTTCAAACATATCAGTATAATCAGGAATTAATAAATCAGAACATGTGTTTGTGATTTTGATAGACGCTTTCAAATTTCTCAGTGGAGATGATACCAATTTAAATTTGTACCATTGATATATTAAAATTATTTCCCCCTTATTACTTAAAAAACTCAAAAGAGTATGTTACAAAATATTTGGAACCTATAATATCATGTAGGTGAGAAAGGGGTCCTAAGAGCAGTTGGAATTTACAGTGATCTTAGGTAAAGTTAACATCAATAGTATACTTTATAGTAAACTATAAATATTTTACTATTATAGTAAAACTATAAACTCTAGTAAACTATATATATTTAAAGTATATGTTTATAGTATACTTTAGAACTATCGTTCTTTCTTTCACAGTAAATTGTCATATCACATTTTTATTGTGATGTCTGTTTCATATTAATTTGTAAGTATTGTGAAATTCAATTTTTCATAAGTGTATGTTAGGAATTATTCATATTCATATTCATTTTATGTATATTCATAGAAAGATCTGTACCCAATTTCATTTGTCCAAACATCTACCTAGTTATATACATCAAAGATCATTGAAAACCCCTTGTTTCTATATTTAATTCTCACATGTATTTATGCATATTTCTGAACACCTAATCTGATTTATTATGTGTTCTTGAGTCATGATTTTAATTATTAATAGCTTATTTATTTTGGTATTTGCAGAGTTTGGCTCTTCATTACTATTCTTGTTCATATTTTCTCAATTCTTTCTCTTCTGCTTCACACATATATTTTTATTATAAATTTGAGAGTGAACTTGTAATATTTTTATTAAACACATGTTAAATTTAAAAATCAATTCAGAGACTTTATATCATGATTATGATGAGAATGACATGTATCTTTCCAGTTGTTGCAATTTTCTTGTATATTTTAAAATTTTTATTTTGTTTATGATTTGTCCATGTAGTCTATGCTATCATACACATGTAAGTATACTTCTCTCTCTCTCTCTCTCTCTCTCTCTCTCTCCTTCTCTCTCTTTCTCTATTTCTCTCTCTTTCTGTCTCTCTCTTTCTCTTTATGTGTGTGTGAGGTGCTGGGGAGTGAACTCAGTTTTTTGTTTTTACTTTGAGACAGGGTTTCACTCAGTTGCTGAATTCTGGAACTATGATTCTCCTGCCTCAGCCTTCTGAGTTGCTGGGATTGTGTGCCTGTGCCACCACATCCAGCTCCCTTCTTTTAGTTTTTTGTACCCTTATTTTGTCTTGTCAGTCTTTACTGGTAGAACAGTGCTAAATCATAATGGAGATGATGGACAGACTTGTCTTTTGTTCTGTTTCAACATTTCAGAGGACACTGGCTATAGACAGAGGCAGTTTCATTATCATGTAATAAGGTAGTCTCCAATATTTGCTTTATTAAAATTTTTAAAGAAAAACTATAATTTTATTTTTTCCACATTTTATTGATACATAATAATTATACATGATAGAGGGATTCATGGTCAAAAACCAATTGACCAACAGGTATAGGGAAAATGTTCAGAGTATCACTAATCACAAGGATAATGCAAATCAAAATTACAATTAAAACAACTAATATCAAAAAGACCGAAAGGACAAAGCCTGGCAACATTGTAGAGACAGGAAATAGTTTATACACTGAGAATTTGAATTAGTGTGGCTATTCTAGAAAACATGATAAAATTCCTCAAAATATCAAAAATAGAAATTACATAAGATCCAGGAATTGCACTACTGTGTGTGTGTGTGTGTGTGTGTGTGTGTAAAATGTCAAAAATAAGTTAATATGCCAAAGAGATATCTAAACTCTCAAGTTCATTGCAACTGTGTTCCCAACAATGAAGAGAAGAAGTCACCCTAAATGTCTATCCACAGATGAATGGACAATGAATGTGTATTGTGTGTGTGTGTGTGTGTGTTTGTTTTTTGTGTGTGTAAAAGTGAAAAGCTATTCATCCATAAGACAAAATAACACTCTGACACTTGAGACAACATGGATGAACCTGGAAGCCATTATGTTAAGTGAAATAAGCCAGGAACAAAAAGAAAAATACCATGTGTTCTCACTTATATGTAGAAACTAAAAGGTTGCTTTCATAGAAGCAGAGTGTTAGAGTGGTTGCTAGAAGCTAGGAAAGGTGAGAGGGGGAGGACATTGGAAAAGATTGTTTGGCAGGTACAAAATCACAGTTAAAATAGAGGAATAAATTCTATCTTTTATAGCACATTAGAGTCACTATAGTTAATTAAAATTTATTGAAAATATCAAACTAGAGAGAATAGTTTTAAATGTTTCTAGCACAAAGAAATGAATATATTTAAAGTGACATATATCCTAATTTGATCATTACACATCATCTATGTGTATTGAAACATCCTACTGTACCCTAAATATGTGAACTTCTTATTTGCTGATTCAAAATAAAATTAAAGTGGTATACAGTGACACACACCTATAATCCAGCTACTTGTGGGGCTGAGGAAGGAGGATTGCAAGTTCAAGGGTACCATGGACAACTTAGTGAGACCCTGTCTCAAAATTAAAACAAAAACAAAAACAAAAAACCATAAAAAGGACTAGGGATGTGACTCTAGAATAGAGCAAGACTGCACTCAATAAAATAAACTAATTGCATTAAATTTTTAAAAAATCTAATAGGCTGTTCTATCAGTATTTATAGTCTGTTGAAATAATCATAATGTAAGATTATTTATAATAATAATAATTAATGTAATGATACATTTTGAAAGCCTTCATGTACTCTATTTCACTGAGCAAGTCTTCCTCAAACCATGTTTTCTGTCTGTGTGTAGGTAAAAGTAAGTGTTTAATTATTCATATGTGCTACTAAAATCTCTTAAGCTGAATTTTGAACATAGATGATAAAAGAGATAACTGCCATCATTTTTCTCACCATTTTGCCTAAAAATATTTCTTAATGGATTTTACAGAAGGAAACTTGATGAAAACTATCAGTAATAAGGAATATAAATCTGAATCAAAGGGGCCTCCCTTGGTTGTGAAGTGTCATGACTAACTTGAATAAGTACGATGCATGCTGAAATAAAGCACAGTGCAGAAACATGGAGAACACACAGTACTCTCAAGGCACAGTAGATGCATCATGATGTTTGAAGATAGAAAAATGTGTGTTTCACTCAGATCATCTTAAGGACAAAAAATACCTCTGGAGTAAAATGGTCCAAAAATCACTGAAGGTCAAGATTTTTCAAGTTTAAAAATTCTGTAGGGAAAAAGGAGGGAAGGTAAAGGGGAAATACTAGGGACTGAATAAGAACAAATTATATTCCATGCTTTTATAATTATGTCAAAATGAACCCTATTGTCATGTGTAACTAAAAAGAACCAATAAAAATAAATAAATTAATGGATAAATAAACAAATAGGCTTAGTGAGTAGAGTTTATTTTAGTACTATAAACATACGCATATAAGAAAAACATTTTTTGCTCTTAGAAATTTGAATAATTTTTTGCTCTTAGAAATTTGAATAATTTTGGTAATTTATAGCTATCTCAAAGTGGCAGACACACATAAAAATTTTAAGCAATTACAAAGCTCTTAATAGTTAAAATAATAAATCTTATAGTAATATAAATACTATATACTTCCACCTTCACAATGGAATATAAACAGAAAAATAAAAGGACTGTTTTTTAAGTGAAAAAAAGTTCTATAACTGATTGGCTAATCTTCTTTATCTCTTATATTTCGGAGAAACAGTCTGACTTAATTATTCTTGCCTTTCAACAGATTACTTAGTTCCTAGAATGAAGCTTGTTACAGTAAATTTTCAATAAATATTTACCACTGACTTTTTCAATCATGTTATTTTACTTCTTATTTAAGTTTCTCATATTTAACAATTTTCAGTTTCTTGTGAAATTTTATTTGCTAAAAACATTTCATCACAAATACAGGTTTTCTATAGTTTCCACAGAGATTCCTTTAGTATCTTTACACTCAATCTTTACACTCATAAAAAGACATACAGGCTCAAAACAGTGGCCAGACAAGGCAAAAATTTAATATTTATTCCCTTCTGATTGATTCCATACAATCAGGGTATATATGTTAATTCCAGAGGTTATTGATCTAGACTGGGTATATATCTGGGTTATAGACAATAAGTAATTCTTTAATAATTTCTTAATCAATTTTCCAAATGCATATGTATAAAGCACTTCTTTTCAGATTTTAGCTATGTCTTAAATCTGAAGTTATTTTTTCATTGCCACAAACAAGTGAAGATTAGTATGCTACAGAAATATAACTTAAAATTCCTTGCATACAAATATGGCATGAAAGAATCCTTCCCAACCTGATTAGTTTCTCCTGTGTAACAGAAATAGGTGTTTTAGTTGTTAAAAAGGCAAAATTCAGAGTAAGGGATAAAATTGAAGTAACAGAGTGGATGGGAAGAAACAAGGAGGATCCATTATAAGTATCTTTAGGTAAGAATACTCAGTAAGGAAAAATGTATCCTGTATTCTTGTGAAAACTTAGAAATCTTTTCCCTCTCCAAAACCTATGTTATATCAGTCAGTTAATAGAAATTGAGAATTCAATTTCAAGAATGGTGAAAAGCCTGTAACCTTCCTATAATATAGCTCACCTGCAAACTAAAAAGTCACAATTTAAAAGAAGCTAGCTGTGACTTTTAATATTATGTCAATTTGAGTGGGTTTCAGGATGCCTAGACAACTGGTAAAATATCATTTCTAGGTAGCTCTTCATGAGAGCAGTCTGAAAGAGATTAGTATTTGGGTCAGTAGACAGTGTGAAGGATATCACCCTCACCACTCTGGTGGGCATCCTATACCACTGGGATCACAAACGTGATGAAGGCTAAGGAAGGGCGAATGTGGTCTTTCCTCTTGAGCTGGACATCCATCTTTACTTATGCTTGGAAACTGTTGCCCTGCTTTTTCTTTTTTTAAAAATATTTTTAGTTGTAAGTGGACACAATACCTTTTTATTTTATTTTTGTGGTTCTGAGGATAGAACCAAGGGCCTCATACATGTAAGACAAGTGCACTACCACTGTGCCCCAGCCCCAGCCCCTTGCCCTTGCTTCTTGAGCCTCAGACATCAGTCTATGACTTACGCCATTGGCTCAGGCTTTGGGCTTAGATTGGAATTCCACTGGATTTCCTGGGTGCCCAGCTTGCAGATAGAACGTTATGGAACTTCTCAGTTTCAATAATGATATGATCCAAGCCCTCATAATATATCATGTATATGTATGTGTATGTGTGTGGGTGTATATATACTGTGTGTGTGTATATATATACACACACACACAAGGATGTATAACCCTGAGCATTTATATATTATATTTGCAAAAATATCACCCTTCCATATCCAACTTTTGTTAAAATATTACATTTCTCTTTTATATTCATCTTGTTATATAGAAGGAACCAGTATTTCTCAATCCCATGTCTATATCATTACTTTCTCTTTTTCCCCCTGACTTGTTTTTAATTAAAGAACATGACTTCATACTAGATAGTATTACAGATATATTTATGTAGGTTAATTTGATTTTTTCTTCACGTTTTAAAAGTATTAACCTTAGGGCATCTAAACCTTTATTTTTTAAAAATTTCTTGCCTAAATCACCAATTTCTTATTTGTAAGCTACCATTGTAAACAAATCTGGTAAAAAGTTAACAAGACAAAAATAACAATATATACTTTCTGAAAACCAAAAAGAAGGATAAAACGATGGCAATAAAATTCTATAAATGGGCTGGGGATGTGGCTCAAATGATAGCGTGCTCACCTGGCATGCACAGGGCGCTGGGATCAATCCTCAGCACCACATAAAAAAATAAAATGAAGATGTTGTGTCCACTGAAAACTAAGAAATAAATATTAAAACATTCTCTCTCTCTCTCGCTCTTAAAAAATTCTATAAAAAAATCACATATATGTTAGACTCACTTGCATAACGAAACACATACAAAAAGACACATGCTAGAACACACATGGCTAATTGGTTTTAAATTTAAATCTGGTATCAGATTGCCCATATTCACAACCATGCTATGCAACACAGAACAGAGGAAGCAGTTTTCTCATATATAGAAATAGAGACAGCAGCAATAACATACAAACATCATAAGATTACTGTCCAAATTAAATGACATAATACTGCTGTTTTTTACTGCATTGTTTAGACCTGGTGTATGCACAAATATTAATTATAAATTTTATTAAATTATAATTTTAAGTAGTGTTGTTATGTAATTATATATAACAAATAACATATGTTTAACATAAATGTTATAATTATTAAAATTATCATGGTTATTTTTAAATGCTAATTATTACATTGCAGAATAACACAGAGCTAAATTTATATTCACTGTCAAGCAAATTGGGTAGCATTCTGGATATTAGTATCTTATTTGTTAAGCTAGTATGTTAAATTAGTAGCATTACATATTTGATATTTTGTATTTAACTGGAAGATTTTGTGGCACTCTGGCTATAATTACATGTGGTCTTGGTGCACAGATGTCAGCATTGTAGTGAAGTTCATTCATGAACATCTAACATAAACTACTATTGTAATTTTATTATTATTTTGATTATTGTTTTTCAGATAAATGTGATTATTATTCTGATTAGTGCTTATTTGTCTCTTTCTCACTAACAGACACTAATTCTTTGCAATCATCTTATTTCTTCCTCAGAAAAATCCTTAAGTACTATTATTTTGTCTCTTTTACAAATAAAGAACATGAAGCTTAGGTGGGTTAATGAATTGACTAAGGTCACATAGCTGGAAATTGCTATGAATAAGTCTGAGGAGTAAAGTAACAGAATTGCAATCAAAGAAAAATTAGAATAATAGTGATGATGGGCATGAATTTAAAAATCAGTGTTTTCTACATATTTTGGATTATAAAGTCCTGAACAAAATTTTAAGATTCTCAAAGATAAGACCATTTATTTTATTTCCTACTCTCCTTCAGCATTTCTATAAAAAGATAAAGTTGTCAATGAAAGCATACCAACTGTATTAGTGAGTTAATTATACTACTTTTCTAGCATTACTTAGATAATATATTTGCTTCTGTTGATGGGACATGAGCTGTTTCAGGCCATCAAGATCTTTTTTAAAAGATCTATGACTAAGTAAATACAGAACAGTGCATTAGTCAGCTTTTTAATTCCTGTGACAAAATTTTCAAGCAAAACAATTAAAGGAAGAAATATTTATTGGGGCTCATAGATTTAGAGATTTCAATCCATGGTTAGCTGGCTCTACTGTTTCTGGATGGGTGGGGAAGCAGGTATCACACAGAATGGCATGGCAGAGCAAGGTTGCTCACTTCACAGTGGTCAGAAGCTGACAAAGAGAGAAGAAAAGACAGGGGACAAGACACATTACTCAAGAATACACTCCCAAAGACCCACTCCCTTCCACTAGGTCCCACTGTACACTTTCCAACACCTCCCAATGGTCCATTCAAATTATGAATCCACAGATAGATTAATCCATAGATGAGGTTAAAGCCCTCAGAATCCAATCATTTCCCCAAACCCACCTCTGAACATTGGCTGCTTGGGAGACAAAGCCCTCAATACATAAGTCTCTAGGGGTCACTTCATATCCAAACCATGGCAAATACTCAGAATCTTGCATAAGGAGGGCAGGAGGCAATAAAGGACATCCCGAGGTCCACGTATACTGATTCCAGAACCCAGTACACTGATGCCAGAAGCTCTAGTTGTTTTTTCATAATAAGGAAATTCTGGCACAGTGCAGTGATCACTGACTTCCTGTGTGAACATCAAGTGGTTGGCAGAAGAGAAGCAGAGGGGAGGTCAGCACTTAGTGCATAAGGGCAGTTGGAGACATCTGTCTTTGCTAAAGACGTCCCACATTTTGATGAACTGTGGCAGACTCAGAGTGTCAACAACATCCCCTGGAGTTAAAAATCTGGCAAAATTTTGATGATCTTTGTCCTAGATACAGGAGATTTTTTTTTTCTTTTTAATTTGAAATGATGATTTCAAAACTGTCTCAAAACCTCAATTACATGTATCTATTTTTTTTTTTTTCTCAAGCTCATGAGAGAAAACACAAGCACTAACAAAATTAAATGATCACAAATCAGGAGTGGGTCATGTTGACATAATGTAATTTTCCTTCCAGCTCTTAACATGAAGCTTTGAAAGGATGCCCAGGTTTTCCAAATCACAGAAACAATGTGAAATATTATGTGTATGGGACCGATAAACAGATATTCAAACAACAAAGACCTTTCATCTGTTTAACCAAAAGCATGTTATGCCAAAACATGAGCTCTTGTGCTGTTTTGCATAAAATGTTATGTTCTGGTCCAATACTCAATAAAGCTAGAAAAAAAAAAAAACCTGAAGCCTAAAACTTTGTTTTAACATTATCAGAAAGTGTGTAATTCCCAATATTCCTATAACAAAAGTGTCAACTACAAGTTGCTCTGATCATAATTTGTGTCAAAAGCATCCTAATCTTTTTTTCATATATGATTTTTGTATTATCCTACTTTATTGATGAAGAAACAAATCTTCAGAGAGATTAAATAACAGGAAAAGTTCAGTTGATTAAGAAGTGCCTGCTCTGTCTGGCTACAATGTCTTTGCTAGATGGTACCATGGGGCCTTCTTCAATTTCATATTCATTTCAGTAAATACCAACACAAAGTGGTAAAGGGCCGTGGAGGACCCTCCAAAATAACACTTGATGATTTGGCAAAGCACAAATATACCTTCTACAGCCAAACTCTCTACACTCTTTACTGCATTATATTCAATGGGGAGGTTGAAGTCATTCCAAAAACATAAATACACTAATGTGAAAGTAAATAAATAGAAAAGGCAATAGGAATATCTTTCTTAACCCACTTGAATCAAATGTATGAAACATGATATGTCAAGAGCTTTGTAATGTTTTGAACAACCAATAATAAAAAAAACAAAAGATTAAAGTCATGTATTAGTATTTGCTTGTTCGAGTTTTAAGGAACAAGCGAGCCAAGAAGTTAGGTATAATACAACTTAAGACTGGAAGCTCTGAAGCTCTACTTGTGCATGGATGCTAGGAAACATTTCTAAATCTGAGTCTGTATAGCTTAATCATATATTACTAAATCATTAATTAACCTAGGTGCATAGATTTTTATTTCAATATTTGTGATTTATTATTATTATTATTTAGTAATAATTTTATTGTATAAAAATATACTCTTCATTGATCTAAAGCACTAACATATTTTAAAGGTGAAGTCTTATGGTTCTAAAACTGTGCTTAAATCAAGCATACAGAAGTCAGAACGTTGCAGATAGAGAATGTGAAATTACATTCTCTGGTTGCCAATATACAGGCAGTGTGGAGTCTGAGGGAATTTGGAGCAGTTTAAATCCAAGCATTATACACATCAGTCCTCTGTTTTCTCTCCTATTCTGAAAGAATACTCATGTGAATCAGTTTTCCTTATATGTCACAAAGAAATGAACATAGAGGACTATTCTTACTTCTGAACTTAATTCAAAACTCTAATTCGCCAATATTGTTGCAAACTTAAAATAGATAGCATGTGATACAATTTATACCTTCTCATAAATCTCCTATTTATATTTTTGTTTTTATAACAAAAATGTAAAATTTGCAGTATTTCAATATATTTGATACTTTTTTCAATTAAATAAAATAAGTTAGTTTAATATATATTTCTGCAGTGATAACATTTACTAAATATATATTTACATATACATAAAAATATTTCATTGTAGACATGTCATTTGCTGTGTACATGATTTGAAATTCTTCTAATTTCTCCTGATAGGATTCTTTTTTTATATTTTTATTATGTAGGTTGCAATGATCCTGGGGATGCCTAATGTGTTAGGCAAAAATTTCTCTTCCCTTCAACTGAGAAAGTTCAGGAAGAGTCCATGGAGTATGGTGGAAAATCAAGCCCATAATTAGTTTATACTGTAAAGTGTGTGGATTTTGATGATATTATTATAGCTTAGGAAGTTGATTTTCATCAAAAGTGAGATTTTTCCTAGTGGTCCTCACCTAATCACGTGAGCCCACTAACAGAGGATCTGAGGTCAGAGAAAAACTGATATTTGAAATGACTGAGTAAATTTCCTATCGTTCTTAAAGAGGCAAACTGCCAAGTCTTGGAGTGGGCAAGGAACTGTGGGAAACTTCTAGGATTTGAGGACCTCAGTCCCACAGTTTCAAAGAACTGAATTCTGCCAATAGCCAGTGATATTGAGGAGAATTTTAAGCTTAAGGTGACATTATGGCTTTGGCTGAAAATGTGATTTCAAGACTCCAAAGACACTGATAATAACTTTGTACTGATGGTAGCCAGCACATTTGAAGTAATTTGTTACACAGCAACAGAAATGAATATCAGGGGCTACAACTATGTCTCTCATCTTAAACAATGAAGAATTTACTTGCATATTCTTTGCAAATAGTAGGGAGAAATATTTGCAGAAGAGAATTTATGGCCTTTATTGTCATTAAATAACCACTTTTTTTTTTTTTTGCTTTTCAATATCACTTACTTTTCCTTAGTTCAAACAACTTGAATAATTGAAATTTGTGAACATCCAATCAATGCCCAAAGTAGCACAGACAATAAGTAAGCACGTATATAAATAACTGGTAATAAGATCAGTGGTGAGGAGTCAAAAATATATCTTGGTTCTATGTCCTGTAAGTTCATGTCAAATCCCAATTTTCAGAAATTGAACATGAGTTTTATTTCATTTGCAAATTTGTCACATTATGAGCTATAATAACATAAAATGCATTCATTTCAGACAATTTTACTTCAACTTGACCAACCAATTCACTTGCCCCAAGGGGATTATTATGCAGAGAAGATAAGCTAAGTACATAATGAACACAACTTATTGCTGTGCTGAGGAAATTCACTTGTCCTTCAGTTTTTCCAATCACACTAATGTCTGTGACTCACACAACAGCATAATGACAATTATTTTATGTATGATAGTTTTGATGTTCAAAGCCAACTTCTGAAGTATTTTTGAATTATGCAACAGGATATATTTCTAAAATGATTTATTTCTAAAGGTGTTTTTTTGCAAATCAAGTATTGTTTCTTCATTGATTCTTTAGAAGTAAATTTCTGAAAGGAAAATTGGTCACAAAAATAATGATACTTTCTGAAAAGTACAGTTAGAGTTCTTTCAATACAGTTTTGATTTTAATATAAATTTAAAAAGGGATCTTACCCTAGTTAAGTCTAGTGTTTTATGGAAATGGCTGTTTTAAAGTCATATTTAGTCGTCTAACATGAAAATTTAATCTCAAACAGAAATCAGTAAAATTAATTAAGCCAAGTGTAATGATATTTTAATCTGAGAAGATAATCTTATCTGGACACTAGCACAGGTCAGACCCTAGCTGTAAGCTCTTAAATACATTTCTATATTTGATTTTTGAATTTTTGTTTTGTTTTTGTGATTAGGTTTTTTGTTGTTCTTGTTTTTATTATTATATATATATATATATATATATATATATATATATATATATATATATATATATATATTGTTTTCTGTGCTCCTTCTTAAGTTTTTTTTTAGTTATTTTTTCTTTTTGGTTATACATAATAGGATTCATTCTGACAAAATTGAAAAAGCATGGACAATAATTTGCTCAAATTCAGTTCCCAATATTTCCTCTTTCCATCCCTTTCTCCCTTTCCCTATTACCTTCCCTCTACTCTATTGATCATTTACTTTTATATTATCTTTTCTTTTTGGTCAGTGTCTTGTGGATATACACGATGGTGAGATTTACTATGGCATATTTATGTATGTGCATAGAAAATTTGGTTAGATTCATTCTTCTTTCTTCCCTTATCCCAACCCTTCTTTCTCTCCCTCAGTCCATTTCATCTAGCCTACCAGTCTTTTTTTTTATGCAATTCCCCCTTTTTCTTTCTCTTTCTCTCTTTTTTCCTTCCTTATTTTAAACTAACTTCCACATATCAGAAAGAAAAAACATTTGACCTTTGACTTTCTGAGTCTGGCTTATTTCACTTAGGAAGAGAGTCTCCATTTCCATCCATTTGCCTGAAAATGACATAATTTCATTCTTCTTTATGGCTAGTAATACTTTATTTTTTGTGTGTGTGTGTTTGTGTGTGTGTGTGTGTGTGTGTGTGTGTGTGTATAATATTTCTTTATCCATTCACCTCTTGGAGGGCACATAGGTTGATTCCATAGCTTAGCCGTGGCAGCTACAAATGCTTATGTGGCTAAATCACTGTAGTAAGCTTATTTTAAATCCTGTGAATATATATGGAGGAGTGAGCTAGCTGGGTCATATGGTGGTTCCATTTCTAGTTTTTTTGAGAAATTTCCATACTGCTTTCCAAAGTGGTTGCACTAATTTGCAGTCCCACCAGTAATGTGTGAGTGCACCTTTTTTCTCACATTCCCACCAGTATTTATTATTTGTATTCTCTATAATTTCCATTCTGACTAGAATGAGATTAAATCTCAGTGTAATTTAATTTGCATTTCCCCGATAACTAGGGATGTTAAACATTTTCCACCTTTGTTGGCTAATTGTACTTCTTCTTTTAAGAAGTGTCTGATAATCTTTTGCCCATTTATTAATTGCAGGTGCTTTTTTTTTAAAATACTTTGGATGGAAAACAGGACCACTTGACCACTGAACCACATCTGCAGCCATATATATAAAATTTAGAAACAGGGTCTTAAAACTTCTCTAAATTGCTGAGGTTGATTTTGAAGTCACCTTCCTCCTTCATCAGCCTCCAAGCCACTGGGATTATAGGAGTATACCACTGTGCCTGGCTGTATAATTTTTTTTAGTTCTTTATATATTCTGGATATCAATGCCCTAACTAAGGAGCTGGTAGCAATACTTTTCTCCCGTTCTGTAAGCCCTCTCTTTAAGTTATTGTTTCCTTTATTGTGCAGAAGCTTTTTAATTTCATGTCATCTTATTTACTGATTTTTATTTTACTTCTTGTGCCTTAGCAATCTTGTTAAGGAAGCCAACCTGTTAAAGTGTTTGGCCTACATTTTCTTCTAGCAAGGGTAGGGGCTCTTGTCTAATTCCTTCATCTTTGACTTGACTTTTCTGCAGGGTGAGAGATAGAGGTCAAGTTTCATTCTTCTACATATACATTTCCAGTTTCCCCAGCACCATTTGTTAAAAAAAACTATCTTTTTTCCAATGAATGTTTTTGGCACCTTTGTTATAGTATCAGATAACTGCATCTATGTGGGTTTATCTCTGTCTTCTATTCTATCCAATTAATTTTCATGCCTATTTTGGTGCCAGTATATGCTGTTTTTGTTACTATACCTCTGTCCTATTTTGTGAAACCTTGCTAATTAATTGTTTTCTAACACTTCCCTTCACTCCCTGCAGCAAGCCAATGAGTTCTACTAAGATAGAAAGCATACCTGTCATGCCCCATCACAGCGTTTGACCCCAAAGAAGTACTTAATTTGACCAAAGGAACAAAAAGAAAGATGGCATGAGAAAAGATGAAGGGAAAGGAGGGAGAGATAAAAGGACAGAGAGAGAAAAAAGGGGAGGGAAAAATTGAAGAGAAAGGATGAAAGTAAAGAGGAGGCAGTCTGGAAAGAAGGAAGACAAAAAGAGGCAGAGAGGCTACTTTCATGGATTGGAATGTATTTCTCAATAATAATAATAACTTAACCAACCCTCTCATAAATATTTATAATAAGTTTAACACTTCAATGTATTATCAACATTTTTAAATCTACAACCTAATACACAAATAGTTCTCTCAATTCAAAAATATATTAAGATCTAATACAGAAATAGTTTTCTCAAGCCAATTATTTAAATATCTGTGACTTTGTTTTTCTCTTCTATAAAATGAGGATAATACCACTACTTATTTTCTAGGAATTTTTGAGAATTGCATGAATATCAATAATCTTAAAAACAATACCTGGACAGGGCAAATATTCAATAAGTAATGGTGTAAGTGTTGTTGTTTTTACTGTGGTACTACTTCAAATTAGTGTTATTAAGGTGAAGTTACCTAGAACATTTTGCTTAAAATTTCATTGAGTAGCAGAACCTAACTTTGAATTAAGGTCAAATTCATTCTATTAGAGTGATTGCTCTGATGTTGGAATGAATGTTCCAGTTTATCATTGGTTCTGACCTTAACAAGATTCCTATATTTTCAATGCATATTTAAGATATTTGAATACCAAATCTAAAACCATTTGGCATCCTAGCCATTCTGTGGATATTGGCATTTTCTTAAAGCTGAGGAAACTGATTACTTACAGTCAATATATGACGACTACAAAAAAAAAGGACAAGTTGTGTTACTAAGTTCTTCATTTGGAAATATTTTTTTATTTTTTTCACATAAATATTTCATAAGCAGCAAAAGACTCGAACAGGGAATTCTTCCTGGCTGAAGATCTGTACAAATTTTGAAAATGCAAAGAGATTTTGAGGTTTGCCCATTTTATCACTTATTCAAAATTCACAATTTAAACTCATAAAAGTAGTTTCTCCAATGACTATTGATTATATCTAATATTATGTATTTTTTTTATTTTTAACTTTTTCTGCTTAAGCTCTCAAATTGGATTATGATGTCCTCATTTGGTTTTATATTATCCTATGTCAGTATGCACCAAGTAAATGCTTGCTACTTTTCTAACAGCACTGAATTGATAGAGCCTCCACAAGAGATCACAACCTTCTCTAGGACTCAAATGAAAATTGCTAGAGTTCCTACCTGATAGTCATGGACTTTGCTTAGATGAAAAGCAAAAAATTTTTTTTCATTATGGCACATTCAGGTATTTATACATTGTCTTTCTTTCTTTCTCTCACTCTTTTTTTCTTTCTTTATCTTCAAGGTACTGAATTAAATTAAAGGTACTACTGTAGAAAGCATTTATGCCTTGTTAGACCTTGCTTTGGACTGTTCTGTCACTTAGTATTTTATTTATTTATTTATTTATTTTTACTGTTTTTTTTTTTATTCGTACACAATACCTTTACTTTGTTTATTTATTTTTATGTGGTACTGAATATCTAACCCAAGACCTCACATGTGCTGAGTGAATGCTTTACCTCTGAGCCACAATACTAAGTGAATAACCAGAACATTTTTAATATTAAGAAATGTTTTATTTCTGGGTTTTTTGTTATTGTTTTTATTTTTTTTCTTATTTTTGTTTTTGTTTAATAATTCTTATTTATTACTAAAATCCTGCCTCTTAAATAGAAAACATTCTTATTCTGGAAAAATTCCATTATTAATTTTAATGAGAAATATAATTCATTCCAATCCAGTCTAAGGCATCCAAATATGTTCATAACATCCAATCATGAAGGGGCAATCTACCCATATTATATTAAACAGTTTGGGCTGCTATAAAAAGTACCGTAATTTGGGGGGCTTATAAGCAACAGAAATTTATTCCTTACTTTTCTGGAGTATATAGGGTGCCTAATAGTTGAGTTCTCATAGGTAATCTCTTTTTAATTTCAGATCACTGATTTTCTTCAAAGTCTCAGGTAAGGGAAGAGAGTGACAGAGCTCCATGGTGTCTCTTTTTTAAGAACACAATCTTATTCATGAGAATATTACCCTGGTGACCTAAGTATCTCTGAAAGGCCAAGATTCCTTAAATTGTTACAAGTGGGTTGAAGACTTCAACAAATACATTTTAGGAGAGGGCTCAATAACAGTGGATTCATAGCACACAACAATTTAAATACAAACACAGTGCATAGCAAAAGGTATGCATAAATAGGATGTCTTCTACGATTTAAAAATGTAGACTTTGTTATTATTCAGGTGAAACTAACAGATTAGGGATGACAGCCACTGAAAAGATATTTTGTTAGTCACAGATCCTTCCAAGAAGGTGAACACAATATCCCACAGAGAAGCACCAAGGAGAGTTACAGGGAATATAAAGGGTAAAATAGAGTGAAGGGAAATGCAACTAAGAGTCTTATTTGGAGCTTCATGGAAGCAAATGGGTAAGGCAGAGTAAGCAGGTTCAGGATTGCCAATTAGAATAACTTGGCAAGCCCCAGGCATAGGGCCTACATCTAGTAATCTGGTACCTGGCCATTGGATGAGTGTGGCAGGAGCATAAAATAAGAGCTCCATTAAGGGGGTGATTGGACGTAAGGACTTCAGATTGGTTGGTTGATACATTATGAAAATCAGGCTTACAACTGAGCCTTTTTCTACTTCCAGAAATTGGCTAACTTGGGAGGGTCTGTCCATCCAGGGTCAGCAAGCTTCCAAAATGTTGAAGCTTCAAATATAGAAACTCTTTTATCTATCACTCCACTTGACACACTTTGCAGCTTATCCATATTTCAAAAGCCTCTTCCTGTGGTCCCTGAGTGACTTAGCCCCCTGGAATAGCAGTGTGCTGATGTGAGCCAGTCATCAGTATTCTCTTCAGAAGTTCAGAAGATCCAGCTCTTTTTCAACTCCAATGTGATTCTAGAGTCCTTTATTTAACACTTTGCCCTTTCCCTAAAATAATGTATTAGTCAGTTTTCTATTACTGTAACAAATAATTGAGAATATTAGCCTATAAAGAGAAAGGGTACATCTTGGCTCACAGTTTAAGTTACAGCCCATTATTGTTTGGACCTGTGGAGAGGCAGCACATCCTGGGAAAAGTGCATAGTGGAGCCAAGTCATTCACCTCGTGGTCAAGAAGCAAAATAATGAAGCAAAGAGAGCAGGGTACCACAGTGTCCTTCAAGGGCATGCACCCAGTGACCTCAAACCCACCCCTTGAGGCTTTAGCACTGAACAATAGCATTAAGCTGAGGAACAAGCTTTAAACACATGGGCTTTGGGGAGACATTCCAGATCCAAATTATAGCAAATAGTAGTGTTTTTATTTTAGCACTTTATTCACTTGCATTCTATCAAATGTCTTTGGAAATTTTAGTTTTTGTTTCCTTCAAAATTTTTCTTTATGTGGTCAAAAGCCCTTTACCTTTGATTTTCTCAACTCATAACCACTTCCAAAAATGAGCCAAAAATATCTGAATAGTCATAGTTGGTTAATTTCTTGACACTGTCATTAATTTTGTCAAAATTTTACATTGGTCTTCTCACCTTCTTGGGTTTTCTCTGTTAAGGTTCCCATCTACTTAGCAAGAATGTGATTTGGTTGCCAAGGCTGTCATATCATATTCATTTTGTTGATTCTTCTGCACTTCTTAGTGTTTCCATGAAAATCTTGGGGAGCATAAGTATGTGTCCACAGTCTTGCACTCACAAATGTGAAAGCTACCATTAACAGGCCAACATTGCCTTTCTGCTCATAAAAATAGTGGTCAAATGTAAATTTCATGGCTTTTATAATTAGTAGCTCCCATCATTCTTCTTAAGCCCACCTCCAATGTTAGACCTGGTTCACACTTCTTTGGTTGGATAAGGGAGGTAATTCCTAGAAAACTGATAATACAGTTCTTTTAGGCTAACCCCATATGCTTATGGATGATCTCCCTTGTTAGCTATTTGGATAGAATGAACACACTGCTTTGAATTATTGACTGTAAGGCACTGTGAGGAAGGTGTATATTCTTGGTTTCCCTGGGACTTTCATGAAGCTGTCCCAGATTTACTATAGGGAATGGAAGCGAGGCTTTGTGATACAGACTCTAGAATCAGAGCAGTTATGAAAATTTCTGCTTAAAGAAAATGACATTTAATTCACACATAAGTAGTATATAATGACTTAACTGGATCATGAACATTTCTTCTCTGCCCTCATGATTAAATCTCATATTATTAGCTCTGATTTTCTCCTGTACATCTGGGAAAGATGAACAATGGAAGAGGCAAACAATCTTTAAATTGCTCCCTTGCATTAATTTTTCCATCAAGATATGCTTTGATGTAGAGAGTTAACAATTCCCTCAGTTACCTGTGCAATCACAAAGAGAAGCCTCCTTCAAACAACTCAGCAATGCAGAAAACTTCTGCCCCATATTAATATAATAGCTAGACATTATACTGCTACTTTACTTCATAAGGGAAGAATACAATTCCACCTTTCCATGTACAAATCAAAATTCATTAATTTATTAATGTTTTTACTTATTCATTCAAGCGTTACAATTTTAATATTCTGAGAAAGCAAACTTAAAAAAAATGTTCAAGGTCACAATTTTTATAATTTTGTTTTTGAGGGTGACAGACAATGATTTCTTTTTAAATGAATGAATGAACAAATAATTACCAATCAACGTATTAGGTGAATGATTTGTAGAGAATTTAAATAAAGTAATACACTAGAGTGTGAGAAGGTGGCAACTTCTGATTTCATAGGAAAGGAAGTCTTTCTGAGGGATAATGAGAATCAGCTAGACTTTAATTTTCTGGGAATGATTATCCTAAATAGGTATGGATAGTGCAAAGATCTTAGAGTAGTCTTCACTTTATTCCTGAAATGGAAAGAAAGCCAGTGTGTCTGAATCCTAATGGTGGAGAAGTTTAAGTGTGCAACGTTAAGTTGGAAGGGGTAATAGGTCAAATGGTGGCCCAAAGATATATCTAAGTCCAAGGCCCTGAAATATGTGAATATTACCTAACTTGTGTATATTACCATCTTTACAGATATAATGAATGAATGCTGAGATGAGATCATAGTGAATCATCCAGGTAGAATGTAAGTCCAATGACAAGTGTCCTTATAAAGACAGAAAGAAACCAACAGGAGAAAACACAGTCAGAGAATGAGAAGAAAATATTAATACAGAGACAAATAGTGGAATGAGGGGGCCACAAAACAAGGAAATAAGCCTCAAAATGACTCCCCTAGAGTCATTAGAGAGATCAGTGCTGACCTCTCGATTCCCTGACTTTGGATTTTGGTTGCCATAACTGCTAGAGAAATTGATCTGTTATTTTAAGACACCCAGTTTGGGTTAATTCATTACAACAGCCTTAGGTATTTAGTAAAGATAGATAATCAGGGAACTGATATTTATAACACTGAAAGCAGGTATAAAAAATTTGCAATTTGATCTACACTAAAAAAAATTGAGAGTGCTGACCACTAGAGAACTGAGGTGGTCTTATTTTCATAGTGATAAATATTGCATATCAGTTCATGCTCGGGTATAGGCAGCTTCACATTGAATCCTAAACTTGTGTATTAGGTGTCTATCAGCTCTGTGACATAGGACAATGAATTTCAAACTTTCAGGCCTTATGTTTATTCATTTAGTTGATGATGATGATGATGATGATGATGATGATGATGATGATAATCTATTCCATAGTTTTATTGTAAGAATTCAATGAGTTTAAAATTTAAATTACTTTAAAATAGTATCTGGCACTTAATACTTGATAAGTATTAGGTATTATTTCAAGGATTTGAATTTTTGGAACATAGATTTTAGGAAGACAAGGAGTGGGCCAGCAAAAGAAGAAGTATCCATAAGTCCTGATCAAGAAATTGGATAACTTTGGTATTATGAGGATAAATGAATGGATTGGGAAATATTTTGAAATAGAATGTATATTTCTAGGATCTTTGAGGTGAGGGAAAGAAAAATTAAAGAAGCTCCTAGATGTTCAGTTTGAGTAGCTCACAACCTTGTATTATCATGAATTAAGAGACAAAATATAGAATGCTTAAGTGGGGCAGAATTTCTTATGGGAAAGAGTTTTGAAATGTTTTGAATATGTCTATTAAATATTCAAATAAAAAGAATACATGTTAATGACATGTGGACAGAGTTTTGAGTTTGGAGATTAAGGTTAGAAATTCAGATTTTAAAATCATAAATCTATCCATGGTTTTTGAACTGGGTAGGCCTGGGTGAGATTAACTGGACAGAATATATAAACATCTCAATGAAGTTATTATGAAAAAGGAAGAAGGAGAAGAAAAGGTGTAATGAGTTCAAAATTCATTACTTCCTAATAATCTGAAATACTTTACAATTATCTATGTTGTACTAAACTGGTCAAGTTGCTAAAACAGATCACCATAGATATCTGGATGGCTGAAGTAATGGGCATTTCTTTCTCATGGTGTTTGAGCCTGAGAAGTCCAAGATCAAAGTGATGATTGAATTGATTCATGGTGTGGGCTCTCTTTCTAGCTTATGTAAACCATCTTTTCACTGAGTCCTCATTTGAGAGAGAGTTTGTGTATGTGTGTGAGAGAGAGAGAGGTGGGGAAAGTGCTTTGCTCTCCCTTCTCCTCTTCTAAGGACACTAGTTCCATCATAAGTGTGCCACTCTCATGACCTCATCGAAATCTAATTATGTCCCAAAGGTGCCCCTTCCAAATAGTATTACATTGTGTGTGGAACTTAAAACATATTGAACATATGAGATCTGGGGGACTCAAGCATCCAGTCAATAACATAAGATCTCAAAATTATTTGCTATCATTACATCTATATGATGGAAAGACTAAATACAATGGTGCATTAATACACATTTCTTCCAAGTTCATTTTAATGGCATCATGTTGCCAACCTGAAATCAGCCAAGGGTGTGTTACATATGCTATGAACCATCAAAAATAATATGTCAGCCTCCTTCCCTCCAACCCCTTATAAAACTGTTCCTCTAACATTTCCTAGCATAACATATCATTTGGCCAAAGGTGGTTTTGTTTGTTTGGTCTTTAGGATGGAAGATATTGCTGTTTATTTTTATTCTGATACTTGTACTATAAGTTTTTTTCATATCTGTAGAATATTCCATTTTTTAATATTGTATTTCTTTTAATACTAAACAAATAGCTGGGCTGATGGTTTATACCTATAATCCCAGGATAGCTGAGATAGGAGAATTCAAGTTCTAAGCCAGCCTCAGCCACTTTGTGAGACTCTCAGCAACTTAATGAGTACCTGTCTCAAAAAATAAAAAAAAAAAATACTGGGGATATAGCTCACTGGCAAGCTATATTGCCCCTGGGTTCAATACCCAGTACCAAAAGTAAAACAAAAAAGATGAGATAAAAATTATTTCTCTGAGGATAGGAATTTGGGGAGGAAAAAATCATGGAGGTGAAGATTATTTCAAAATAAGTTTTTAAAAAGGCCAGGGAGAATATGTATGGGACCCAAGTGAACAACAACAAAAACAAAACAATCTGAGAAAGATTAGAGTTATCCATGCTAACATCACAGAATACCAGTGGAAATATTTTGATGTATTTTTATGGAACATGATAAGCACAATGTTGCTTTTCCTGCCAAAGGTAAAAGACATCCCATATATGAGAAAGAAATCTCATTTTCCCAAGTTATAAATACCATATCTGTACCTAACTGGACTCAAGATTGCCAACAACCTGTCAACCATTTCTTCATATTGCACTAGGTCTTCAAAGATAAAATCATTCACTAGAAAACATTTTTTCTAGTTATTTATAATAGGCCTGTAAGTATTAAAAATAAAAGTACTAATAATCTTTATTTACCTGGACTACTTACTCAAAGGTTACCCTCTAAAATTACACGCAAAATACATGTCTCACAAATCTTCCAAACATCCATAAGAAATAATTTCATGGCAAACTTTTCCAGTTTATATAACTCTAAAAATTCCTTTAATATTGTATGAGTGGGATATTTAGCTCTCAGTATAGTTAATGCTAAGAATTTCATTAGCATGTAGTGCACTTGATAAAATATTTTATTTATAGTATACAACTGTGAAATTAGAATCTGTAGTATCTAAATGGAGTAATCTTCAGGCACTGTGTGGCTACTGAGAGGACAGGTAATCTCCAAGATGATAAACCTCCTAATTTCTCGGGGTGTAATCCTTATAACTGTAACTGGCTGTCAGTTGAAAATAATTCAATCGAGACTACTGCTCAGTGTAGCCAAAAAGCTTAAATTGCTTCCTCTTGCTGATGATCAAGACCCATCTTGTACATGTAGTTTTATGATTGTGATATAAATTATCATCAGGAAATATTCTGATGTTGCCAGATTGCACACAAAATAACCAACACAGTCTGAATTGATTTTGAACTAATTGACTTAGGTAGGACTTTTTATACACTAGAAAATTTTTACTTCTTCCCAGTCTAATACTAATAAAAATATGTCTATTATCTGAGGAGTGGAGTTTTAAATATTATATCACAGATATTGAGGCACAAGACAATATGGGAGCAACACATAAATCATATAAGGCATTTCTAGTATGTTATTTGACAGAGACACTCATCCAATTTAGCTGAAGAGAAAGAGATTACTACAGAAATAAAACTAGAACAATAAGGGCAGCAGAATCTCATAGAAATTAAAGATAGAATGAATAATCCATTTGGCTTTCATGCAAAACCAGTATTTCTGGTAAAAATTTGTTGATTGGTTGGTTAGCTGGTTTCATGCTAAGGACAGGAAATTATAATCTGTCTTTCTTTTACACTAGTATTAACCTGAAACATATATTCTTGGTATGTCAACAGAGTTTTCCAATGTTCTTATGTCTCTTAAACACTTCATAGCTTACTTCAGTCATTGTTGACTGAGAATCTTTCATATTCTAAACATTGGGCTTAGCAAGTTTTCAAGAGCTATAAGGATCTTTCTTTCAGAGTCTATTTTCTAGGAAGAGTAAAGCAGGAATTCAAAACAAGTAAAGTGAATAAGGATTATGAAAAGTTCTAGAAAAAAATAAGGGTTTGGAATAAAAAATGGATCTAGAATGTAAATCAAAAGTACACTGAGACTCCATCTCACTCCTGTCCGACTGGCAATTATCAAGAATACAAGCAATAAATGTTGGTGAGGATGTGGGGGAAAAGGTAAACTCATACTTTACTGGTAAAATTGCCAAATGGTGCAGCCAATATTGAATGCAGTATGGAGATTCCTTAGAAAACTTGGAATGGGACCACCATTTGACCCAGTTATCCCACTCCTAGGTTTATACAAAAAGTACTTAAAATCAGCATACTATAATGACACAGCCACATCAATGTTTATAGCAGATCAATTCACAATAGCTAAACTGTGAAACCAACCTAGGTACCCTTCAACAGATGAATGGCTAAAGAAATTGTGGAACATATACACAACAGAATATTATTTAGACTTAAATAAAAATAAAATAATGGCATTTTCTAATAAGTAGACGGAACTTGAAATACTTGGGAATCAACCTAATGAAAGAGGTGAAAGACCTCTACAATGAAAACTATAGAACACTAAAGAAAAAAATTTTAAAAGACCATAGATGTTTGGAAGATCTACCTTTTTCTTGGATAGGCAGAATTAATACTGTCAAAATGATCATACTACCAAAAGCACTATACACACTTAATGCAATTCCAATCAAAATCCAATGATGTTCCTCATAGAAATAGAAAAAGCAATCATGAAATTCATCTTGAAAAATAAGAGACCCAGAATAGCTAAAGCAATCCTTATCAAGAAGAGTGAAGCAGACAGTATCACTATACCAGATCTTAAACTATACTACAGAGCAATAGTAAAACAAAAACAACATGGTATTGGCACCAAAATAGACTAGTAGACCAAGGGTACAGAACAGGGGACACAGAGACTAATGTAAATAATTGCAGTTATCTTATATTAAACTAAGGCACCAAAAACATACATTGGAGAAAAGATAGCCTCTTCAACAAATGGTGCTGGGAAAATTGGAAATCCACATGGAACAAAATGAAATTAAACCCCTATCTCTCACTATGCACAAAACTCAACTCAAAGTGGATCAAGGACCTAGGAAATAAACAACTATGCTATATTAGAAGACAAAGTAAGTCCAAATTTCCATCATGTCAGATTAGGCCCCAGCTTCCTTAATAAGACTCCTATACTGCAAGAATTAAAATAAAAAATCAATAAATGTGATGGATTTAAACTAAAGAGCTTCTTTTTAGCAAAAGAAACAATCAATGAGGTAAATAGAGAGCCTACATGTGGGAGTAAATTTTTACCACTCACATATCAGATAGAGCGCTAATATTTAGGGTATATGAAGAACTCAAAAAAGTAAACACCAAAAAAAAAATAACCCAATCAATAAATGGGCCAAGGAACTACGGTGTCTACCTCTCAGAAGATGATACGAATCAATTAAGAAATATATTTTAAAAATGTTCAAAATCTCTAGCAACTAGAGTAATGCAAATCAAAACTACTCTAAGATTTCATGTCACGCCAGTCATAATGGCAGCTATTAAGAACACAAACAGCAGTAAGTGTTGGCGAGGATGTGATGGAAAGCAGTATGGAGATTCACTGGAAAGCTTGGAATGGAACCATCATTTGACCTAGCTATCCCACTCCTCGGTCTATACCCACAGGACTTAAATCACCATACTACAGGGAAACAGACACAATGTTTATAGCAGCACAATTCACAATAGCTAAACTGTGAAACCAAGCTAGATGCCCTTCAGTTGATGAATGGATTAAAAATGTGGCAGATATACACAATGGAATATTACTCAGCATTAAAAGAGAATAAAATCATGACATTTGCAGGTAAATGGATGGAGATGGACAATATAATGCTAAGTGAAGTTAGCCAATCCCAAAAAAACAAATGCCAAATGTTTTCTCTGCTGTAAGGAGGCTGACTCATAGTGGAGCTGGGAGGGGGAGCATTGGAGAATTAGATGAACTCTAGATAGGGCAAAGGGGTGGAAGGGGAAGGGAGGAGTAATGAGTGTATAAAACATGGTGGAATGAGATGGATATCATTACCATAAGTACATGTATTAAGACATGAATGGTGTGAATATACTTTATATACAACCAGAGATATGAAAAATCATGCTCTATATGTGTGATACGAATTATCATAAATGCTGCCATTTATGACAAATTAGAATAAAAACTAAATTAAAAAAGAAGAATAAAATAATGACATTTGCTGGTAAGTAGATGAAACTGGAGAATATTATGCTAAATGAAATAAGCCAATCCCAAAGACCAAAAGCCAAATGTTTGCTCTGATATACAGATGCTAATTCACAATAAGTGGAGGGGGGAGAACAAAGGTACTTTGGATTAGATAGACAGGAGTGAAGGGATGGGAAGGGTATGGGGGTAAGAATGATAGTAGAATGAATCAGATATTATAACCCTATGTGCACATACGATTACATGACCTGTGCTACTCTACATCATATACAACAAGACAAATGAGAAGTTATACTCCATTTATGTATGGTGTGTCAAAATGTGGTCTACTGTTATTTATAACTAATTAAAAAAAAGAATCTAGGAGGGGCAAAGTAGGGATTATCCATTGATGTGGATAATACTAATACTACTATGCTTGAGATAACATGTTTGAAAGAGTCAAATATTAAGATAAGAAATGAGTAATGAATGCGAGGATGTGAAGTGTGAAGAATTTTGGCTTACTGAGCACATGAATAACTTAACCATAACCTCTTGTTAACTGAAAGCCCAAATTGGTTAAGTACATTGACCACTCATTCATCCTATTCTTAGTGCTGGGCTATGTGCTAGCTGACCCAGACAAGGAAGTTCTGTGCTTTTAATTTAATTCCTTTATTGATTTGTTCATGATTTGCAGCTCCATCATAGAATAGATTTTCTAAAGTTGGAACTCAGGGCTATTTTGTCACTGCTATATCCTAAATGCCTAAAATAGTGCTTAGTACACAGTAAGGATCAAGAAATATTATAGAATAAAATAGTCAATGAGAAAATTTTTGATAAGCAGGTAAAGAATGGGATGGATAAGGATTTTTGTCTATCTAGATAAGAACAATGTATAATACAGAGCTCAAGAGCTTTTCACCTGAACTAGGTTGCTAGAGCACTTGAAAATGAAGGCACTAATCCACTTCTTACATATCTTGCAAATGCTTATTAGATTTGTATATTTTATAAAAAGCTAAAACCATTGTTTCTATTCATTTAGGTACACATATATCAAGCCATATTAACTCAAGAAAAGTTACTAACATATAATCTATAAAACATCCCCAATACAGAATACACTTTATTGGTGTTTAATAAGTACTTATTAAATAAATGAATGTGCACATGTCTTTTATTTCTTCTATTTTAAGGTTGTCTTGGGAAAAGGTGTAATATGAATTTATTCTCTACTAAAATTGTATAGAAAACCTGAGATCGTTTAAGATTAAATATACAAAATATCTTCAACTATACAATTAAAAATACTCTTCAATTTTTTAGACTACTTTCCTAATGGAACATAACTTTTCAATGTAGCTTTCAAAACTTTTTGCAAAGTTATGTGTCCTATGAAATGAAAAATTAATTATTTTCACAAATGTCACCCACAGAAAAGCAGTTGCAGAGCAGATGAACATTTAATTAGTTTTTTTGATATATTTCTTGCAATGTATTTTTTATTCATTAATCAGTTAAAAATAGTTATTTGGTGCTACTCAAACCTCCACACAGTCAAATTCTGATGGGAATTTATTTTTCAAGGTGATAAAAAGCAGACACCTATTATTAATATGTAAGAAAGTGATTTTTCAACTCTAAAAAAAAAATCCAAATTTTCTTTTGCCAAAATGGTGTAGCTTTTTCTACAGAATCTGAAATTTTAAGGTAGTAAATTGTAGCAACAAGAAGCATCTTTTCCCTTGTTCTCTAGAGATATTGATGATAATTGAATTAATGATTTCTGCCATCTAATCACAAATAAATATGGGACTGAATACATATCACTGAAGGAGGGGGAAACAAGCACACAAGTAACAGTTCCTGCCTAAGCCAGAACCTTCCTCTCTAGACAGTTCTAGCACAGCAAGCACTTTAGTATATGCTGCAGTGCTATCAAGACACAACTGCATATTATCAACTTAAGCCATTGTCACTCATCCTGCAAATCATGTTAATAGTAATTAAGATGCTTTCCATTCAGTTGTTCACTCTGCAAGCTTCTGGTGTCTAGCTGACCAGGGCTAGCCAGTTTACTCAGTAGAAAAACAAAACAAAAATTTGTGTTACTTAGGACAGAAAATTGTGCAACATTATCATGCGTTAACAAAAAGTAACCGTGAACTTTAAAAGCTGTCCTGTTGAGTGGTATGAAATCACAAATGAAAAAGCCAAGTCCCACAAAGTGGTTCTATCTTTTGACTAAAATGCAGCAGCAAGACAAATTATAGAGCACAGCAAGAACCAGTGTTCACGTGACAACCTCAGTTCTACAAGACAATCAAAATTTTGTATATTTTTATAATTTTTGGTGAAATCTGTTCAATTTTATATTTCATTGGGTTTAAAATTAATAGTAATAAAATATGAGTCAAAAGTAAAAAGTATTAAAAGGTTTCCATTGAGAATTGTGCTTCAAGGCAGGATGTAGCATACTTTTAGCATGCCGAAGGCCCCAAGTTTGATCCCACAGTGTCACAAAAAAAAAAAAAGAAAAGAAAAAGTGTGCCTCCTCTATCTTCAACTCCATATGCATCTGTGCTTTCCCTCAGAAGTAACCAATCTTGTCAGCCTTTACAAAAAGAAAATTCTGAACATCTTTTAGGAATAAGCAGCACAAATATACACATAACATACATATATATGTTATGTGTGTATATATATATATGTATGTATGTGTGTATATATATGTGTGTGTGTGTATATATATATATATATATATATATATATATATATATGTTATGTGTATACCTCTTTGTCTTAATATATACACGCATATATGTAGGTGAATATGTATTTTTCCTAACAAAAATGTTCACTAACTATAAAATATTCTACATCTTGCTCTTTTCTTGTAAAAATGTTTCTTGGGCTAAGGATGTAGCTCAATGATAGGTCAGCTGCTTAGCATGTACAAGGCCCTTGGTTTAATACCTAGCACACAAACACACACAAAAAAAGTTTATTGAGTATCATGTTATATCAATATAAACACTAATTTCTTCAGTCTTTTTTTTTTTTTGTACCACTGGAAATTGATCACAGTGCCTTTCACATGCTAGGTAAATGTTCTACCTCTGATCTATATTCTCTTTTTAAATTTATTTTTGAGGGGTAGTACTAGGGATTGAATTCAAGGGCACTCGACCACTAAGCTACATTCCCAGTCCTATTTTTTTTTTTTTTTTTTTTGCATTTTATTTAGAAACAGGGTCTTACTAAGAAGCTTAGCTACTTTCGCTGAGACTGGCTTTGAACTTGCAATCCTCCTGCCTCTGCATCCAGAACCAGTGGGATTACAGGTATGCACCACCACGTCTGAACCCTTTTTTTAAATTTTTGAGACAAGGTCTCTCTAGTTGCACTTGCTGGCTTCAAACTTGGGATTATTCTTCTGAAACCTCCACAGTAACTGAGATAACAGGTGTGTAACACCCTGCCCAACTTTTCTTTAGCTATTTTTAATCTTAGAAAATATTATTTAAAAATATATTTTATTATTTTTTTATTTGATAGGAAAAACATGTCTGTGATGCAAAAGTCAGAAGAGACAAACAGTTAAATAGTAAAAATTATGTTTTAGTCACTATTCAAAACCATGTAGTTTTTCTATCAGAGGCAGCCAGTCTTCACTATTCTTAAGTATCCTTCCAGGGTTGCTTCTTTTATTTGGGAAACTTGTATTTTCTTCTGCATTGTAGCCTACAAGAATCAGTAGCCTTTTGAACAGATATTGATAAGAAAGAGACTAGACTTTATTTTAAATATCAGATTGGTAACATACTCCTTCCTCCTTCCTCCCTCCCTTTTTCCCTCCCTTCCTTCTTTCCTTTCTTCCTTCCTATCTTTTTTCCTACTCCTTTCTTGTTGGATCATGACTTTTTACAACTTCTCAAGAAAATGTACAAGAGAAACACATTTGTTTGTTAGTTTGTATAAAATACAGATTTCTGGTCCACAAATATTTTGCTTCAAAATATGGAGGTATTGCTCCTTTATCCTCTAGTTTTCACTGTGTCTATTGAAACATCTGGTGTTATTCTGATTATAATCTTGTGATGGAGAGCTGTTTAAATTCTTCTCTGAGAACTTCTCTTTGACCCCAGCAATCTAAAAGTCATGATGATTATTGTCCTATGTTGGTCTATTTTCAACAATTAGTTTGCATTTGCCATTTCTAATGCCTAGGTTGGTAATAAGCTCTGCCCCATGCTTCTTGGCCCAAAGAAATGATCTTGTTTTTAAACTAAATGAGCTACAGGAGGGAATTCACAACAGATGGTAGAAGCAGAGACTTTCCTCGGTCCCGAATCACTGTTCATTATTAGTTCCCATGTCAAGGGGGATGGTTACAAAGAACACAGAATGAATGGCAGCAAGCATTTCCAGGTTGTCAGATGTTGCCAGAAATCCAGCCAGTAAAATTCATGTTTGCATAACTGTGGTAAAACATAAAATGGCCACTATTTTTTATTTTCCCATGATGCCAGTTTATTTCCCCAATCCTGGAATCTGAGCAAGCTAATAAACATTCTGAAACCTTTCTCCTTAACATTCCTTTTTAGAACTGAGCTACTGCCATTTGAACAGGACCAGAGATGGCGTCGTAGAGCACATGGCCAGTTACCCTCCTTGCTCCAGTCAGAACTAGCCAAACCTCAGGACATATAAAAGATTCTCAAATATAAACATGATCTGGGACAATGTCAAAACCAAGCATGGCTGTAATACATCTAAAAGAGTTCAGATAGTGTAAGTTAGACATTTTCAACTAAAATAAAAATGTTTCTATGTGTCTTAAGGGTATTCCTCAACAAGGTAATATATTCAACCAAAGTACTACAAGAACCAAAAGTAGAGAAATATGGGCAAGGGCTTTTGGTAAATGGAGTTAATACAACTAAATTCATTGGAACCCATAAATTTATAAGAGAATAATATTAAGGAAGGCACTAACTGCACAGATCAAAAGGGTAGTTCAAAATAGGGAAAAGACCCACAGGTCCTATATCTTTCTTCACTCACCAAATTATGTCTTCCAATAACACCATCAAAAGTGGCCAGGAATGAAAATGGAAGGACATCCAAAAGTGCATAGTGAGATGCTGTGGAAAGCAATGGGCTGATTTCCAGGAAGCATAATCAGGCCTTCATCAAGAAACATTTCCTGTTTCTAGAATAGTTAGTTTTGGCAACATTTTCTTCATTGTATTTCAGAATCACCACAGGTCTATGATACCAATGCTCCTTATGTTTTCCTCCAAATGACAATGTTTGGGTAGGTTTGCTGTCTCACAATTATTTGGTATAGGAGAAAGGTAAGTTTTCTATCATAGAACATTCACAGACTTTATAACTAAAAGAATCATACTTAAGCACTTCATCAGGATCTAGTTTAGATTATAAATTCCAGAAATTTGAGCATGGTGCTGTGATTGGATGAGCCTTAGTGGTGGGAGAATCCTAGAGAGCTTTTGAAAGAGATGTGATTAAGTTGATTAAACTTCAGGAAAATAAGAAACATGTTATTCAATTTCTCTTTCCATTGCATAAGAACCTCCTAGTTGACTTGTAGACACAAATGCACTAGAAAGCCAAACTAAATCTAGAACTTCCCAATGACCACAGCCTAATTTGTAAGCTAATCCCAAAACACCAAAGACAAAATATTTTCTCTGATAAGTGGATGGTAGAAGCACAGACTTTCCACTAAAAAATGAGTAACCACTGTATTACTCATTATGAAAAATCTAACACAACTTTCATTTTAAGATTCAAGGGTACACAAAGTGTTTTAAAAACACAATTTTTAGGGACAAAAATAGAAGTAATGATTTATCTACCCTTTATTCTAACAACTTTTCTCTAATAACCTGGAAGATTTTAAACATATAGAACATACTAAAAGAAACTACTCCTAGAAGGGATTGGTAGGTGGAATGTGCATTTCTCCTTGCACCCCTATGGAAAGTTAGTTTGATGAGTATAAAGATAATCATGTGTCAAAGTGGAATTTCCCAAAATAAAAATTTGAATCATAAATGTCTTGAGCTTTATTTTACTGAAGTATTTTGAAAACATCAATTTTTAGATGATTCTAAAATGTTAATAAAAGAACAATAGGGAAATTAATTACACATAGTCTGTATAGGCTATGTGCTTGGCTAAAATATGATGGAAATAGAAATATATTTTGTTTTTTATTTAAATGTGATACTATCTAGCTAGGGTCAGTGTTTATGAAAAGACATTTAAAACAACTTGCTGAAAATATTTTAAGAAATTTCCTTGAAGGCCAATGAGATAAAGGAAAAAGCACATTCTTAGTAGGCACTGAGCATATCAGATGCCCCATACTGCTCATGGCTTCACAACAACCTCATTAAATCACCTTGATTAGCTTGCTTACATTTTGTTGTAGTTTCCAAATCCTTGCAATGTAAGTTATGAGTTAAATGATGTTTTTAAGACCTTAAGTTAAACTGTTGAAATAAAATTTTAATTTGTTGAAAAAATACATCCCAGTATTTTAATGGGAACAAACTATTGTGCTATCATAAAAAATAAGTTCTCATATTCTTTTAATTTACTCAACATTTCTTTCTATGTCATGACTCAGTGGGGGGAAAATTGACATAGTCAAAGAGTCATCTTTCATGATCTCTGGATTTTCTTCCGAAAGATCAGACATTCTTCAGGCTAGAGAAAGCTGGGTAAAAGTTTGATTTCTGCTGGAACAATTCCAGGAGCTTTTAAATTCATAATACTTTCACTTGAAAACAACAATATTGATTGATTCCAATAGTGATAATGAGGATAGTAGTAATAACTAAAGACATATGCAAGGGCTATTTAAAACACAAGTAGATATTTTAAGCCTCCTTTTCTACCCCTTTTTCTTGGCAAGTAATGAAACTGAAGAAAAGAAGCATAATTTGTTCATATGATGACAGCAAAAATTTGATGTTGACAGTTCCTTAGCTTTCTTTTTAAATTCTGTGTTACTGTTAGAGTTATGTTAAAAAATTGTGGCAATCTATTGTTGTTAACTTGCATGACTGCATTTCAATTAGTTGGCACTATGGATTTTTATGGATCACTATGGTGGTCCTATTTTATGTGAAAATCCATGAGGAATATAACATCAATGAAGTGGTATAATAAGAGTATAAGAATAATAAGAGTAACCAGGTAAAGTGGCTCACTCCTGTAATGTCAGGGGCACAAGAGGGTAAGGCAGGAGGCTCACAAATTCAAAGCCAGGCTCAGCAATCTGGTGAGGCCCTAAGCAGGTCAGTGAGACCCTGTCTCTAAATAAAATATAAAAAAGGCCTTGGGATGTGGCTCAGTGTTAAAGTGTACCTGGGTTCAATCCCTGTTCCAAAAAATAAAATATAATAATAATAAGTACTATACACTTTTACAAAAATGTAAATAAGTAAAAATTAAGTATAATAACACTTCACTTTATATCATGTATTTTAAAATAAATTTCATGTTGTAATTACACGGGGGATTTAGTGCAAGAGCTAATAAGTCTTACAAAATCTAAACAAATCTAAAAATTACTAGCCATTATTATGTTACCAAGTAAATACCTATCACACCTATCATTAGGAATTATTTTGATTGATAGAAAATAATGACCATCTTAGGGAAAAATGAACCATAAATATAACTTAAAGTCTCTTGACTTATATGTAGGGCACACACCATGGTTATTGAAACCACATTTGACCATGTGGTAGGGACATGTTGTTCCACGTTATTTTTTATAAGAGAGAGAGAGAGAGAGAGAGAGAGAGAGAGAGGATTTTAATATTTATTTTTTTTAGTTATTGGCGGACACAACATCTTTGTATGTGGTGCTGAGGATTGAACCTGGGCCTCACGCATGCTAGGTGAGCGAGCTACCACTTGAGCCACATCCCCAGCCCCTGTTCCACATTTTGTAAAATTAAATGTTATCAAAATTGTAGATCCAAATTTTGACCAAATTTACTTTGAAAGAATTTTCAAAATTCTGGTTTTATATCAAATTCATGAGGAAACATATTCATACCACTATGATTTGAACATCTATTCAGATATTGTATACTAAATTTATGGATCATAAATTTGTCAGGACACATGTGAATTTATCCATTCATCTGGTAAAAATTTATAGAGATCCTACATGTGACAGACAAAGGAATGTAAAAATAATCAAATGACATAACCCTATCAGGCATTAAAAATCCTATTTCAAACAAGACATTCATTTCAATTTATGTGTACCTGACTGAGGAAAATTTTCAATAACCAAACACAGATTTTTTTTAACTATTATATTTAATGTGAACTCCCAGACTCCATCTCAGACCATTTGAATCTCCATTAAAACCAAGCTTATGACCATGTGATGCATATGATGAGTAATACCTAATGGCACTTTTCTAATGATAGAAATATATTAAAATTCAATTTGATGAGATATATTTTAAAACATCTGTTTTCTGCCAATAATCATTACATAACATAATTCTGTCACAAGGAAGCTGTCCTTGGGTTACATCCCTGGTATCAACAAAAAAAAAAGAAAAAAGAAAGAAAGAAAGAAAGTTACCCTTTCATTGCATATTTGAACATACAAATTACTTCAGATTCACATATGAAACACTTTATTATGAACCATAATATATTTTGGGCTTTAAAATTGTTAAAATTGCAACACTCAGATGCTGTATTTTCTTATTAAAGTGGAGATGTGAAAAAGTAATAAACTCTATGAAGAAATAATAAACTGAAATTCCACAACTTGCTATACTTAATCATAGACCAAATGGAGGTTTTGCCCCAAATTTATTTCACTGTGATTTTTGAAACAATCATATTCAATTATTTAAACAAATGGAATGCAATAAGCATTCGAACTAATCATGAGTTCTACATTTTATAAATTCTTACTATAAACAAGAAAAAATAATTTCTGTGTTTATTTGACCATTTCATGGCAATATTTATGACTGCATGCCCATAAAGGCAAGGCAATTTTCAGCAAAGTGCCTAGATCAGCAGAAAATAACCATGGTTCAGTGTCAAGGACACCCAGTTACTTCCTGGAGACCCACTACTGAATGTAAAACCAAAAGTTTCAAATTTGTTTCAGTTTTGTGCATCTTACGTTTTGATGTTTGATGGGTCATATCATAACCTTGAAAAATCCCTCAATTATAGCAAATCATTTTAATGTGGCCTTAGGTGACTAGAAAATTAACAAGCATGTTTCTTACCTTAAAAATTTTTCAGAGTGGTCCTGCCAGATTTTCCCATAAGATAGTCATTCAAATGAACTTGACTCTTGTGGAAGGTTTATAGGGCTGCTGGGCTTGCTGCTTGGTGCTCTGGAATAGTTAGTGATTCTCATGGTAGTATTAAAGAGCTCATTTTCCTTTTCTTATGCACGCCTGAGTTCAATTGCCCTCAAACAGTTAATTGTAGATGTATCATTAAAAGCAGTTCAGAAAATAATTATTAAAAAAAAATTGTTACAAAAATAGTGGTACATAAACCAATTATGATCAGCTTTGAAAAGAAAACTGAAAATCACAATTGTGTCTAGATCATATTTGTAATATCAACCTGCCATTCAGGACCCCTGTTGTTTAACCTAGAGAATAGCAAAATGTTAGACACAAATAGGTCTTGCCGTTTACTAAACTGTCTTAAAGAGATACAGTTGTAAGGATAGATCACATCTCTAATTACTATTGGTTCGTTAAATGTTTTTAATTTAATGACTTCCAATGGATGGAACTTATTCCTTTGAGAGCTAAGGGTTATGGTTTGGATGTGAGTTGTCTCCCAAAAGCTCATGTGTGAGACAATGCAAGAAGGTTCAAAGGATAAATGACTGGGTTGTAAGAGTCTTAACCCAATCAGTGATTTAATCCCCTGATAGGGATTAACTGAGTGGTAACATTAGGGCGTAGCTTTGGTGTATATATTTGTATCTGGAAATGGAGTCTTTCTCAGCTTCCCTCTGCCACCCTTTCCTGACATGATGTTCAGCCTCACCTCCAGCCCTGAAGAATAGAGTCAGCCTTTTATGAAATAAAACCTCTGAAACTATGAGCCCTCAACTAAACTTTACCTCCTCTAATTGTGCTGGTCAGGTTCTTTAGTCACAGCAGTGAAAAAGCTGACAAAACAGCTAAGTATCATTCTAAGCATATTTAGCAAAGTAAGTAGAAAATATACAGAGAACCCGCTTTGTTCTAACTTACTAAATATGAAAGGTTGAATTTTCCCCAGTATCAAAGTGTAGCACTCTTTTAAATGCTTAGGGAATCACATTAACTTTTCCAGGTCACTTGGGTATCATTTAGTGTACTGTAGCAGCAACGATTTAGGAAGAATTAAAAGTTATAACCTAGAAGTTAAAAAGGCCTTTGTTCCTATGGGCCATCTTTGTACCAGCCCTATGGATAATACCCTTTAATTAAAATAAACTTTATCATAATAAAGATAAATCACTGGCATCACATGCATAACAAATTATGATATAAATGCCTTCCTAACATTTGCACTATGTGTGCAATTCTTCAGGATATGCTGTTGCAGAGGTAGTCAAAGAAATGTTAGTGTCTGAAGGCATAGAATTTTGAGAAATCTAGAGGTATTTTATTCATTTTAGTGCTGGAAAATTTGTTCCATTTATGTTTCTAGCATTAAACAGTATAATATTTCTATCATTTTAAAATTTAACAATGGAAAAATGCACAACAATGTGTATGATTCTAGGGTCAATTAACAGAACACAGTTCTATCTTAGTTCAATATGCACTGGCTTTCAAATTCTTTTCATAATCAAATAAAATTCTTGCTACTGGGAGATGGGATGAAGGTCACTATATTATGAGGTAATATTTTTTGTTAAGTGATGCTTTTGTTTCATTTTATTTGGTTTGATTTGACCGGTTGCATTTAAATGATAATATAATGACCAGTTCTAAGAAGCATGAACATTAACTTCAGAATACATTTGAGCCAGATAAATGGCTTGAGCTGCCTATTTATTTTTACACCTAATTCCATGGATTAAATTAATTAATTAGACTGATAAATTCTTAATTTCATAAATCTGGAGATGCTTGATGAACATCCCAAATTCTCAAAAAGTGCATCTTAAAATTTACCCATGGGAGAATGATTGACTACCTTCAAACTCAGTCTGATCTGCTATTGCCTTTCTCTATAAAGGTAAAAACTTTAGCTATCATATAGAAACAGTATTTGAAAAACAAGTTTTCTTAGAAAATGATATAGTATTTCAAAGTGAAAATCAAAATAATAATTATGCTAATGCATTTAAGAACATTTTATACTTAATTTTTCAAAGATAATGAACACTTTCTTATGTCACTAAATTAATCATTTAACAGTCACTTGTGTAAAGGAGTGATCAGCAAAATTATACAAATGCAATGATCAGCAAAAAATCTTCTCCCTTCTTCCTCCCTGTCATCCTCTGACATGTTATCTTTCTTCTTTCTTTAATCAAATTAATGCTATACAATCTATCTTGTCACTCAAGTGCAAAGCTTAATTACTCCTTATTTCTATCCCTTTATATCATCCCATAGCCAGTCAATAATGGCATTTATGTCTCCTAAATACTTTTTAAAATCGTTTCTCACCCCTTCATAATTAGTATTATTGTCTTCATTCAGAATCAAATCTTCTCTTTCCCAGACTACTTCAGTATTTTCTTAACTACCTGCTTTTCTGGCTTCTCATTTTACTCTCAGTCTATTCTACACAGCACTTCCATGGGGTTCTGTTTAAAACACAGATCTCTTAAAACCCTTCACTGGGTCTCTTTTCTCTAGGATCATGTTCAAACTCCCTTATATGCCAAAACCAACTTACCTTGACCAAGACTTATTCAGTTTCTCTTGAACATATAGATTTTTTCAGCACTGAGTTTCCTACAGTGTCTTATAGCTCTCTACCCACATCAAGTTGTTTTCAGCTTTGATGGCTCTTCAAATGGTGTTTCCAACAATGTGAATATCCTTGCTCCCACATTCACCTTGGTTATTTCTGTATGATTTTGTGTTTTTAAGATTCAGGCTAGTTAGGTAAATTAAAAAAAAAAAAAAGATTCAGGCTGAACATGTCTATCATAACTGTTCCATTGTTTAATATATATTTATATGTGTATTATTGTTCCTGGTGCATCTTATCTATCTTTAGCTCTTTGGAACCTAGCATAGTGACTAGAATAAAGGCATTCAATGTGTAATTTTGAATAAACTGGCATACTCAAATGTATCAATTTCAGAGTTCTTATCCATGTTGACAGGAATGTGAACAGCCCAACTTAATCTTCATGATTCAACCAGACCTTCACTTATTCATCTATTGAAATACCACTGTGGAGGCCAGATAGTATTGTAAATGGTATATCACCAGAAACCTTCTCATCATCAGGTTATTCATGATTCTCATGTTTAAAAGTGATGTATCTTTAAATGTGATATGAGCAAGAAAATTATCATATTCATCTAATTGTCGCTAAAGCACGGGATTTTTCCTTCAATCTTTTATTCTTTATTGAAATCTAATTTTTTTCCAAGATAAGCTTTAATATGTATAAGAAAAGTATATATCTAAAGTTCAACCATATATTCACTTAAGAGTCAATATTATTTTCAACTTATACAGCCCATTGATTCTCTGATCTCATCTCATCTCTACTGTGGCCTAGTAATGCACAAAGACCAATGCAATACTTGCTAACTGCCTGTGAATATAACTTCCAGATAACTGTGATGTTTTTAATGGCAGAGGTCTTGCCTTTTCAGATCTTAAAGATGGAAGAGCTTTCAACAATAGAAAAGTGAGGGTTACATAAAATCTTCCTACCACTGCTCAGATTCTATTCAAATTAAAAAGCTCTCCGACAAGAAGTTAATAAACCTGCTGAAGTGCTAGCAAGACACAGCTTCAGCACACAGCCTTTCCTTTCATTCACAGAATACCCTGTGGTGAAGGTGTTGATGTTACAAAGGAAAACTGATTTCAATTCAAAGAAAGATATTTAATTCACATGGAGCTTCTTTCCTCTTGTTGAGTGATGCTTTGTAGGAAACAGGAATTAGAGTCAAAGAACTAAACTCTATTCTCAACTGTGTCAATGCCTTGTTGCTTTAGGTTATGGGAAGTCACCAAAGCAATTATCTCTCTTTTTTTCCAACATGTACAAATAGAAACATTTTTTTCCTACAAATAAAGAGAGAAAATCAGTTAGAAAGCATTGTGTCTTTATTATTTCCTTTTCAGGAAGTTAAAGAATGTCCCACTGAACTACAGAGTTTAAAGGAATTATAAGCAATATTTTATTTGGTCAGTATTATTGCTAACAGTTTTGTATATAGAGGCCAAGGTAGGAAAATATAAATCTGAATGAAATATATGTTCTGTTCCCCAAAACTTCACAAGTCTGAGAAGAGAAAAGCAATAGGGTCCATACCAAGAGAGGAAGAAGACAATTTTAAGGGATCAGGATTATGGCATAAAGTTAATTGGGATTGGGAGACTTGAGGCTAGAAATTTAAAGAAGCTGATATGAGGAGTTTGTTTTCAGAACAGCGAGCATACATTTGTAAAGGTGGTTAGGGTCTAGAATACAGAATCTTGAATAGCAGCGTAGGGGGTTCTTCTCTTCTCTATAGGAATCAGGAAGTGTATTATGAGAAATGGAATGAGAAAGATTCATCCTGGGATAATACAGAAAGCGCAGAGAATGAAGATAGAGAACTCAGATCTCAGATAACATTTTTACCAAATTTTGCAAATTCAGTTATACAAGCCAGTCTTAATCAGCTATTTTGCTGCTGTGACATAAAGACCCAAGTAGAACAATTATAGAGGAGGAAAAATTTATTTTCATGTTTTCAGAGGTCTCAATTCATGAACAGCAGGCTCCATTCCTCAAGGCTCAAGGTGAGGCAGGACATCATGACAGAAGAATGTGGCAGTGGGAACCAGCTCACATGATGATCAGTAAGCAGAGAGAGACCCCACTCTCCAGATACAATTTAGGGAGGCCGGAAGCAACTTAGTGAGACCCTGTCCCAAAATAAAAAATAAAAAAGGACTGAGAATGTGGCTCAGTGACAAAGTGTGCTTGGGTTCAATCCCCAGTATAAATAAAATAATAAATAAATAAAAATACATACATAGGTCTGAGGCTCTTCTAAAATTCATGAAGCTAGAAGAGAACCAGAATGGGAAATGTGCTAGAGAGGAAGAAAACTGGCTTCTAGGCAACCCAGTTTTCCCCTCATACTCTTGTCTCCTTGTAGAAGACGATGTTCAGAAATAATCTCTTTTGAGGAAAACTTTTGTATCTCTCTACTGCCACTACTACCCTACTCTTTCAGAGGTAATATTCCCCTCTTTTAAGCTAATGCTCTATTTTTGCAACATCTAATGCATTTCTAATAAATCTTAATCTCATCCTAATGTCATACTTAATTTCATACTTATTGCACATACTAGGCTGTGAGATAATAGTGTTCAGCCTCAATTTCCTCAGAGGAATAGTTAGAATAAGAGGAAAACTTCATGGGAAGATTCAAGTATCTATTGGGATTGGAGAAATGAATGACCTGGAGAAACTTGGGACTGCCAACCAAGGGAGTGCGCTGGAATCTGTAAGAGAATATAGTGGGCACAGAAAAGATTTTCAAATTTTCTAGTACCACACTCAGGTAGCAAGGACAAGAAATAATCAAATGTATTTTCAGAGCATAATTCACAATGGAAATGCAGTAGTTAAAATGAGGTTCATTCAAGAGGTTAGAGACAATAATAAAAAATTCACTGGTAAAGATCTGGCTCAGTATGGCTCAAGAACAACCTGAGGGTTAGTAATGTTGCTCTGGCTCCAAATCTGTCATTCTGGGGATGGAGAAAAGCAATGGTGCAGATGAAGTCTGAAGGTTATCTTCTGGAGAATTCCCTCTTATTTCCTTCAGGAGGAAATCAAAATGAATTTATTCAAAGAATATCCTGACCTATAAATTATTTCCTGCAGAAGGTGATTACCAATACAAATTACAGAAGCCAAAAAAGAAAACTCAGACTTAATCTAGTTCACATCAGATATAAAATAATGATTCTATATAGGAGGGATATAGACTTCCAGGGATTTTATGTCTTAATATTCAGACCCTGTGAGTATGTAAGCTTATAAAGCAAAAGAGAATTAATGTTGTAGATGGAATTAAGGTTACTAATCAGCTGATTTTATAATAGATTGTCCTGGATCATACAGGTGAGCCCAAGGTAACCAATCTTTAAAAGAGGAAGAGGTTGGAAGCAGAAATAAGTGTGCTTTCATGTAAAATGTGTCAAGAAACCCTTTCAGGCTTTGAAGGTGGAAGGGAGCCAAAGAACAAAATTTGTGAGAAGCCTTTAAGTGCTGGAAGAGGCAAAGACAAGATTCTACTTTAGAGCCTTCAGAAAGGAGCACAATCCTTGATTTGAGCCCAGTGAGACCTGCATCAGATTTTGGACTTCAAAACTGTACGATAGTGAGTTTGTTCTATTCAAGCCACTAAACTCATTATAATTTCTTACAGCAGTAACAGGAAAATAGCACAGAAACTTTATATAGAGCAAAATTCTCATTGCAATAGTAAAAATTGTATTATTGTAATAGTCAAACTGAATTGTTCAAAAAGGGAAGTCATTGGTGAAGTAGAGATAATACTGAAATAAAATGAGAGTTAAAAACAAATCCTGACCTTAGTCTTGACCTTTACAAAATAACCAATCAAATGACATGGAACAGTGCTTAAACCATTCTCTACATAATGAAGAGTGAAATTAGATGATATCTATGGTTTTTTGTAGTTATCAATTTTTATAAGAAGATGATTGAGTTCATGCATGTGTTTTTCCATTGTTCTATCTTACCATGTGTAAACTTCCCTGAAGGTTTTTGAATTTATAAGAGTATGTGCTTTCCTACAGAAGGGATGGACTTCTGAAAAGGAATTCTAGGGAGTCCTGGCCAAGAACAGAAAAGAGGAAATTTCTTGACTTTCATAAAATAGAAAATAGATGGGAATTTTTACCATCTGCATATCTGGATTCATGTCTCACTTATTGGGGTCAGAATGAACTAGAGACCTGCCAAGCTCTCTGCAGTATCTAGTCTCACCCATTCCAAGAGCATCCTTCCAGGCAAACTCCTACTTTGGCCACTTACGTTAACCCCTCTCCATGTCACAATATTTGGTGCTGGGTGTTCACCTGGTGAAAGCACTGAGTTTAAAACTCAAAATATCTACTTTGTCTTTGTTGGCCCTTTGATCTAGAGGTTGTATAAAATCATCCATGAGGGTAGCCACATATGGGACACGGGTGAATAAAAATGAAGGACTTGATCTAGAGAGAGACAAAGTAAAAGAAGCCAATGTGCAATGATAAGCAGAGAAGAGAGACTATTTAGCCCAAGATAGGGTTATAGAGGTGAGTGCACTCCAGAGAGAGAAGAAAATACAATGAATGACAACTGCCTATCTCTCAGCCCTAGAAATTTACAGCTGCTTTTACCTATGAGTAATAAGGAATGTTTCTGCAAAAAAAATCTCCCCTTATTAGTTAATTAACTTTTATTAACAGACAATAATTATACATATTTGTGGGGTACAGTGTTATGTTTCATTTCAATTATGCATTGTGTATTGACCAACTCAGGACACTTAAGCTGTCCATTATTTTAATAGATATCAGTGTTTTTTTGTGATGAGAATAGTCAAAATCCTCTCTACTAGCTGTTTTGAGTTTATATGATAGAATATTATTAACAACTATTATCAATCTGGGCAACAAAAGACCAGAACACAGTCTTCTTATTTGATTACGACTTTGTATCCATTAACCAATCTCTCCCCATTTCTTCTTCTCCCCTACACTCAATTGTCCCCTAAGAACCACTACTTTGTTATTTACATCCTGAGCTCACCTTTTAAAATTCCACATATGAGAGAAAATATTCAGTACTTGTACTTTGTGTGTGGCTTATTTCACATCCATCTTTCTGCAAACAACATAATTTCATCCATTCTCTTAGCTAAATGTTATTTCATGTGTGTGTATGTTGCAATATTTTAATCTATTCACCTCTTCCTGGATAACTCGATTAACTTCATATCTCAAGTGTTGTGAAAACTGCTGCAATAATCATGTGAGTACAGGAGTCTTTTTGATATGGTGATTTCATTTCCCTTGGATATGTATCTCTTCTTTTTAAGGAGCTAATGTGTATTGCTTCTTTTCCTTGTAATCAAATAATCTTTGCCACAACAATAATATGTCCGTGATTTTCCATGAAAATATCAAAATACTTATAAAAAATAGTTTTAAATAATCATATTATCCAGAGAGCAAAATAATTTCTATCTAATAGCTATTTAAAATATAAATTAATAATAATTTCAATCCACAGCATTTAAATTAAAAACTGAAATATGTTTCAAGATATTTTCTCCTGTGTACGTTGTGTTTATCATTTACCATTGAGAAACCTGAGAGTGTATGGGAGAAATATATCAGTATTACATATTAAAGAATTAACCCTGTTTATAGGGGGAAGGTGATACAGCTAAAATCCTCCTGGCTTTGCAAGTACTTTTATTAAAAAGTAAACTTCTCTAGATTTATAAAGGTTATTTTGTTTATCACCAAAAATGATGAATGAAGATTTTTACCCTAGGATACAATTAAATATTCCTTATTTAAGAAAAGTATGCAGCCCTGTTTTGCATTATATTCAAATATATGAATGTTTTAAATTTTAATATTCTGTCTTGGCTCTGTAAGAGATTATGCCAATTTCTATTGTACCTAGGGATTTTTCCATTGCTTTATGTATAAATATACAAAACCTCACAAAAGGTGGAATTTATTGATGTATTACTTGTGGTATGGCAGTGACAGCTTGTCATATGCTTTGCAAAGAAAGTCATTAGCCAAATGGAAATTTAGGTCAGCTAACATTTCTGAATGATATTTAGGGGATCACTGAAATTATTGAAAATGTGCTTCATATTTCATCATGCAAATGTCAAACTTGATTCCTAATTCATTTATTTACAGTCATGTTCCCAATGTTACTGGAATATGCAACCAGTGAAGATCTGTCATGTAATAGAATTTTACCCTTCCATATTTCTTTTTTCTTAAATATCATTTCACTGCTTTTATTTTTAAACTTTTCATTTCATATGAGATATTTTCCTGATTCAGGACACATAGCACTGACTGCTTTTCCTCTAATAGCTGCAAAGACCCTCTCCTTTGTGGTAATAGTGGAAACTACTGAACCCAAAACTCAGAAATATTACTTCCAAAAATATCTTGTGCAAATTCTATGTATAGGCATACATAGAACCGCCATTGTCACAAATTTTGTAAAAACAAACTACTAGGAAAAACATGTATTCTCATTAATATTGGACTGATACATAGGCATTAAAGACATTGTAAAGTAAATAGATTTTTATAACAAGGAAATTCTCCCATATTTCTGTTTTTTTACTACTGAGGTAAATCACTGGCTGTCATGTTTATGAGTAAATTCTCACACATATAAATATATACTTGTGCAATTTATATATACACAAACACATGTGAATGGAACCAAATATATAAGAGCAAAGGTTCTTATAACTTTTTTTTTTTTTTTTTTTTTTGTAGCAGAGATTGAACCCAGGACCCTTACCCACTGAGATACATCTCTAGTTTTTTGTTTTGACACAGGGTCTCACCGAGTTTCTTAGGCCTTTACTAAATTGGTGAGGCTGGCTTCAACTTTGTTATCCTCCTGCCTCAGTCTCCCAAGTCTCTGTGATAACAGGCATGTGCCACCATGTCTGGCTCTTTTCATGTTTAAAGAAAATGTATAATAAACCTTTGTTATGTAATGGCTGGCAAAAAAGTGGTTGAATTTCCATGAGCCCTGAATTTCCCCACAGCATGTTCTTCTTCTTTAATGCATTCCCATAATCAGATGTTAGAATTTGTTATGACTACTAATTGTATAAACTCCAGATTCTCCATTTTAAGCATCCATCTGTGCATTTGTAACCTTTTATTTTTTTAGGTCAGTCTTCTGTATCCTGATTTCAATGACTCTTCCACTCCACTGAAATCTCCAATTCATTGACCCTGCTGGTTTTCCTTTCTCTCTCAATCTCATCCTTCATATCTGGATTAGATTCCATCAATGTCATTACTATTACTCCCTTACATTGACCATCCCACCTTTATTTTTATTCTTCCATTGTATTTGGTGAGGAAAATACCAAACATAGTCTGATCCAATTTTATATTCCACATCTGCTCAGAGAAATATTCAAAGTTAATTTATGATTTCAGAGCTTTCATAGGTTTTCAATGTTGCCAGTTAATCCTACTACACTCTTCTAGATGAACACTTCACACCTTCCTCTCTGTCTCACACCACCAAACAGTCTTCTCCAACCACTCTTCTGAATATCTTAATAACTACTTGGAGGAAATGGAAATGGCCGATGGAGACTTTCCTTACCCACACACAATCAAATTAAGTCCTTTACATATGATGCCTTCTGACTCTCTCCTCAGTAATAAGTGTATAAAGATAGTTTGTTGTGTTTCTTTTGTTCATGCTGTTTTTACTATGCTCCTAACACCCAGTACAGTGATGGTCAGATAATAACCCATAAATAATTGTTGAATGAGTTTAATCTATTATCTGATGCCCTACAAATATGGTACTGTCTACAATATCAAATACTTTATTCTCTGTTTCATCTTTTTGGTACCTAGAAAAGTACCAGCATGTTTAGTTCTTTACAAAACTGTATGGAAGTATAAGCAAGTTTGAAATTATAGGACATTTAATCTGAGGTACTAAAAAAATACAACTCAAATCAGATTAAATTACAGTCTGTCCATCTTAGTAAAGGATTTTCTAATCATAGTTTAGGAAAATTGTAAAAAATGATAAGATGATCTTGAATTAATCAGAAATTTCAAAGCACTGCTTTTTCTTGTAAGTCCAACATATTCAAGTGCAATAATCATACTTTTATTTGTAACTGATATTTATAAGGAAGCACACCCTTCTCCAAGAGCTATATTATTTTATTTTATTAGAAAGTGAAGTCTTTGGAGAAATAGACAAATATATACGAGGCATACTGAATAAGTCCCATTTAAATCAACATTCATTTCTTAAGGGGTTATATCCCTCTTCATAGATTTTTTTTTACTTCAATATGGAATCTATCTTATTTTCAGGATAAAGTGAAACCCAAATACATGCTCTGGAAACTTGTCAAGATTCCTGATTCAACTTTGTATCCATATCTTAAACATATTTTGTAACTTGTAAACTTTTATATTTTCATGAACATCATAAGACAAGATTAAGCTTTTGTAGTTGATTTTTCATTATAGTAAACTTTCTCATCTCTACACTTACAATTTCTGACTCTGATATAATTCTCTATTAAATTCATTGGTGAAAATAGCAGAGAGAACAATTTCTGAAATTGTCTTTACATTTATTGATATAAATTGCTCAGCAGAATTTATTCCATAAAAATTTCCAATTTTCTTATTTTTTTCATCCATTCACAGTCTGTAATATCACAGACAATTGATATCATGTTGTTTGCTCATAAAACTGAGACCAACAATGAACACTCTTAAGAAATGTATTCAACCAAGACAACTAGATTTAAAAATATATATATATGTATATATATATATATATATATATATATATATATATATATATATACATACATACATACATGTATATGCAGTCTCTATTTTGATGACAAAATGAATTATTCCTGGAAAACATACAAAAAACTGACACTCATAAAATGGTTCATGTTTTCTTCAATAGCAGTATTTTCTTACCAAGATATTGAAATAAATCACAGATATAACCAATAGTGAGTGATAAAAACAGAGATAGGTCCTAGTCCTGATAGTTAAAGTAATACATAATGAATCTATTACTTGTTCTGCATAATAGTCACATTTTTAAGGAAATTAAAATCTACCATAATTTGAGTATTCTTTTCTTCAAATTAAAAATCTTCATATCCTTTCTATGCTTTCTCTGTTTTTAGATAGTAAGATTTTATTCATCCTTAAAGAAATTCAGACCAATATTACTATCTTGTTAAAAATCCCCAAGGTCCTTCATCCTCAAAAAGTAAAAACATAAGATGGTCTCTTCTGTGTTTTAATTGATACAGCTCAGAGTAACTTTATCCAGCTTCACCTCCGTCTGTTTTGTGCTACATTTCAAGATATCTCTGTGGCCTCCTCTACGGTTGAGAATGCATCTTCTCATGCTTGTTCAGGACCTAACAGTTTCCTATGGCATATAATAGGTGCACATTGGTGTGTTCTAAGCTGATTTACATTAAGATCACATATTTCTAAAGTCAGTGAAACATCAGTGTTCAATTGAATAGAAAGAGGCAGCTCTGCTTAGGCATAATTTTGATTTGCTTGCTTATAACTATTACCATAGAACAGTCTTAAAATTAGAAATCTGAAGTTTTACAGTTTAATGCCTACAAGTAATATATATTCATTGTAGATAAAAATTAGAAACACAAAAGTATAAAAAAGAAAAATTATAAAACTATCTGAAATTCTGCCTCTAAGGAAAACTACTTTAGCATTCAGCCTGTAACTTTCTGGACACTATTCCCGAAGTAAATTCCACCTGAGGAATTATACCCTACCAAGATAGCTAATGGCAAACTGTGATCAGTTAGTCTGGAACTATTATCTAGGTGAAACCTTAAAACAAAGATTGGAAAGATTTGATTATTATTTTGAATTTTATCCTACCAAAGATTTTCATTGATCATATGTATGCAGTAAAAACAGTTGACTCAGTATTCTAACTTACTTTAATATTATTCTTACTAGTATTTCAAAATCCCGATGAAAAATTGAGATCAATTTGCCTAAATGTCTTTAATTTAAAATTTTTAGTTAATTAGGTCATAATATCAAATAGAACTAAATAATGCTGTGAAATTAGTCACAAGTTGATGTTTTACACTTTTCATTTTCATAATTTATGTTACATTATTTAAATAAGAAAACCCAATAGAATTAAAACAGAATTCAATAGAATTAAAATTAATGAAACTTATCTACACTGCATTATCTAAGATATTTAACTAGTTTACATTTGTCAACTATTATACATAAATGGTCCATAATTTTAAATATTGTCAGGGCTATAAGTAGAAATTACCTCATAGTTAATGGGATTATATAATACACATTTTAATAAAGTCACAAATTTCTGAGTTAGTCTACCTAAGTAATCTAAGGTTTAGTCAAGTACTAATTTTAAAGAACTATGTTCTCACAGAAGCAGATAATGTCTAATTTATTATGGTTCTATTTAGTTTTTTTCACATTTTAATGGTGCAAAAGAAATACACATTCAGTAGAAATCATACTTGAACTTTTGAGTTTTAAACTCTTCTTAGGCTAATAATATTCAGGATGATACACTTTTGCAATGCTGGCCATCTACAGCAAGTTATAGTAAATTGTACTCTTCAGCCACTTGTCCCATCAGGAGGGTAAACAACAGATATCCTGCAGTGTGCTGTATCACTTAGCACACAGTAGGGTAAGTTATTAAATGCATTTCATATACTATATTGATGACATGATTAAGTTTACCATGGAGTCTATATGTCCTTCGTCAAATAGCAATAAATTATCTTCTTAAAAAGAAGAGTAAAGAAGGAAATGCAAATTATAAGAGATGAGGTGAGAATGCATTTTTGAGACAATGGACCCAGTAGGATCCGACTAGGACTTAGAAGGATTTATGCACAAACAGAATAATTATAAACATAGAATTAGATTTTGGGGAGCCACTGTACACCCTAAAGATTTAGAAAGCAATTACTTAGATGGATGTAATAGAAAGAAACAGTGATCTGTTATCAAGGAAAGCGCTGTCCTGATTGACTTCCCAAGGATGGAGCTGGGTAATGCCTACTTCACTCCCATTTCTATCTTTCCTCTAAATTTCTCTTGGCCATTGAGGGACTCTTGAAGACTTGGAAACTCATTGATGTGATCCTTTCATGTTAGAGAAATGTGTAGGCTTGATTCAGAGGGCAAGCAGAAAATAACCAGAATTGTTGGTGAACATGAGATAAAACCTGTAGGAAGATAAAGGCAAATTAAAATCAATACAAAATATTTTCTTTATTTTTTGTAGGTGAGATCAGCATATATTTGTGAACAGAGAAAAGGTCAGAAATTGACTAATATTGGAGAAAAGAGAATATGTGAAGAAAGAGAATAGTGAAAAGAACAAAAACCTTGAGTCAGAAGTTGCTGTATCAATGACAGATATATCTAAAATGATCAAGGGATTAGGAAATATGCATCTTTAGTATCAACTCTCAACTGTCAACACAACCCACAGAAGCACTTTCCACTGAACTTTATAGGAACATCTCTTAGGCCATTCCTAAATTACTCCTTTTATTTTGTTATTTAAGAAAGCAAGTTATCTCTCCTATCAAAATTTGTTTATTTAGAATAATATTGATATATTTAATTCAATGAATATACTAAATATTTTATCAATTGATAAAATTATAAATGATTGCATTATGTAAGACATATATATGTTATACAAAAAACAAATAGAACAATCCCTAATCTCTAAAAATGAAAAACAACCTGGTGGAATACAATATGTAAAACTCTTACTGTTCACATTACTTTAAGTATGATATGATAAGAAGAAAATATGATAAGAAGAAAATTTTTAGAAGAAGAGAGGGTACTGAATTTGGAAGAACAGGATGAAAAATATTGTATAATAATATGTAGGTCTCTGTTCTCACAGTTGAATGAAGGTCTTAACTGGTAACAATCAGATTGAAAAAGTATAGTTCATTGAATTCATGCAGTGCCTACTTAGTTTATTCAATGTTGCAAATTCTAATTATGTTTCAAATTATATTGATCAGATACATAAATAAATGCATTCGTTCATCAATGCTGGGCCCTCCCATAAAGCCTAAATGTCTTAGACACCAGACAGAATAAAGAAAACTCTTCTTACACCCTCAAAGATGTTGTAGTGGATGATGAACAAGTTTAAGCGAAACTAAATTCAATTCTCAGAAACATATTAAAGTAAATCTTCAAAATGCTAGAGTTATACTCTTTTTTAAGTTAAATGCTGGTGAAGGAACCTACAATGTTCTAAATGCTTGTGTTCAAGAAAAAGTAATGGGGAAATAGGAAAAGTGACAGGTGAATGGACAACTGTGTGATCTTGAATGACATTTCTAATGTTGCTTTTATGCCACCTTATTAGATGATAATTAATCTCATTTTAAAGCCTTCCATCCTCCCCTTTTTATAACTTATTCCAATGTTTAACAGCTCACAATGTCAAGGACATTTTCTTTATATCTAATTCATATCTCTTGTAATATTCTTAGAGGACATAGAGCAAAATAAGTACCTATTTTATGAATGAAAATCCTAACAAAGGCCAAAATCATATTAGCTTTCTTTAAAACAACCAAAGAAATGATAGTGGAACATTCAGGTGATGTGATTAAGAAACTCTCCCAAACCCTCTCAGCCAATCTCCTGAATGATCAGTTGACACTGTGTCACTCTGCTGTCTTCTCTCACTCTGATTATTAAATTCTTCTTATGTAGACAGTACTATCACAGGGCTGTGTTAGAATGTGGGCACAGCTTGTGTGAGGCCCTGGGTTCAATCCCAGAAATCACAAAAAATACTATTATATGATCACATCATCCAATTAAATATCTATTGACACTCTAAAATGGATACATGGACTGTTAAATTTAAAAATTGGCAGATTATAAAGTTGGGGATATAGTCCAGGGTTATAGCACTTTCTCAGCATGAACAAGACCCTGGCTTCAACTCCTAGTACTGGAAAAATAATTGGCAGATTTTTACCAACTGAACCTTATAACTTTATACTGATGACAACTTTTAAATGTGTAACATATTGATACATAGTTCTCTTTGTTTTGTTTATATGTATATATGTATGTATGTATGTATGTATATATATATGTATGTATAAATGTATATATAAGTATACAATAAATATACAATAATATGAACTTAATGATTAAGGAAATATTAAATATCTTCAAAAGTGAGGGACTCTAGTAGGTAATATTCTTGATATAAAAAATGATAGTTATAATTAAATATGGTTATTAGTATAGTCAGAGAAATGTTATAAAACACTGAAATACATCTGACAACACAGATAACCTTATTTACAAATATCATATGTTATAAAGTAAGTGTTAATTTTGCCAGTAATGTTGGGAAACTGATGTACTTTGCACACACAAGAAAATCATTTTGCTGCACTATTACTTTTTTAGTTAATTTAAATATTTAAAGCACCATGACAGAGCCTGGCATGAAGTAGTTACTAAAGAAATATCAATCGCATTTCCATTTATAACTTATGATCTCAAGTTACAAATGGCAAGTCATAGTAAGAACTTAATCTTTCTAAAGTATGTCTTTATAATTCTGCCTCCCTGATCAAGAGCTTTTATGCTGATTTATTTTTGTTCTAAGATCATAACATTTCGGTCAGATCACATATTTTTCTATACTCTGATGTCTCTCTAGCTTCCTAACATTATCTCTACTTTGTTCAATATTTGGCCTCTAGTCCTGTATCCTTGCTGCCTGCCTGAATGCCAGGTTCACTTCCAATACTCCACATTCATTCTTACCATTTTGGGAACATTAAATGTTCCCCACTCCCCTAGAATGAGTTCACCTAATCTTTCTCTTATCCTTGCCTATCACAGTTACCACTACTGTGCGAGAGCATTTATTAGCTATTATATTCCACACACACTCTTCCATCTTGGACTTAATGTTCTACTTGTAATCATCACAATATGATTTGATTCTTATTTATCTTTATATACATTAAAAGGGGTTTAGAAAAAGAAAAAAGAGATTAAATAAATACTCAAATACTATCATGTGTTATTTTTAAAATTTTCACAAATAAAAGGAAACATATGACATACTGTGCCTTTCATTCACTTATCAGATTTTGACTGAGCACTGATTTGTGTCAGTCACTATTTGGATACTTGGTATTAAAATATCTGGGGAAAACAAAATCTCTGCCTGTGTAAAATTTACCTCTAATTAGAAAAGTCATGTCTTAAACCATAAATGTAAAAACAAATAGATTATCTAGTAGGTTACAAATAAGACATTCCATGGAAAAGAAAAAAGAGTTAAAGAGTGTATTGGGAATGCAGAGACATGTCCAATTTGAGCAATGAATGAGAGTTATAGTAAAAAGTAGAGATAGTATAAACAATTATTTTGAGGAGTTGGACAATAAAAGCAGAGAATCAGTGCACAAGTTTGAAAGGATGGCAAACCCAGAAAGAATTTATTGTTGGTTTTTTGTTAATTTAGAAAATAGCTGAAAATGTAGACTACACTGTCAATCGGAAATAGAGACAGATTTCAAGCAGCTCAACTATGGGAATGCAGACCATAAAGGGAGCGGGCCACATATAAATAATGATTTGAGATTTCTTTGAGATAAGCAAAACATGAGGCCCCACCCCTTGATTGTATTAATGTGTATTTGTCTACACATATGCAAAACATATGGGTTTTATTTCTCCTTTTCTATGCTGTAAAAGGCTAATAAAATATAAATAAAGGAAATGGTCTAAGCCGCGTGACTTGGGTCTGTTGGCTCCTGAGGACTTGTTACAGGTAATTAAGATCTGCAGGGCACATTTATTTCAAAGTGGAGATTTTGAACATGGAAAATCCTTATGAGATGAACGGGAAGGCAAAACTAACTCCCTTGACTGCACTGGAAAAATTGACCAAAAATTGCCTTGAATGAAATAGTGTGATGCTTGAATCACTGTGATGACTAAGAACCAGATATGAAACCTCTGACCACAAGACTAAGTGCTAAGAATAAGTATGAAAGTGTTTCTTCTAAAATATTATAATAAGTTTTTCAATTGTGGCTAAGGATCCACAGCCCACAGAAAGGCTAATGAGGTACTAGATGAGCAATTACACATATTGTTAAAATATCAATCAGCAATGAATATTTCTGCAATTTGAGAAGAAAATTCAAATTAAATTTAATGAATATGTAATGTCTTTATGAAAGCTGTAGAAACTTACATCTGCACAATTTGAAGAAGAAAGTCTACGTGGAGGAAAATTGAGACTCCGTTATTCTTGTTTTGTTTTGTTTTGTTTCCTTTCTAGATATACAGGACAGTATGGTATATTTTGACGTATACATATACATATACATTATACATACATAGAATAAGTATAACTTACTGCAATTGAGATCCCATTATTGTGGTTGTATATGATATGCACTTACATTGGTCATGTATTCATATATAAGGATAGGAAAGATGATGACCAAGTCATTCTACTGTCTTTTTTCTATTCCCATCCTCCCTCCCTTCCCTTGATTCCCCTTTGTCTAGTCCAATGAGGTTCTATTCTTCCCCTCCCTTGCTGTGGAGAGGAGAGAACATTCTGCCTTTGCTTTGGGGACTGGATAAGAGATTCAGAACTGTATCAAAATTACTTCAGTGTATTATATCTATTGCAATCAGACAGATTTAGAACTAGTTCTGACTGCCTTTTCACTAACTCTAGGACCTTGAGTGGGGTACTTGGCCTCTCTGAGTCTCAGTTTCCTCTTTTTAAAGGAAAGGTACAAATAGTAATTTCAATTCATATTTGCTGTGAGAGTTTAACACAGAAAAAAATGCATAAGTTTTGTCCTTGGAATAAAATAATAGACATCATAATTTATTGATACTATAAATGGCATTGGAACCAGCATTGACATCTACAAAGTGCAATCTAGGACCACCACTAGGGAAATAGGAAAAGAAGAATTAAGTGCAAATATTACTTATTTACAAGGGCTGGACCTACTTAGAAACAATATTAGAACAACTATCATCAATAACTGTGAAGGGGAACATGTCTGCAATGACTGAAAAATGAAAACTAGCAAACTTTGACAATTAAACTTTATCAGGTTCTTACCTGGGCAAAAAAGCTCCCTTGTTGGATCAGGATGGGAGTATTGACTAAAAATAAGGAAATAGTAATCCCTGTTTGAAAGCATCACAGTGTAGATTAAATGAAATACATGTCTAAATTAATACCTGGCACATGGTAGCAATTTCCCCACCAGTCTTCTCACATATTACTTCATCTGCTTTCCCCCACCTACTTCCAAAGGAAAGACATCAACTGGAATTTTTTTTTCCATTTCTGATACTCTTTTATTTTCTAAGGAAATATGTTTTATTCATTCTCTCAAAACTAAAGACAATAGATATGAACAAAATATATGACAAAACCATGATAATTTTAAATGATTCTTTCTACATACATGAATGTTCTAATAACGGGTGCAGTTGGAAAAAATTGTAGCTACAAAAATTCCATTTATTTCCTATGCCTTTACTGAGTTGCTGAGGAATAAAAGCATATGTTAATTTTAAAATACCTTAAAGCAAATTTGAAAGATGTGAGATAAAAAATGCAGCTGCTCAAAGATAATTTCAGTACTTCCATAAAAACATGGACTTCATATCTGATATTTTTAAAAACTGAAAAAATAAGCTCATAGATTAGAAAGTTAGTAGATAGGGCTGGGGATGTGGCTCAAGAGGTAGGCGCTTGCCTGGCATGCGTGCAGCCCGGGTTTGATCCTCAGCACCACATTCAAACAAAGATGTTGTGTCTGCTGAAAACTAAAAAATAAATATTAAAAATTCTCTCTCTTTCTCTCTCCCTCTCTCTCTCACACTCTCTTTAAAAAAAAAAAAAAGAAAGTTAGTAGATATATTCCTTTCCTTCTAAAAGCTAAAAAAGAAAGGATTATGACTGTAGAGTTCTAAGAAGATAACAAAATAGAATATTGAAGTTATCCATAATTTTAGCATAATTCAGGTAAAAATTTTGACTAACAAAATTATCAAGACTACTTTTATTGATTTTTTCATATTTCTTTTATCTCCATCTCTTTAATAGTTTACAATGTGAATGTTCTTTAAATTAGTTGTTCATACCTATATCACCATCTATATTATTAGCTTATGTAGCAGTCATGTATCATTCATCTTTTATTCTTTCAAGTAATTCAAAATTAGTTGTTATTGGTATATATTTTTAAATGAACTTGTGCAGATTCACTATGAAAATGGGCTTGAATTTACCAATTTTTCCATTTAGTATAATTTGCCATAGATTCTATGACTTCTATTTTAAATTTCTCATTGATTATGAATCAGAGGGAAAAAAATGGGTAACTTATGCAGTGAGTTTTGTGTGAAATTTTAAATACTAACAGATCCATTGTTTAAAGTAAGAAATATTCTCCATTGGTTTTGTTGTTTGTTTTGTTTTAATAAAGTAGTATGGCTGGAATGTTTGGAAATTCAATAAAGGTGATGAAAACTAGAGAATGCTTTGAATATCTGCCTTAAGAAAGGAAGGTATATCCAGGGAAATAACTGAATGGTTTTGTTGGGGGTTGTGGAGACAGCTAAGAATATCAAGACAAGGAAACAAGTGCTCGTGATTGCTATAGACTGCCACTGTTTCTAAAGCATACCAGATTAGAAGGCATGTGGAGAGGTGAATAGCTAATGTGCCCTCATACCTAATCATTTTTAGTATTGCAATAATAAAAGATAAAGAGATTTTGAATCACTATAAAATCCTGAATTTATAAACTACTTTTCTTGCCAGAACAAGTAGGTGTCATTGAACTCAGACACTGAACTTGGAATGAATTCCAAAGTAAGCCTTTCAGTCATGGGTCTTATGAGGAATGTCAAGTGCATGCTGGCTTTTAAGGAAAACAATACCAAAATATTATTCCTAAGGAGTACTTGCCTCTCTCTCTTTCTCTATCTCTGTCTCTCTGTCTCTGTCTCTCTCTCTCTTTCTCTCTGTCTCTCTGTCTTTCTCTCTCTCTCACACATACACATACACACACACACACACACACACACACAGAGAGAGAGAGAGAGAGAGAGAGAGAGAGAGAGAGAGAGAGAGACTTCAGTGGCAGAATTGAAGTTCTCAGATTAGATCTTTAAGAAATCCCACAATAATTGTTTATTTAGTATTTCCTAGAATTCAAGTCAGTGTGTGTGTGTGTGTGTGTGTGTGTGTGTGTGTGTATGGTACCTATGTATCAAGATCTCATTCAGGTACCAATCAATTTGACTTTGACTTTCCTTGGTATATAGGCATGGATATAAATGAGACAAATTATTTAATCATTTTCAATGTTAATAAATCCATTAAAAATTATAAATTCTATAGAATTTCTAACCTGTTCTAAATAAATACAAATGTATCAGCTGTCCTGACACAGAGCAAGCCTGGAACTGCTGCCTTGATTTGGAGTCCAGATGTCAGTAGACTGCACCACCCTTCATGCCCATGTCTTAGGGGAGAAGTACACACTCCCCAGGTTAAGATATTTCCAGACAGGAAAGTTTATACATTGTTTTCTCATAGTAAAATGTCAATGATTTAGATGAACTACACACTCACTTTTATGTTTGTTAGATTTCTTTCAAAAGCACATTATCAGTGTGCCATCAAGTCTCATTTATAAAACAAAAGAATCTATCTGGTAAGGTGGCACACACCTGTAATCCCAGCGTCTCTGAAGATTGAAGCAAGGTGGGCCTGCCTGGGCAACTTAGTGATACCCTGTCTCGAAAATAAAAATATGAAAGGACTTGAGGTGTAGCTCAGTGGTAGAGCATCCCAGATCAAATTAAACACAGAATAAATTAAGAGAAAAAAAATGCTGCCAGAATTCAAACTTTTCAACTAAAACAGAGCTAAATATTTCATATTATTATCAACTTTGTAAATGTTTTTTTTTTCATTTGCAGAATTTATTATTTAGGGGTTTTAGATATAGAGAAAAATTGAGTAGCTAGTACAGGATTCATGTGTATATACAATTTCCCTTACTTTAACATCTTGCATTAGGGTGGTACATTTGTCCCAATTAATGAACCAATATTGACATATTGTTATTAACTAGCCCTTGATTTAAACTAATATTCACTCTATTCTTTTTTATACTGTTTGCACAGTTCTATTGATTTTGTCAAACATATAATATCATATATTCACCAATAGAGTGCCATACAGAATAATTACACTGTTCTAAAAGTCCATATGCTTCATCTATTTAACTCTCCCACCAGAAACCACTGATCCTTTTACTGTCTCTACTCTTTTCACTTGTCCAGAATGTCATGTATTTGAAATCATTCAGAACAATTTTTTGGGGGGGCTAGCCATGTACGTTTAAGTTTCCTACATGTTTTTCAAGTCTTCATAACTCATTTATTTTTGTTACAAAATCATGTTACTTTGCATTGGATGTGCTTTGGTTTAACTGTCTCCCGATTGATGGATATCTTGTTTCCTTCCAAGTATGGGCAATTATGAATACAACTGTTGAAACATGATTTACAGAATTTTGTGTAGATGGGAGTTTCAGCCCAACTGAGAAATATTGAAGAAAGTGGCTGCTGGATCATATGAAGTGACTGTACTTAGATTTGTGAAAAATTATCAAACTGTCTTTCAAATGGATTGAACAATTTTTAATTCTTACTGGTAATGAATAAGAATTCCAGTTATTCTGCATTCTAGATAGCATTGTATACATTCATTTATTGTAGGGGTTTTAGCCATTTTAATAGGTTTATAATGGTCTATGTTGTTTTAATTTATGATTACTTCATAACATATAATGTTGAGCATCTTTTCCTAGCTTATTTGCCATTTGTATTATCTGTACAGATATTTTATGCAGTTTTAAATTGCCTGTGTTTTTCTTACTGGTGGGCTTAAGGGTTCTTTGTATGTTAGACACAGTCCCTTATAATAATTTTGTTTTGCATATATTTTATTCCAGTTTAAGGCTTGTTTTTTTTTTCATTTTCTTAAGAACTTTTTATTTGGTTGTTTTTTAACTTTTCTTTTTTAAAATATATATATGACAGCAGAATGCATTACAATTTTTATTACACATATAAAGCACAATTTTTCATATCTCTGTTTATATACAAAGTATATTCACACCAATTAGTGTCTTCATACATATACTTTGGATAATAATGATCATTGTATTCCACCATCATTTCTAACCCAATGATCTCTCCCTTCCTCTCCAACCCATCTGCCATATCTAGAGTTCATCTATTCCTCCCATGCTCCCTCTCCCTATCCCACTATGAATCAGCTTCCTTATATCAGAGAAAATATTCAGCATTTGGTTTTGTGGGATTGGCTAACTTCACTTAGCATTATATTCTCTAACTCCATCCATTTACCTTCAAATGCCATGATTTTATTCTCTTTTATTGCTGAGTAATATTCCACTGTGTATATATGCCACATTTTTTTTAAATTTATTCATCTATTGAAAGGCATCTAGGTTGGTTCCACAGTTTAGCTATTGTGAATTATACTGCTATAAATATTGATGTGGCTGTGTCCCTGTAGTATGCAAATGAAAACCATTCTAAGATTTCATCTTACTTCAGTCAGAATGGCAGCTCTTATGATGACAAACAACAATAAGTGTTGGAAAGGATGTGGGGAAAAATGTACACACATACACTGCTGGTGGGACTGCAAATTGGTGTAACCAATATGGAAAGCAGTATGGAGATTACTTGGAAAATTTGTAATGGAATCACCATTTGACCCAGCTATCCCACTCCTTGGTCTACATCCAAAGGACTTAAAAACAGCATACTACAAGGATGACTTTTACATAGCAGAAGTTTTTTGTTTTTTTTTTTTTTCCTTTTTCAAAAAATTTCTTTTTAGAAATATCTTTGTTTATTAACTTATTTTTTTACGTGATGCTGAGCCTCGAACCCAATGCTTCACATATGCGAGGCAAGCGCTTTACCACTGAACTACAGCCCCAGTCCCAGAGGATTTTAATTTTGAAATTGTCAGACATTGTTTTTTTTTCTTTCATAGATTATGTTTTTGGTATTGAAATAAAATTTCTTGTTATCATCTAGAACTTTTATAGACTTGCATTTAATATTTAACCCTCTGGTCAACTTCAATTTTTGTAAAATTATGTAACTGGATTTATATTTTTTGTTAGAGTTGTCCTGTTGTTCCAACATATTTGTTGTAAAGATTATCACTTCTCCACTGAATTTTCTTTACTCCTTTGTCAATGATCAATTGGCTACATTTGCATAAATCTAATTCTGGGATCTTAATCCTGATTCATTCAGCTGTTGGTCTATTTTTTTCACCAATATCACATCAATTTGACCCTGTCATTTTATAGTAAACCTTCAAGTTGGGCAGTTTTAATCCACCAACTTTTTTCTTGTTCAGTAATTTTTTGTTTTATCATTAGAATCAGTTTGTCAATATTCACAAACTAACTAGCTTGGGTTATTATTAGTTTTGAATTGAGTTTATAGATAAAGTAGAAATCATTGACCTCTTAATTATATAATGTCTTGTTACAAAAGGATTTGAACTGCCTTTTCGTATATGTAGACCTTCTTTGATTTTCTTCATAAGAATTTAGTACATATTTTATTAGATTTATAACTAAGTTTTTCATTTCTTTGGTGCTAATACAAACAGTGTTGTGTTTTTAATTTAAAATTTCTGTAATTTATTACTGCCATATAGGAAAACAATTGACTTTTACATATTAATAGTGTATTTGCATCTTATTTTCCTTCTCAATCTGTGTAGTTTTATTTCCTTCCCTTGTCTTATTGAATCTTTTCCAATATGTGTTCAATGCTAATCCCCAACTTGGCATTGCTTTTGCCAAGTTCCACAGATTTTTATTTTAACTTAGTTGAAAATATTCCTAGATTTCCCTTGACGATTTTTTAACCAAAATATTATTTAGAACTTGTTACTTAGTGTAAAATATTTTATAATTTCTTAGGTATCTTTCAGTAATTGATTTCCAGCTCTATTCTACCATGGTCTGAGAGCATATTGTATTATTTCTATTATTTTAAAAATTTGAAGGTATATTTTGTGGCCCAAAATGAGGTTTATCTTGGTGAATGTTTTCTGTGAACTTAAGAAGAGTGTATATTCTGCTATTGTGGAATGAAACAGTGTATAAATATTAATTTCCCATTTATTGATGATACTGTTATTTAAACCACAATCATTAATTTTTCATCTGCTGAATCTGTCAATTACTAAAAGATAGGTTCTGAAAATTCTATTACACTGAGATTTCAACATTTCTTGCAGTTCTTTCAGGTTTTACCTCATGTATTTGTATTTTTTCCTCCATTTATACATGTTAGATATTTTTATGTCTGTTTAGAGACTTGACCAGTTTTGTTGTTGTTGTTGTTTAATGTCCTTGTTTGTCCTTGGTAATAATAGTACTTGTTCTGAAACCTGTTTTGAATTTAATCCAGCTACTCTAACTTTCTAACTTCCTTCTACTCAGTGTTTACATGATGTGTTTTTCTCCAATGCTGTATTTTTATTTATTTACTTACTTATTTATTTAGGAGGGCAGATATATCAGGCATTGAACTCAGGGGCACTCAACCACTGAGCCACATCCCAAGCCCTATTTTGTATTTTATTTAGAGACAGTATCTCACTGAGTTGCTTAGTGCCTCTCTTTTTGCTGAGTCTGGCTTTGAACTCACAATCCTCCTGCCTCGGCCTCTCAAGCTGTTGGAATTACAGGTGTATGCCATCATGCCCGGCAATACTGTACTTTTAATCTATGTCTTTGTTTAAAATGAATTTCTAGTAACAAAGCAAAAGACATATTTTGGGGTCTTGTTTATTTTCCACTTTGAAAGTCTGTTCTCAATTGATGCATTTAGACAATTTACATTTAAGATGATTGGTTATAAATTTAGATTAATGACTACATATTTTAAACTATTTCTATTTGTATTTTTTGTATTCTTTGTATTTTTTTCTTATCTTTTTTTGTCTTTTTTAGTTTTGATTTTTATTGTTTTTCTGCCTCCTCTGGCTATAATTAAACAGTTAATGTGATTACACTGTCTCTCCTCTCTTAATATATTAACTACATATTTTTAAAATTTTATTATTTGTTCTGTTTAGATATATTGATAGTAGGGTATATTCTGACATATTATACATTGCATGGAGTATATATCAGCTATTATTAATTCAATTATTTTTTTTCTTCTTATTTCCCTCTTTTTTCTTTTGGCATTCCCATTACATACATGTCATACTTTTGTAACTGTCCCAGTTATTTAATGTCTGTTTCTTTCTTGTGTTTTCATTTCCATTTGGGAAGTTACTATTGATATCTTCAAGCACACTGATTATTTTTTGTTGATGCTCATTCTAAAGGTAGGCCAATTAAAGTCATTCTCATTTCTATTACAGTACTTTTGGTTTCTAGATTTTCTGTCTCTGTGCTTAGATTACCCTTTGTTTATTTCATGTTGTCTTATTTTTCATTGGAGCTCCTAAAAATTATAAAATTATAAAATTTCATATTCTCAAATCTGTGTCACATACAAATTTGGTTCTAATATATCTTCAGACATTGTATTGATTTTTTGTTTGCTTCTTTATTTAGATAGCTGTGTGAAATTTTGGTTGAAAGCCAGTTGACAAAGACTAGGTAATATGAACTGATATAAGTGTCCTTTTAGCCTGAGGTTCATGTTAGTTTGGCCAGGAGCTGGGGTGCATTTAGTGTTTACTGTAACTACAGTTGCCACATATGCCTCAGGTTGCCCAAGTTTCTGTTTTTACTTATTTTGATTTTCCTTTCCCTTTTTCTTTTGGAGGCTTAAGGATTCCTTACAAAGTAAAATCTGTGTCTTTCATTTCTCTCAGTTGTAATCCTTGAGGTTTTCTTTGCTTGATCTTTGGTATTAGGGATTAGGGATTAAACCTAAAAGTGCTTTACCACTAAACTACATGTCCAGTCCTTTTAATTTTCTTTTTCTTTTTTCTTTCTTTCTTTTTTTTTTTTTTTTTGAGACAAGGTCTTGTTAAGTTGTTAGGGTCTCACTAAATTGATGGGACTGGCCTAGAACTTTCGATCTTCCTGTCACAGCCTCCTGAGTCACTGGGATTACCATTGTGCGCCACCACACATGATTAATTGACAGTTTTTATACTAGAGCCCTGTTAATGTGCCAGTGAATTGTTGAGAAGGTGAAGTGTCCTCACCATTAGCGTTCTTATGATTAAATCTCTGTTTTGTATCAGGCAAATCTCAGTTTCCTGTAATTCATTCACCTGTGAACTTCAGCAATGCCTTTTAGGTGATTTTGCCCTAAACCTTATGTAAGATAGGAAGGCTAGATGGTGCTGGAATGGGGTAATTTCCCCTTCTTCAGGTTCCACAAGGTATGGTGAAGTAGCTTAGCTTGAAAGGCAGACTTTTGTTAGGAAGGAGAATCTTTCTTTAGTAAGGTTACTTTTCACCTGGGATTTTTCCAAAATGTTTATAGCTTTATCCCCTTTGCCTGAAACTAGGGAGGTTTTTTGTTGTTGTTGTTCATTTTTTTTTTTAATTTGTTTTGTTTTTTCTATATGTGCCTAGGGTTAGGATTAAAACCTGCGGGGATTCCTGAGGATAAAAACCCACAAAAGTGGGAGGACTAGCTGAAAACTGGGCCTCAAGGTATTTAATTCTCAATCTACTCCACTCTCAACCTACAAAACTTAATGAAAATTACTGTCCCCAGTCTTTATTGGCCACAGCAACTTCTGCTTCAGGTGAGTTGATTTCAGCTTCCTATCTATAAGCCACTCCCTTTATATTTTGAGGTGGTCATTCATCCTGTGACCTCAATTTCCTGATAAATCTAAGGAAAGATCCTGGTTTTCAGTTTGTCATCTTTATTTTTCTCATGAGGGTGAAGTGATGATTTCCTTCCTTTTTACATGTTTCAAACAACCTGAAATTTTACAAAATATTTTGTTAAGAATTTAAAAATCAAATGTATGGCAACTCATAAAGCTAATAATGCAGTCGGATAGAGAAAAATGTGAACTATCTAATGTTTGTTTTGAAATAAAACTATTTTTATTTCTAATAAACATTGGATAATTATTTTGTGTTTTTCAAAATTTACAAAATTTCCTCTGCTTTCTTAATCTAAAAAATGAGTATTAATGAAACCTACACATTTTTAGAATGAGGTAAGCCTGTTAAGAAATGCTCTAACTCATTGGTAGAATAATTAATTACCTTTAAAATAGTCATGTGGTCTATTCTGTAGTCAAGTACCTTTCACTGTGAAAGAATTGGTGAGTTTCTATATAAAAAGAACTAAGAAGTCCTTGAAGTGAAGCATTTTCATTTCCTTTCTAATGCCGCTTACTCTGTCTGAAGGTCTTTTTCCAGAGTCCTGGCTCACTAACTTCTGTTCCTTTTATTACAAGTGTTTGCATTTCTGACTCATCTATAGCCTTATAAGCTCTTTGTGGTACAGAATAAAGCTCTTTATCATCAGTGTCTCAATGGCATACCAAACTTGAATTTTGAGCCAGGAACAATATTGGGGAATTCTTAATTCAAAAACCAGGCCCTCTTCATTTTCCAAAGACAAGTAAAAGAGAATATAATGAAATGGATCGAGTAAGTGGAGTGAGTGAGCAAAGTGACAGGCACAGTGGTAAGAGACTGCAGGTGCTTTCTTCTTACTCCCTACTGAATCTACCATCCTCAATACACTAGCTATAGCCTTATGAATTCCTGTAGATTTATATTAATTGGCTCCAAGCTCAGAAGAAGCAGCAGCATTGTTTTGATTGACACCCAGAGTCTTAGTGAAGAATAATATATGGGAGAACAGGAAGTTGTCATTTGGTCATTTTTTATATGGGTATTTTTAAAAATAATTTTAGTATTATTCTTATGGAGAAGTAATAGTATAGAAATGCTTATCTTTTATATTCAATTTAGGGATGATTTGTATAGCCCATTGCCCTAGCCATTTTTTGGTGACTATAAAAAAATATCATAAATTGGGTAGTGTGTAATGTAACAGCAATTTATTTCTTATGGTTCTGGTACCTGGGAAATCCAATATCAAGGCACCAGTAGATTCAGGGCCTAGTGAGGACTCACATTCTTACATGATGAAAGGGCTAAGGCCGCACTCTGGGTCTTCTTTTTAGAAGAAAACTCATTACTTCTCAAGAGTACCACCACCTAGCATTTGTGATCAGGTTTCAGCCGATGGATTTAGATAGAATGCAAATATTCACAGTATAGCAGCAATCAAGTTCTGATCACTAGAGTTTTTGGTATTTGTTTATTGACATTAAGTTTATATTTTCAACAGTTTAAACTCTAGTATTGACACTTGCTTTTTTTCAATATCTCATAAGAGTCATAAGGAAATGCCAATGCTCTAATGTGACTGCACTGTTGGAGAAAGAGTAGGATAAGGAAGCTCTCTCCCAGAAATCTTGTCCAAGTGGTTACAGTTAAGGTGTCAACCTTCATCTAAATGCTACATCATAAGAGAAGCTGGCCTTCATAATATAATATAAAGTAGACTTTCATTTTTCTCTATATAACCATTGAGCTACTATTGATGCTTCATAAATCCTGACTTGTAATTGTGAGCCCTGATGTATTTATATGTTTCTTATATGGAGAAAAACTTGCGGAGATCATGTTGATGTGAAATTATCAAAGGAAAACCTGCTATACTTCATAAGACAGTATTATTTCTCCAAAAATGTTCTACTTCGTTTTCCTGTATAATATAGTAACTTTCTGAAATAGTTCTTGATGCTAAATACACAAAATGACCAAGTCATACTAATTCCTTGATTTCAAGCAGCTTAACATTCCAAACAAGTAACAGAACCCAACAAAACTAACACATGTTTTAGACAAAGTGGGCAATAGGGGACAAAGGAGGTTCAGAATTTTTTCCCTTTTATTTTTAAAATATTTTCTATCCAATAAATACATATGTTCATGTTTAATATATCAGGCATTATTGGAGTCTGAAGCACTGGCCTGCCCTTGTCCTTCATCTGTTCTCCTCCTCCTTCCCCTGCAAGTCTCTGATTACTGTTTCTGTGATGAGTCCTCTGACCCTTCCTACTTCCTCCATTTCCCAGCCATGTCTTAATTAGTCCGATCTTGATGGAGCACATGCAGCCACCTCTGCCTGTTGACCTTACAAACACACCAGATCCACTGACCTAATGCCAGTGTGTATTATGTGTCAAAAAGAAGGAAAATTTCCCCATTTCAAAATTCAATAGAATAGTCCTGGATGCTATTAGAATGCAAATGTCCCTTCAGGTGAACTGCCAAGGAAAATAGTACTTCCTGTTTGAAGAAAAATAGGTCACTGGTTCTCTGCCCTCTCTTACCCTGTTTCCCTCTTTCCCCTCCCTCCCATCCCAAATAAAGACAACAAACATTAGAATTTATTTATATGTATTGATGTTGTAGGTCTAGGTGAAAAGAAGTAAACTGTTCCACTGCTCTATTCATAAACAAACAAACAAGCAAAAATGTCAGGCATTAATATTTGGGAGTTTTTAATATCAATCCATATAGATGGATAAGAAGTGAGATGTGCTTTTTCCTCCCTGCCCTTAGTTTCAGTGCTAACTTACAGAACCTGTCCAGAGCATATGAGAAACAGAAATCCTTGGTGCAATTAAGGTGTTTTAAATAATCAATTATGGAATTCTATAGAGCTTGGTGATTGACTGTTGAGGAGAAGTAATTTAAAATCTGGGAAGTTGACATTGAATGCTTCCCATTATTTCACTGAAAAGGCACAAGAAATTATGATTATCCTGAACATTAAAAAATGAATTTCCATTTGTGTATATTTTTCATGTTAGAAAAAAATTAAAAATACTATAAAGTGAAAATTTTAATGCATTAAAATGCATTGGTAAACTATTTATTGTATATACTTATGGAGCACAATGTGATGTTTTGATCCATGTTTTGTACACTCTGGAATAATTAAAATCATGCCAAATAATGTATCTACTAATTCACATATTTATATGTTTGTGATATAACATTTAAAATATATTTTAAGCAATTTTCAAGTACACAGTACATTAATATCAACTATAATCACCATGCTGTATCTTGAAACTGGAACCCTTGATCAGCATCTCTCTCTTAGTGGCCCACCCATACACACAAGCACAGCTCCTGATAGCCACACTGGTACTTTCTACTTCTATGGGTTTTTGACTTTTTTTACTTTTTTGGATTTTAGAATCTACATAAAATGAAATCACGTAGTACCTGTCTTTTTGGTCTGCTTATTCCACTCAGCAGAATACCCTTAGTTTATAGTTTTATTTGTTTTGTAGCAAATGGCAGAATTTTCTTCTTTCATAAGACTAAATAATATTTCATTGTATATACATACCACATTTTCCTTATGTGGTTCTTTATTTATTTTATTTATCTATTGAAGGAAATTTAGGATGTGCCCATACCATGGCTTTTAAAATTATACTCCAGTAAACATAGGGGTACAGGTGTCTTTTTGAGACCCTAAATTCAATTCCTTTGGACAAATACTCCAAAATTGGAATAGATCGAGTCAAAAGGTAATTCTATTTTTAAATTTTAAAGAAAATTTTATGCTATTTCAATGATGACTGGCTACTTATAATCACACCAACAGCATATCAGAATTAAATCTTCTTTACATCCATCCAAGGTTTCCTTGTTTTGTTTTCCCAATAGCTATTCTAAGGGATGTGAACTAACACCACACTCTGGTTTCAACTTGCATTTCCCTGATAAGCAGTGATAATTAGCACTTTTTCATTTACTATTGGCCATTTATTTGTCCTCTTTGGAAACTAATAATATATTTATTTGTTTTTCTTCTTTTCTTCATGTTTAATTACTGTTTTTACTTTGGAGTTATATGAGCTCCTTCTATGTTTTGACTATTAGCCACTTTCCAGATACATGGTTTGCAAATCCATACATGGTTTGTCCTATTCTGTAGGTTGATGGGTTTTTTTTTTTTCATTTTGTTGATCGTTTCATTTGTTTTACAAATTTTTATTTGGTTATTTGTTTAATGTTGTGTCATTTGTTTATTTTTGCTTTTATGATTGTGCTTTAGTGTCCTTTCCAAATATTTGTTGCCAAGACCAAAGTCAAATGCCACAGTCTGGCTGCAGCAAAATAAGCGGGGTGGTGACGAACAACTTGTGTAGATTGATACAGCAGGAGTGGAAGCCCTTTATTGTAAGACAACAGAGGTATTTATACATTCCACACAGCTTATCTTAATTAGTATAAACTAGATACAGCAGTCAACCAATAAGAAATCTCCACACCTAATGGCTCGCTGGCATTACTTCACAAACCACTCCCTCTGGCAAAATGCCAGGCACCATCCTGACTTGTTTACAGACTCTAACAGTCAAAGAACTTACTTCCTAAGTTTTTTTTTTTTCTAGGAGTTTTACTGTTTTAGGTCTTATGTTTTAAATTTTTATTGCATTTTCATTTGATTTTTGTATATGATGTGAGGTAAGAGTTCAATTTTATTTTGTTACATGTGTTTACCTACATTATTTATTAAAATACCCGTTTCCCGTTTTGTATTCTTGGCACCTATGATAGTTTGAATGTCACCTTGTCCCTTCAAAACTCATGCTGAAATGGGATTCCCAACATAATGATGCTGCAAGGTGGGGAGATTTTTAACTGATCTTTGGCTCATGCAGGTTACACTCTAAGGAAGCAATTAATGCTGCTCTGGAAATACCAGGCTACTTTTCATGGCAGTGACAGATTTCTTGTTCTCATTGTACTGGATTGATCACTGCAAAAATGGGTTGTTAAAAGCCAGGTCACCCCTTGTGTTTTCCCTTCCATAGATTCCTGTTTGCTCTTTTGCTTTTCTGCTATGTAACAATGCAGCACCAGGCTTTCACCAGGTCAGCAGCTGCCAGTGGAATGCTTTTGAACTTATCACCTCTACAACTGTGAGCACAAATAGACTTCTTTCCTTTATAAATTACCTAGTCTCTGGTATTATGTCACAGCAAATTAAAATAGCACCCTTTCAAACAGAATTTGACTATATATGAGTGGGTTTATATATAAGCTTTCTATTTTGTTCCACTTATCTGTTTGCTTTTATGCCAGCACCGTATATTTTGATTAAAACAAAATTTTAGTAGATTTTGAAAGTAGACAATATTATGTCTTTATCTTTTTTTCTTTATATATAGAACCAAAATGACCCTGTATAGACAAAGCAATCTTTAACAAAAGAACATGTAATTTTTCTATTCTTGTGAAGAATACAATTGGGATTTTGTTAGTGATTGCATTGAACTTGATCACTCTGGGTAACATGAACATTTTAGCAATATTAAGTTTCCACTTCATGAATAAGGATATTGTTTCATTTATTTGTGTCTTTTGAAATTCTTCTGTCTGTTTTGTACCTTTAGTTTAACCTAAATGATGCGAAAATTTTAAAATCTTACAATATTAAAAACAATTCCTTGGGGCTGGGGATGTGGCTCAAGCGGTAGCGCGCTCGCCTGGCATGCATGCGGCCCAGGTTCAATCCTCAGCACCACATACAAACAAAGATGTTGTGTCCACCGAAAACTAAAAAATAAATATAAAAAAAAATTCCAAATAAAAAAATGCACATATACAATAATATAAGTTTAATTCATATGAAATATATTTACAAATATAATTTGTAATAATATATAGTACATACACAAATGTAACATATAATAACATAAATACTATAATACAAAATACCAGAGGGGATAGGTTGAAGTGAAAGCACAATTAAGTGCTATACTGCCCAACACAGTAGCCACTAGCCACATAAGACTGTATAAATTTTAACTGATTAATTAAAATTAAATAATATTAAATATTTATGTCTTTAGTCCCAATATTCACATATGCTCAATAGCCACTTATGTATACTAACTACAATATGGGATGGCACAGATATAACAAGTTTTCATCATTTTTGGAAAACACTGACCTAAGAATTATGAACCTAATAATTTATATTACACACTAATGAATCAAAGATGAATTTTAAAATCCATGGCATAACCACTATAGAAATAGCAAAAATATTTATATTTAATATTTATATTTTATAAATAATAAAAATATTTATATTTAATTTATATTTAATAGCAGGTAAAATAGAGCAATAATAATAAGTACTTCACTAATTAACAAGAATATACAAATGGAAAAAGAAGTAGATATATAGTAGATGACAGTAGAAAACATGGAGTAAGAATGGAAAACAAAATCACATGTAAATCAAACATTTTATTAAATATGAATAAATCACAAAGACTTTCAAAAGCTATTCGACCTTTGTAGAAATTAATAACATGATCCTAATTTATATGAAAATTCAAAAGACCTAGAATACAAAACAAAGTTTACATACTTATTTTATTACAAAAATGTACAATAAAAATCTACAATATAGTTTTACATTTTCAGCAATCAAGGAGTGGTATAGACATAAGGATAGATTTTTCTGGAAAATTACCAAGATAGTTGATGAGGTAAATGTAGTGTACTTAACAAATAATGTTGGATAAATGGAGCCCATCTGTAAATAAGAAGGAAGAAGAGAATATTGATTTTTACTCCACACCTTACATACAAAAATAAAACACAATGGTTGTAGAACTAAACATGAGATTACAAAACTATAAAACTACATAAAAGAAAACACAGGGGAAAATATTGATAATATTGGATTAGGATAATTTTTTATGTTTGACACTTAAGACAATTTATAAAAGAAAAAAATATGATAAATTGAACTTCTAAATTTTCGGTGTTGAAAAGACACTTAAGAAAATTAAAAAGCAACTTAGACACTTGGAAAACATAGGTGAAAAGACTTGTATCCAAAATGTATAAAGAGCTCTTATAACTCAACAAGACAAAAAAAAAAAAAGCAAAACCCTTAAAAAAACAATGAAACATCTGAATAAACTCTTTATCAAATAAGATATTCAAGTGGAAAATAAGCACATAGTACAATGTTCAACATGATTTTTCATTAGGTAAATTCAAATTCACAGCACAAATGATATGCCATTGCACATCTATCAGAATAGGTTAGAACAAAAGTATTCTGGCCATAATGATATTGGAAAGTATAAAAAAAAAATGAAGATCTTTACCTTGCTGGTGGAAATGGAATTTAGCAAGACAGCTTTGAAAGTTTCTTAAAACACTGACATCGATTTACCATATAGGTAAGTTATTTCACTCCTAGATATCTACCTAGGGAAAACAAAAACTAATGTCCCTCCCTAACTAGTATATAAAAGCTGAGAACAGAATTTGTCTTGGTCCTTTCAGATTGTTAAAACTAAATATCATAAGTTGAGGATTTTATTAAAATAGAAATTTGTTTCTCACAGTTCTAGAGGCTGAGAAGTTCAAGATCAAAGCACCAGAACCCTGTTCTCTAGTAATTTCCCATTTCCTAGTTCATAGAAGATGATTTCTTAAGTTCTCACATGGCAGGAGACAAAGTACTTCTATGTGGCCTCTTTTATAAGTGTGTTTATTTTATTGATAGTGCCTCTGTCCTCATGATCTCATTACCTCCCAGCCACCTCATATCTAGATACCACCATACAGGGAATTAGGCTGCAACAAATGAATGGGAAGGGTCAAGAATATTAAGATTAAAGCAAGCATTAAATATAACAAAGAAACACCAGATATGCCCATCAATTATGAAAAGGTAAAGGAAATGTAGTATATTGACCTAATAAAATATTTTGCAACAGTATGGAAGAAAGACCATAGATGCATGCTACAAGATGAATGAACATCAAAAGTACGCTACTGAAAGAAGTTATACACAAATAACTATATATGAACTAATATACAAATATATATATACACACAAATAATTATATATAACTAATATGAATGAATTTCATATAATTTTTATTTATATGAAAATTAAACATAATTTAAATAAAATTCATAACAAAAAAGTAACCTAAAGTAAATCAGACTAATTATTCAAAGTTGAAAAAGGAAAATTTACTTGATGATTATAGAAGTCAAAAGATAAGTGAACTTTTAGCAAGGAAAGGAAATACTTGGGAAAGGATTGGTGAGCAGTATTTGAAGTGCTGGTAATAGTCTGTTTCTTGATTAAATTATGTTTAGTCTGTGAGAAGTGAGCTTTCCACCTGTTTTGTGCAGTTTTCTGCATGAAGGCTATACATCAAAATTTTCCTGAAATCAGGAAAATGTAAACATTATATAGGTTAGAAATTTTAAAAATATATATAAAATCTAGATAATACTCTCTTTTTAAAATTTTTAATTTTAATTGTTAATGGATCTTTTTTTTTTTTTTTTTTTTTTTTTTTTACTTATATGTGGTGCTGAGAATTGAATCCATTGCCTCACATGTCCTAGGCAACCACTCTGCCCCTGAGTGGCAACCCCAGCCTTATGCAATACTCTTTAGAGAAATTCAAAGAGAAATAAGTGTATATAAGTTTTATGTTTTAAACATAAAATGGAATGCACACAATTATCTTATCTTTAATAAAAAAGAAAATCAACTTTTGAACTACAATATATAGGGAAATTATATTCCACTTAAAATATCTAAGAATCATGGGGGGGGGAATTAGATTTAAATATATGTTTAATTGTAGAATTATAGTGTTTTTAAGCATTACAATGAACTTTTTATAATTTTGGTTTCATTGAAATTATTACTTCAATTTTAGTGTTATTCTTGGGATATTATATTCTAAGGATTTAATTTAATTTTGGTTTCTCTGTAAATTTGTCACTTCATTATTCCTAATATGAAAGTTTATACATTGTTCATTTTATACATTCACTCAGTTGAAAACAAAATGTCACTGAATTAGGAAATAAGGCCCTCCAGAGGACCAGCCTCTCCAGCTTCAACTCCTACTGTGCTTGCTTTGGCTTTCAGCACTCTAGCCAAACTGACTTTTCCATTTTTTTTTTTTTTTGTGTGTGTGTGTGTTTGTGTGTGTCATGCTTTTGGAATCTATAAGAAAAAGCTCCAAAAGCAGAGCACTCTTTTTTTAAAACCACTGATGCTCTTCTGAATGCCAACTGTGGTTGATTGCCTGAATTATTGGCCCTGAATTTTCATACCTCTCTGCACCCATAACTTTTGGTTATGCCCTTTGCCCACTGACTCTGGGCCAGGCCCTGTGGCATATTTTGACTGCTGGGAAAGTAGCAAACTTGCAACAAGCGAAGGCTTGAGAAAGCAATTAAGTGTTCTCACTATTTTGCCCTTCTGCCAAGCCTGCTGGAAGATAAGGACTGGTGCAAAGCTAAATCACTCCAGATGTCCCAGCTATGGGTACTCTATACCATACAGCAGACTTGTGAAAGAGTCCAGTCAAGATACTGAGAGCCTGCTAGCAGAGATACTGCTGATGACAGGCCCATGAGGGAACCCAGTTGAGGCTAGAAGAAGCTCCTAGCTAATCTGCATGTTTGTGAACTACAATTAGTATTTTAAGCCATCAAATATTAGAGGTAGTTTGTTATGAAGCATCATTCTAGCAAGACACTGATGCAACCACCATTCACTTCATAGATTTTCTTTGCCATACCTAGCAAGAATCAGAAGAATGCCACAGAAAATGAGCCATAGCAGTCTTCTGCTTTGAGGTGATCTCTCTCTCTCTCTCTCTCTCTCTCTCTCTCTCTCTCTCTCTCTCTCTGTGTGTGTGTGTGTGTGTGTGTGTGTGTGTGTTTGTCTGTGTGTAATTATGCCAAATATAGCTGCATCTCTAACAAATTAAAACCTGAAACTGACACTGACATTATCATTTATTTGTAAAAAAATTATTTCTGCTTAAAATGTTATGGGCTCCAAATATATACACACAAAAGTAGTAGCTGCTGATCTCTTCCACGGTGCACATCCCCGCAATTTCTTCTTCATGGGACCACTTAACCCACAGTCTCCTATGTTTACTGCATTTCTGCACCATCAGTTTGCAGACCACTCTTCATTCTTTACACCTAAATCATGGCCTCTTGGATGACCTTCTGGACTTCCCTAAATCAGTCAACGTATTCCCATTTCATGATATAGTTCTTCTTAATAGCATTCTTCACATGATAGTTTTATATTTCTTTTTGAATGTTAGTTATCTGTTCTTACCCTAGATTTTAAGTTCCATGGGAGCAAAAATAAATGCATACTTTTGCTCACCATTTTGTTCTACCACGGGACATAATGTTTAGTTCATAAAGTACCATAATGAGTTGGTGATTGGATGAAAAAAATTAAATTAAAGTTATTAAATAACCAGTGAAAATTTAATTTGAAAATTTAACACTGTATTTGTAAGTATACTTGCAAAAGATAATTTTTGTTATTCTATTTTACTTTTCCATAGTAAGGATATTGGATATATTTGAAATTTTATAAACTAAGCAAATTAAATGAATAAAATTATCTTGAAAATTTGAGAAGATCCTGCAAACAGAGTAAAGACATGAAACTTTTGAGGACTTGAGCTACATTATGAAAATTATTTTTATCCATTAAAATATAAAATGGTGCACCTTAATAATTATTAAAAAGATTAAAAGAAATCCCATCTATCAAATTAATAAATCTATTTCAGACTCATTTAAGTGGTAACTTAATAATGGAATGAAAATATTCATATTACATTTTAATATCTACATAATCATTGGAGTTCCTTTGTGAAAGTGAAAACAAAGAATGTAAAGCCTATTTTACCACTTAATGTCAATATATATCCCCTTCTGATTACAGTTAATTAGATATTTAATAGGAAATTGAAGTGAGATGTTGAAATAATTTGTTTATGCATTATGTCAACAAATAAATCAGCATCAACAACTGTAAGAATAGCTTTTAAACACACAAAAAATAAAGGGATATCAATATAACCTTTTATATTTTGATGTTAGAATATATTGGAATAATAATATTAGATTAGATCATGTAGAAATATTTTTTTTGCATCTACTTGGAAAAAAACTGATTATTAGATGACATTATAATGTCAATCAAACTTTTCTGTGTGCACAATATAAAGTTGTAATATAAATACCATTTAGTGAGCACCACTTACATGAATCTACTAGGTTAAGTACTAAACATTTTTGTCTCTGGAAAATAGAAGTTCTTATCCCTATTTTATACATTATTTTTATACCTTTATTTTATTTATATGTGGTGTTGAGTATGGAACCTAGTACTTCACACTTGCCACACGAGTGTGCTACTACTGAGCCACAACCCCAGCCCCTACCGCCCATTTTATAAATTTTAACTTAAGGCTCTGAAAGTTTTATCCTTTCATGAAAGGCCCTGCCCGTGGGTTTATTGCTGGTAAGTGGCATTATTGAGATTTTTAACCTGAAACTTTTTGGGGGGCAGGGCAAGTAGATATATACTTTTTAAATTAATTTTTAAATTTATATATGGCAGCAGAAAGCATTACAATTCTAAGTGAAGTTAGCCAATCTCAAATAACCTGAAACTTTTTATTTAAAACATTATTTTTGGGGGGTGAGAAGGACTGTTGAATGAGAGACATTATTACCTTATATGTGTATGGTTACATTACTAGTATGACTGTGAAACATGTACAGCAAGAGAAATGAAAAGTTGTGCTCCTTTTGTGTACAATGCATCAAAATGCATTCTACTGTCTTCTATAATCGATTAGAACAAATTTTTTAAAAATAGAAGGGAAACCAGTAGAATAGAAGAAGTGGATCAAGGGGAGGGATAGGAGAAAAGGGGAGGTAGTGGGGAAAGAAATCTATCAAATTATATTATTTTATTTTGTGCACATAAGAATATACTATACAAAATCCTACTGTTATGGATAATTATAATGCTCCAAAAAAAGGAAAAAAATTATACTTTAATCATACACTCTTCTGCCTCCCCCAAAGAATGAAAGTATGAGTAAAAATAATGTGTATTTTTATTTTAAGTTGATTTAAAAAATATATATCCCTCTAAATAATTTAACTATGAACTGTTATTTTATAAAAATAAATTTACAATAATGTTTAAATTATTAATCATGAATAATTCTAGATTGTGCAGTTTCTTCTACTTTGTTCTCCAGATGTATTCTATACAATATGTGAGACTGGTAGTATTATCTCTATTTGATGATGTGAACACAGTGCTTCACAATGGATAGGTAGGTCATTTAATCACACATCACATCAATTGTCAATTGCTAAGTCAGTACATAGCACAGCTTGGACTTGATTTTCCTTCAGCTCTCCTTGTTGCTTCTTCCAAAAGCAACCAAGAAGAAGACAATTCTCTAGGATCTATTGCATTTATGCACCTTCCGCAAGCAGAGACACTGTTTGTTCTAGATTATCTTTCCAAACACGTTTTCTAATGGAAAACTCTTGGATGACCTATATAGTCTTTCACTCTGGAGCAAAAGTCAGCCATACTCACTGTATATAATGAGATCTGGGCTCCTTAAATTCTGGGTACCTCTCCTGTAATATGACTAACTGAGATTCTAAGAATTTGGAATGCTGATTTTGTCCACTTATTCTTTCCATCTTTTAGGTGAGAAGTGCATAGAAAATTCCTATTGACTCCCAAAGTTTAGTTATACAGTATTTCAGTTTACCAAAAATAATTGAATCATGGTTATTATTCTCAAACAACACTCAAAATTACCTCTTAATTCTGTTCCTTTTGGTTTAAAACATTGTAATTTTTCTTTACAAGCAAATCACATGTAATACATTTTTGTGAACTTCTTGTGTATTGTTTTTCATTTACAATATTTAATTGTTTAAATAACTATATCAAATGTTTATTTTCCAATGTTGATTTTATTTGGAAGTGCATGTCTAGATACAAATTTTGCTTTTCTGGAATCCAGTGCAGATTATTGCTAATTAATTATTATAATGATAATTATTACACTCTTTATATATCTTGAATTTGAGGTGATCATGCATTACCTCACATTTATGATGACTCCTTGGGTTCTGAAGTAAATAATCAAGGATACCATCTCTTAGAAAGTAAACTAGTATTTGGAGTCCTGATAATCCTATCCTTAGTGAGTAGTTAAGTATCAAAACAGGAGATATTTTTAGGAATATTTTTCAAAAGCACCTTTAGTCTTGGATCATCTTGATACAAAATTCTTTGATATATTTTATGTTAGCAATTAACTCCAAGGGGAATTAGTAATTTAGTATTAAGTAGTTCCTTTTTTCATTAGGTAATTACTGTTCTTTGGTCAAGAATATTCATAAAGATTGAACATTTGCTCTAAATATATCTTATTTTGCCATCATTGCTGGGCTTTTTTATTTTTTATTTTTTGAGCAAGGAATTTTCTTGGATATTTTCAGGTCTTGTCAGCATCTTAAGTATCTATTTATTTTGAGTTCACTCAAATGTAAGCAATCTGCATCTTGGTCATAGTAGTCATTTTCCAGATTAACAATATATTGCAAAGATTTAAAAAGTTAAAAATAATAAATATAAACTAAAAACATATAATCAGGAATATAAAATATCAAGAATGAAATTATGAGACTAAAATGTATAAGTAAGGAAACCAGTGTGGGTGGCAGAGAAATTGTATGCTATAGAACAGTGATGGATAAAGCTGTAAAGAAATGTAATCATATGTGAACTTTATACTGGAGGCAATGTAATCCTTGAAAACTGGATACTGTGAGCAGACACTGCTCTGAATTACATCCTATCCTAACAAGATGAGCTAGAGAAAATGCTGTATCTTACTTATCTTTTTTTTATCTCCAGAGCATAGTATAATGACAAGAATAAAATATGTTTTGAGAAAAAGTAAATAAAAAGGAAGAAAAGGACTGGATCCAGTAATAATCCACATTCTGGTTGAAAGAGCCTCAATTCAGAATAAGAGTAGAATTTAAAATTTCATGAAAAAATATAATAAACTGATCAACTTGAAAAAAATAAGGTATCAAAAATGATACTGAAGTTTTAAACTTATAAAGCAGTGGGAAAAAGAAGGATGTCAAAAAATGAGCTAGATTTGAAAAAGGAATTTTATAAGTATTGAGGTTTACAGTGAAAATTCACATAGTAAGAAGAGCCATAATCAGCTAGAAAGAAATACAAGACAAAATCCCTAATGAGCAGTCAGTCATGAAAATTTGCACATGAGGTCTTCATACACATCACAGTAAAAATCCCTAGGAACATAAACTGGTTCTTTATAGCTAAGGATCACTCTGACACGGAGCCACAACCCCAGCCCCTCTTTATAGCTTCTTGGTTCTTAGTATCTTCTCTGTACAATGCAGTAGTCATTTAGCCATATGGCTAATGGTCTCTTAAAACGTCAACAGTCCAAATTCGGTTGTGTTCTCAACATCTGAATTTGATTTCATCTTTAACATGAAACAAAGAATATATAAGAATAATCCTTATACCAATCAGATGTAAAACTAATATTTAGGATAAATTCATGTAAATCAGATGTACCATTAAAATTAATTTCATTTTACTTTTCCTTTTCTTAATATAGCTACTAGAATATTTAAAATGGAACAGGTAGTTCCATTTCTATTTCTCTTGAACAATACTGCTTTTGATGGCCAATGATTGATTATGTGTTTGATTTTTATAGTGGTAAATTAGGTAGAAAGCTTTGTCTAAATCTGATAGTCTTTGAACTCACAGACTTTGTCTTTTCCATCCTTGTTATCTCTGTCCTCAACAAAATGTCTGGCAGATGATTAATAAGAAGACACTAATGATTTGTTTTTTGAATTATCAAAAATAATTATATGTAATCAATAGCAGGATTCTCAAAGTGTGGTGCTCCCATTAGTATCTGCAATATCTCCTGAGAGCATGTTAGAAATGTAAATTTCTGGGACTCAGCACAGACCTGCTAAATCAGAAACTCTGAGACAGAAGAGCAGCATTCTGTTTTAATAAGCTCTCAGGTGATTCTAAAGCTTGCTTCAGTCAAAGAATCTCTGATCTAGAGAAAGATGACCACACTTAAAACATTAGGGCAATTTACTTGAGATATTTAACAATAAATTAGAAATATCATTGTGATCAATCAATATTATGATGTGTGACATTCAAATGACAGAAGGGAAAAGTGGAGCTTTGGCGTAATATACCTGAGAATTTAAAGCTCAATTATCTGCCTACTTTGTTCTTAAAAATAGATAAAACTTTCACAAAGTAAAGTAGACCTGTATAAAAGTTTAAGATAGAAATGAAATTAAAATGTTATTAAGATGTTCACCTTTATTATAATGTATAAAATTTTAAAGTCTGCTTTCTTGTTAAATTAAGGGCTACTATTACATTGTTTATCTACCCATTTTGTTGTTTTTGTTGTTTCTTAATCAGTGCTTTTGTTTTTACCCAGAAACATCAAGCTTCAGTTAACTCACTGAATATCTTAATCAAGAACTCATAAAATCTTTACTATTCTAAAGAAAGACAACCTAAAGAAATGTTAATTACTAATGTATTGATGGATAGGCTCAAACACAAATACACATTGATTTATGAGCTTCACTTCTTAATTGTGCCTTTTTTTCTCTTTGCCATTGTGGATTTTTTCTCTATGATCATTATACACTATTGTATTTATTTGATAAAAAAAACTTTATTTTGATTTTATCACTACCTCTAAAAGGAAAGGCATAATCATCCCTCCTTTCTCTTTTGTCTTGCATAAAATAAAAAAATTACAGTTAGAACTGTAATTCACTTGTTCCTTTACCTAAAAAATAAACAGTGCTAGTATTATATTTTGTGTTTTAACCATAATTAATTATGTATCCAACACATATTTTTGAATTCCAGAATATCACTGGTGATTACATAGGAAAACTGACAATTTTAATGATCTCAGTGCAGAAACCTATTTAATTCTCTTATTATGAATGCTAAACTGAGTTGGGCTACTGACTATGACATGTACAATCATTGACTATAAAACACACATACAGAGAATTCCAATAACTTATCATTTGCTTATGACCACTACTAGTTTTAACCAGGTTGAATGTAAGTCAAGACAAAAATTATTCACCTGGTAAAAGGAAGAAATATAGCCCACATATCTTGCACCATTAGGCAATCAATAAATATGTCATGAGAGGATGAGTTAAGAAATCAGGAATAGCAAATTTAACATGAATTAAATAAGAGATTTTTCAGCAGTTCATTAGAGGCAGATATGTCTCTCCTACAATCTTTAAGAAAATGTTTTATGTAACTTAATTTTAATTTTAGCATTGTTATTTATGTGCAAAGTATAAAGAATCAAATGTTTATGTAACATTCCAAATGAAAGACTGGAGTCCCATGGACACCATGGTTCACTCTCTTTGCCCACCACCCACATTTCCCATTGGCGGAAGTATTCAAAAAAATTTACCAATATGCTATATTATTACATGTCTCAATGGAAAATAATATACTTACATTATGATTGTCTCTATTTATCTATTTAGGAGTCATCTATTTATCAACACCCATTTCTTTTCTCACACAGAATTTATGTACATGCTACTTTTCTATCATACCAATGTAAATATATAAAAGTTTTGGTTAGACCAATACTGTTTTTTTATATTTTTATGATCAAATTATTTTCATAACAGAGCCTATAATAATACATGATTGTTTTTTCCTATATAAATTTTTGAGGTATTTTAATAGTTGCCTCAATTTGGTCTCTTTGTTTTTATCACAAATTCAACCTGTAATTCTCTTCCAGTTGAACAAATCTCTACTCAGTATTCATATAGATTATAGATACAATTTATTTTGTCTTGTTGAATAAATTTCTCCTACCACATTTTTACTTGAATAGTTCAAGTTGATGCATAAGTCTATTTCATAGCTATCATTTGATAATATCTCTTCTCTATCATTCTAAAGAATCCCATAACTAGCATTTAGTTTGAATCCTTTATTTCTTGAGTATTTGAGTATTTTCTTTGATGATTCTCTTTTAGTAAAATGTATTTTTATAATTTTCTTTAAAAGGATGCATAGAAGATACATTTTGAGACCTAAAAAGTTCAGAAATTATCTCTATCTAGATGCACATTTATTGAAAGTTTATCTGGGTATTAGATTCTACGTGGGAAAACCATTTCTCCTCAGATTTTTGGAGGATTTTATTTTCATTTGTCTTAAATTTAAATGATAGCTTTAAGAAATATACCTGTCGTTTTATTCTTGACTCTTTTGTAGAAAACCCTGTGATTTTTTTATAAGTTAATAGGATAATTCTTTTTGTTCCAAATAATATAAATGTCACGATGAGATGTTGTGTTATGAGTTAACTTCTTTCATTACTTTCAATCTTTTAGGCATTGGTGAGTTTTAATAATTTAAAGAGAACTCTCCCAAAGATTTGGGAATTCTCTTAAACTTTTCTTTGATGATTTACTAATTTCCTTTTTTCTTCTTCTCTTACTAGAATTTTTAAAATTCAGATATCAGGCCACTGGAGTAGACCTTGAATATCTTGAACTTTTTGATGTTTTTACTGATATATATTTTATTTTACTTTCTAGGAGATTTTTACCCAAAAGTTTGCTTCATTAACCTCTTTTTTAAAAATCACATTTAATTTATTTCTTTTTGGTTATTGTTGTTTAATTCAAGTTCTTTTTATATAGTATCTATGGCTGAAATAAGAAATCTTTTAGAGATTTTGTCTATTTCTTTTATTGTGGGGGTGGGGTGGTACCAGGGATTGAACTCAGGGCACTCAACCACTGAGCCACATTCCCAGCCCTATTTTGTATTTTATTTAGAGGCAGGATCTCACTGAGTTGCTTAGTGCCTTGCTGTTGCTGAGGCTGGCTTTCAACTGAGATCCTCCTGTTTCAGCCTGCAGAGCTGCTGAGATTATAAACCTGGGCTGGGCTTTTGTCTGTTTCTTTTTTTTTTTTTTTTAATCACTCAACAGTTGTTTATTAATTTCCTGATGTGTATAAATATTGCAAAAGGGAAGCCTTCAGACAGCTTACAGATCTGTTAAAACAAAAAAGATGTTCAAAGAAAAGTAACAAAAAGAATAGAATTACTTTTAAAAACGATGCTGAAACTTGGGCTTTTGTCTGTTTCTTAACATAAGCTAATATGCTCTGTCTCTGCCTATCATGTGAGTTTTCCATGTGTACTGCAATCTTTTGGGAGCTCTTAGATTAGTGAAATACTTAAGAATGTGCTACTCTAAAACTTACTAAAATTTCTAGGCATTTGATTGTGGTTTAGCAACATAGAATTCATTGTAGAGTGATCTAACTTCCATTTAATTTGAGAAATACATGTTTTTAAGTTTATACACTTTATTTTAATCTGGTATGATTCCCCAATGAACACTTTTCTAGTATCTTTCTAGAGATAGATAATTCTAATGCCAGGATTTAGGGAGAGGATGGAATGAGTCTAGAATATCCTAATATTCAACAAATGAACTTTCATCATGTTTTTGACATGATACATTTACTATTAACTATGTGTGATGACCCATGAGGAAGTATATTTCTATTTTATTCTTTCCTTTTAACCTGTGAGAATTCATAGAATGAATATTTGGAGTTCTCTCAAAAATTTAGTGATTTTTTATTTATGTGATTCAGAAAAAATCACTAGCTCAAAGTCACATCCATAGATTTTCCTAGAAATGGTGGATTAGCCAAGATTCTCTGAAGAAATAAAGATGACAATGTGTAGTGTGTGTGTGTATGTGTGTGTAAAGAGAGAGAGAGTGTGTGTGTGTGTTATTTCATTGGTTCAAAATGTACAGGATAGGTCCGCATACGGAGAACAGAACAAAGAGATGTGGTTCAAGTCTAAAACTAGTTTTCCAGAAGAATTCCTTCTTGCTTAAGGGAGATCAATATTTGTTTTATAAAGACCTCCAGCTGACTGAATAAGACCCATTCATATTATGAAGTGCAATATGTTTTATTCAAAATCCGCTGTTTTGAATGTTTCTGTCATCCTAAATAAATACTGTCACAGAATACACTCCCAATGATATTTGATTAAATAATTGGGCACCACAACACAAATAACTTGACAAAATTAACCTTTCTAAATACTTATATTTTTAAATTTATATATAGGTACTTTGTCATCAGCCTTCTCCCAGCCCATAATATTGATCATTCTTGTACCTTTTTTCTAGTTTAAAGGATTAACTTGATATGACTTCAGTGTTTATAGCAATCTTAACAAAGCTGATGAAACCAAACAATTTGATATTTACTCTGAAGCTTTGTTTTTCTTGGAGCATTCTGAATTTGGTCTTATTCCTGAGACTATGTTTTACTGGGTGCACGACTGATTTGGTAAAAAACAGCTCACTTTTCCTAATCATGCCAGCCTAAAACTCAGGTTCCCTCTTAATTCACTTTTAATTCTCCTTATAAACTTAATTTCCCTTTTTTAATTGTGATGTATTAACTAGAAATGCTAAACTTATAGTTTCAACATTTTGATTAGAAATGCCTTCCTGTTTCTCTAAAATTTATTAGATATAACTTATGAATTTCATTATATCACAAAAATAACTTTATAGAATAATTAACTATTATATAATAGGATTTATTGTTTTACCAGTTTTCATAACAGTTTCCTAAAAATTTTACAAGGCACTTATAACTATTTAATTGACCACCTGGACCCAAATCCCTTTTGATATTAGCCCAATTTAATGTGCTAATTCCTTTGCTATTAGTCATTCCTGTGCCTATTATAATGTTTCCAATTTCTGCTGTATCAAATTACTGCAGATTTACTGCCTTAAAACACCCAAAATATATTTCTTGGAGTCCTGAAGGTCAGACATCTAAAATGGGTGTCTGGGCTAAGATCAAGGTGTTGTTAGGGAGGGAGGAATTCCTTCTGGAGGCTCTTGAGGAAAATCTGTTTCTTTTCCTTTCCCATTCTTTGGCTCATGTCTGCCTTCCTACATTTTAAGATCCAGCAACAGCAGGCAGATTCCTTCACAAGCTGCCATCTCACTGGTTCTCTATAATAAAATATTCCTCTTTTTCTTAAGTACCCTGTGTTTATATTGGGCCCATCCAGATAATCCAGGATAATATTCCTATGATATTATGATTAGTAATATAAATTTCATCTGCCAACCTTAATTCCCACATTCTGTGTAATGAGACATAATCACAGTGTCCTAGAACTTGGAGGTGGGCATGTTTGGAGGACCATTATGTTGTTCTCATACTGAGTAATAAGCAACTATAAAATAGCATAAGTTTAAAACAATACATATTCTTTCTAGCTCCCAAATATAGTGATTGGCTTCGGTTCAGCTAATGTAGGCTGGGTCTTTTGATTTGGGCCTAACCTTCAGTTCTAGTTGAGACTTGCTTTAGGAGATATTAGGGATATTTCTCCATCACAGCTTTTAACAAACTGTTGTTTAAAGACAAAGTGATAGAGCTAAGTCAACATGTTTGGGATAGAAAAATAGAATCCATTGAAGGTATGAGAAGAAGCATTGAATATTTTCTAAAGAGAAAAAAAAAAATCTAAACTGTCTTACTTAGCACGTAACAAACCAAGAATTCAGAAAAGTAAGATGCAAAACCTGTTCACTTCCATAGATATAAATGTTACTCAAATCCATATTGGCTGTTTTCAATCTCTATTTACTCTCAGGTGAGAAATGTTTTACATAAATAACAAAGCTAAAAATACCTTAAAATATTAGTTATTGAATATCTTACCAATTACAAAACCACTTTAAATCTCTTTAAAAATATGATAAGATCTATGGTAAAGTGGTAATACTCCTGAGAAAATTTTCTTATTTTTAGAAATATTATAGAATTGTGTTTATTTGTGGTGATAGTCTTTCAAATAAATGCTTATACAGAAGTTTGACACTTTTGTCTCTGAAATACTTCAAATAAATTCAAAGTTATCCATACTACATGCTTATTTTGCAATCCATTTCACTGAGTTAGACCATCAACTTATTCTGCAATGACCTATTTTAAACCATCTCTTAAGTCTTTAATCATTCTAACCATTTTATTTCTGCACAAAAAAAGTACAAAATTACAGAGAAAATAGGTCTGTCTAAAAGAAATACATTTTGAAGCTAAAGTTTATAATTCAATTTTTTTTTCTCAAAAGATTTTACCCTCACTGGACTTCTGAGTTGAGTTATTTGATTCTTTTACATGTTGAAAGTTAATAGTTTATAATTTTCAGTCAGGCAGTATTTGAGTTATTTACCTATCTTCCTGCTCAATGATACAGAAAAATCCAGGATAAATTATAGTTTCTGCTGTCTTCACAGAATTTAAATAAACATTTGATAACACAGTCAGGCTTTTGAGGGGGTAAAACACTTTGAAGAGAAATTTTATTTGGCATAACCAACCTACAATTTAGAAAATGATTTGAAACCTTTAAATTTGATTGATTTTTTTACCTTATTTGCTACTAAGCAAGCACAAGTTTCTCTTCTGGTACTTTTTTGCATTTTTAAAAGTTTGAAACAATCCCAATCTTAGAAGATATATGAACTCAGTACAAACAAAACAAACAGACATTTCATTGTAAGTATTCTGTCCCCAGCAGGGAAATCCTTATTACCTGGTTTGGACTTTGATTCCCCTATGAGGCTTCTGCACAGGAAAGTGGACCTGCTCTGTCCATCTGATCTGTTAAGGAAACAATTTCTCAGGAAAAGAAGAGAAAGGAATGGCTACACTTAAACTTCCAGATTTCTTTGGTAGTCAGGTTAGCTAGTGACACATACCTTGTGATCAGATATAGCTTTATACTGAGGAATCATGGAAAATATTACTCCAGAAAATGGCGATTTAAAAATACCTTTGTTTGTTTAATGTATCCAAATCACCACTTCTGAGTTTTTCTTAGCTAGTATATCTCACAACCAACAAAACTAATCATGTAAGAACATGACTCATATCCACCACTGGACTACTATGTATTTTTATATCATTAAAACAGTTAACAACATCAATATCTTAGATATTTGGAAATAATCTGAATGCATGCATTTTATTCAATAAGCAGAAACATTTTAAATGCATACTTCACTTAATCTATATCCAAACATTGAAAAATATTTTCATGCATTTTTTTCTTCAATCATTAGTTATATTTAATAATGATATTTTCACTACCATTATCCTTTTTTATTTATTCTAACTTTCCATTTTAGTGGCTAACTTATTTAAATAACAAATATGAAAAAGTGATAGATCTCAAGCCAAAATGAATACATAAGAAAACAAAGATAGCCTATACTAAAAATAAAAATATTTCTGTTTAATTTCTGGAAAAAAAATTATCTGTTCCTCTAAAATCAGGGGCAAGAAATAACCATGCCATTAGTACTAAGTGCATTTTCTACAAGGAAACCACAAAGTACTTTGGCAAATCAATATGTTCTGTAAAAAATATTTTAAAACCTATCCTGAGGGGAAATTGTTTTCAAAGTCAAAGCATAATGGAAGATAATGGGCCCTAGAAAGTTTCTTCTTTCTTTCTATTCAGGATGGCTCTGTGTTGTCCCAGCCTAGAGGCAAAAGGAGTTAGATGTAGGGACTGTCAAGAGAGGAATAACAGCTCAGTAATCCTGAGACAGGTAGCAGGACCCTGGAAATCACCATAATAGTGCAAAAAATACTTGTTTTATCTCTAATCTATTCCAGAATCTTATGGAGACTTTTGTTTCCCACTGTGATCCAAGTGTTATAATTTAGAAGTAATTTTTGCCCATTTCCTAACAACTTTCCTCCAATAATATATTTGCATGTTAGAATTTTGACAATCATGAGTATATATATTTTGAAAATCATTTTTCTCTCAAAATCTTTCACTCAAAGGCCATAATGTAATACATTTCACTTTGCCTGGACAAATCATGCACATCAACATTTTTGTTATTGTTGCTCTTATGTTATAGGAAAGACCTAAGTAGGGACAGACCACTTCAGACTCATATAGCTAGTAAGAATCTGGATTATAAATATTTATAATTAATCCATATTCTCTGATCATTCATTCAATAGGCCAACATTTATTGAATAACTGCCTTCTGCCATACAATCACAAAATGTTGGTCGGGTGAACACAGTGATAAATGAGATTGCCTGTGGGCCTTAGAGATATTCAAAGTCTAATGGGTGCCTCCATGGAGCAGGCTTCAAAATATTTGGAAAAGTGAAAGTGAAAGTCATTCTATCATCTTGTGTTAATAGTCACAAGAAGAGAACATTTACTTTAGAAAGAAGTAAATTGTGAGATTCAATGTACCTATAAAATATTGATTAAATATTAATAGATTTCTATGATACATTGAAAACAAGTAGAAGTTGGAATCAACATTTCCCATATTAAATCATCTAAGGACCTAGAATCTTCACAAAGAGAGGTTATAAATTCTATCATTGTGGTGTCCTCTGCTTTAACCTAAGTAGTTACATTCTATCAATAAGTTAGATAATTAATCTGATGTATGATGATTGAAATCTTGACTCATTCTAAGTGTCTTCTGTTTCCTTAATTGAGAAGATTTTGAAATACATGTTTTCAAAGGATAATTGTCTTAACTTTTCTCTTTACTGTTCCTTTGTGGATATTTCGCACAATGATGTGAGATAATGGTATGCTTCATTATATGTTTTATTCATTCAAAAATACTGACTAAATATATACTTTCAATAAGTAATAAAACTGTTCACATTCCATTTGGCTGATGGATAGCCTCTTTTTCACTTTTGTTATTGTGTATCTCAATACAGTTACATGTTTATAGTGTCATTTTAAAAATCAATAAATTCTGAGTTGATTTTCAACCACTATAACTTCTTGTGCCCTATTATATGATCTAGTACAAAATAAGTAAGGAAATGTATTGGTTGTCTATTGCTCTATAACAAACCATTCCAAATTTTAGAGTTTTAAAAAATAATTTAGTACTTCAGATAATTCTGAGGGTCATTTGGATATTTCTACTGCTGATTTTGCCTGGGATCATTCATTTGGCTGAATTGAGCAAGAGGCTGGCTGGGCTCCATGATACAAATGTTCTCAGCCCCATCCATGTCTGGAAGAGAGTGCCACCATTCAGCTAGGATATTTTGATTTTCTTTCCTTCCAGTAGGCTTGACTGGCCTTCTTTCAAAGAGAGACTTCAGAGACTGAGGCAAGAATCACAAGTTCAAGGCAAGCCTGAGAGCAGTTTAGTGAGACTCTGCCTCAAAATAAAAAATATAAAGGGCTGGGAACATAACTCCATTGCAAAGTACCACCCCCTCCTGGGTGCAATCCCAATAATGCAAAATAATAATAATAATAATAATATAAAATAAAATAAATAATTTAAAACAAATCAATTTGTACTAATCAACTAATCCCTTAACAGACTTCTTCCCACACTTCCACTATCAAGAGTCCAAAAACTCCAAGGTCTGTTGCAGCCTAGGCTCCAAACTCACCCAACATCATATTGGGAAGATAGTATTAAAGAAAGGAAGAATCAGGACCATTCAGGTACAAGGGAATGGAGAAAAAAGCCCCTTCCATGATGGGTATAGCATCAACATTGCAAAGGAACCTGAATCCAGCAAGTCTATTCTTTGGAAAACATTTATTAAAGCATATCATGACATTAAAAAATAATATAATTCCAAAATATACTCTACTGTCATTTATATATATATATATATATATATATATATATATATACAAATAAAAAAATATAATTCCAGATATGAGTAGAACTTTTTAAACAAATAAAGCCACAGATTCATACAATTTGAATATATACTTTGGACAAGTGAAATTATAGGTTTAATGGATACATATCAAAATAAGAAGTCTTTTTGTCAGAGATTGCTTGTGTCAGTTATAACATTGACACCCAATTATTTTTTAGAAAAGGTCAAAATAAAGTCTAGAATCCTAAAGCTCCATGAGGTCAGAGAGGTGGTTGTTTTGTTATTATAGTTGTTGTTCACTTTGTTTTACTGTTTTATTTTTAAACCATCATACCCACAGCACCAATCAACCTGACAAATAGAATGTATTGAATTGATAGAAAAATACAGTCAGCTTTTATCTTGGTTTGTATGTTCTCGGTTAGTGTCATAAATATATCAGCTTTTTTTGTTTACTGTGACTTTTTTTTCTCTTTTTTGTTTGTTTTAATGTTTGTTGCTAGCTTATATTTGCACTTGAAGGTTGAACTCACAGTTTTATAAATAGAAGATACTAAGCCAGGGACTTTAGTCATCTTGGTTTAAACATTTCAAGCAGCCAAGTATGGTGGTGCACACATGTAATCTCAGTGACTCCAAAGACTGAGGCAAAATAATTGCAAGTTCAAGGTTAGCCTGGGCAACATAGCAAGACCCTGATGCAAAACAAAAAAAGGGCCAGAGATACCGCTCTGTGGTAAAGTATTCCTCTAGGTTCAATCCTTGGCAATGCAAAAGCAACAACAACAAACCCACCTTTGAAGGTATCTCTTAAGATGTTTCCCCTGTGGGGAAGTTGTGTGTCCCTAATTTTCTTAAAACATTCACTTCTGACTTCTTATCCCTTTTATGTAAAAGGAGAAACAAAAGATATGTAAAGAATTTAACAAAGGGCACGTGTTAATTTAATCATTATTGTATTCATAACTTTTACTACTTTAAAAAATGAATTTCATTGGTTTTTCGTTGGAAATAATATAATTAAATAAAAACATCTTGCAATTTTGCTTCATTATATTTCACCTTCTCTAATTTAGTCTTGTCCATGGAAAACTTTTCATAATTTTTCAATTGGAAAACACTTGTGTGTTCATAATATATTTGTGAATTCAACCCCAAAAGATATACATAAAGAAATGCATTGAGTTTAATATTGGCATTACACCTGCAGAAGAATAACCTAAGAAATTAATTATAATCTTATAATTGCTTTAATTGATTCAATTTTAAACATACCTATTATTTTAATTTTAACACAATATGAAATTAAATGTCTATAAGGATCATAGCTTTAAAGATCACTGCATGTGCAAACATAAAGCTACTTAATTTCTTTCCAGACCTAAATCAATAGTTGAATTTTAAAATATATGTTTAAAAAGCATTATATTTTGATTTGGGGAGTTACTTGTAAACTCATAGTAAAGATTTCAAGCTTCTCATCTAAGTAACATTAGTACTATATTTTGTTATGTTTTCTTTGGAATAATCTAAATGTGGAAAATTTTTATATTTTAGGGAAGTGCTGGGCATGTTTAAATCTTATCATGAAGATCCATGTGACAAAGATTTCATCATTTCCATAACATTTTTGGACAGCTGCACATAATAAAAGCTTCATTTTGCTGTCTGAAATCAATTCCTCATAACTTCTACTCAGTACTTCCCATGTAAGCACTGCCTGAAATTATCTATTCGCAATGGAAACCACAGATCTCACCATCCCATCAGGCTTCTCCTCCTTTTATAAGTGAAAGGATTGTCCTTGAGTTATTTGGTGGGCTTTTACAAACCCCAATAATGGAAACTGACTCACATTCCTAACCTGCTGGAAGAGCCTCTTGCTCTTGGCTTCATACTTTCAAAGCCTCTGATTACAATGGAATGTGCAGGCCTCTGTAGTGAAGGTAAGAGACTGATAGTTATTATCACTTTTTGCTAACCTCTTACACATCAAGAGGAAATCTTAAAATAGATTCCTCTCAAGGAATAGTGTATCAATAAGTATTATCAGATATTAATTAATAATGGTTAAGAAATCTCTAGAAGTAGAATGTTACTATTATGTATATTTTAAAATAAGACAGGGAAATATACTTTTTAGATAAACCACCCTAAATGAATTAAAATTTTTTAAAAATCACCTTCTTTAAATGATTATGTCTTTTTTTCTTTTTTTATCATTTTTTTTTTAGGACTGGGGAATCAAACACAGGTCTTTGCATAAGCTTCGCAAGCGCAATATCACTCAGCTACATCCCCAGCCTTAAAGATTATGAAATCTAATGAAATAATTCCCACATAAACACCTTCTTAGACTGAAATTTTTCAAATATACATTTTGGAAATTTAGACAATATGATTGACAAAATTCCTTTGTCATATGTCTCTTAAATTTGCCCACTTTATCTTCTCATTCTAATAAAAAATATCAGCTTCTTTAAATAAAATATAGGCTGTGATTAAGTACAGTGAATAGGCAATTAAGAATAAATATATTGTACCCTGAACACAATTTCTTAATGGGCTATCTAAAATAGACTACCAAAGGAAATCATTTTATCAGGTATTGAATATTTTCCTGAGCAAGATAGTTTAATAAAACTGAAAATGATTCAGTAGGACTAGTATATACTAGACACTTAATGCGTGTTATCTCCAAAATTAAAAGTTCTCACAATAATTTTATGGAGGCCCTATTTAAACACTTAAAAGAACAGAAAGTTTGGTGCACTGTTAAGGTCTGTAAATAAGTCAGGATGGCACCTGGTATTTTGCCAGAGAAAATCTGCATGGTGCCTGGCAAAATGACAGAGGGAGTGGTTTGTGAAGTAACAAAATCGAACCATTAAGTGTGGAGATTCCTTATTGGTTGACTGCTGTATCTATTTTATGCTAATTAGATAAGCTGTGTAAAATGTATAAATATCGCTCAGGTCCTACAATAAACGGCTTCCACTCCTGCTGTATCAACATACACAAGTTGTTCGTCACCCCCCGGATATTTTGCTGCAGCCGGACTGCGGCAGTGCACACTTCTAATCCCAATGACACTGGAGGCTGAGGCAGGAGGACAGCAAGTCTAGGCTAGCCTTGGCAACTTTGCAAAGCCCTAAGCAAATCAGCAAGACAGTGTCTCAGAATAAATAAGAAAAGGCTCAAGATGTGGCTCAGTGGCAAAGCAAACCTGGGTTCAATCCCCAGTACCAAATAAATAAATTAAAGAAACAAGAAGGAGGAAAGTGAAGTTCAGAGAGCTTAATAACATTTCCAAAGTTACATGGGAAAGTGTGAGAATGATGGTTTATTTGACTCAAAGTCTTCACCCATTCCTTGATACCGCAAGCCAAATCAATTTTCCAGACCCATAGGGAGAAAAATCCAATGAGTACAAGGATAATTTGTGGTTGCTTTAGCAGTGCAACCTAACAGCAAAAACAAGAATCTGTGAGTCAGGCAATCTGGTCTTGACTTTTCCCTCAATAACTAGAAATTTGGGTGAGTCATTTTGCATCATCATGTTCAGTTTGTCATATTTATAAAACACAAGTTTTAAAATAGAGGATCTTTAAAACCCATTCAAATTTCAAGTTCTCTGATTCTTTCACACAACTTTAAATTATGTTTTCTTTTTAAATCAAAAATTGTCTGGGTTTAGATAGTTGTACTTTTTAAAAAACAAAATATTTTTAGTTGTAGATAGACATAACAACTTAATTTTATTCATTTATTTATTTTATGTGGTGCTGAGGATTGAACCCAGTGTCTCATATATGTGGGGCAAGCGCTCTGCCACTGAACTACTACCCCAGCCCATGTACTTACTTTTTTTAAATCACTTATATATATTTGAAACTATAGTAAGTTTTACTCTGAAAGATATTAACAATATCTTGAATAAACCTTTCAAAGTCTTCTTATGCTGATATCAAATGTTATATTTCAAAATGAGTGATGTGTGACTGAAGGCCTTCTGATACTTGTAATTCTCTTCTTATTTCTAAACTGTAAGGTCCTTGGTCCATGCATTCAGTTAAATGTCTAAATCCCAGTATAGCAGTGCTCCATTTAATACATTTTATGTAATTCAGTCATTTGGTCATTGGAAAAAGAAAATAATATTTTTAGATGGAATTGAGAAATAAAAACTATTCAAATTGTTCTGTTACCAATTTATTTTTGTTACTGAAATTGCCTTATCTTTTGTGAATTAAAAGTGAGAACATTTTCCAGCCAATTTTCCTATCATTATTCATTTTTAGTCATACTTTTTTATTTCTTGAAATAATATATAGTTAAGCAAAAAGAAAAGTTGCCTTTAATTAATAATACAAACGAGACCAATGTTTTAATTTTTTGGTATAGATTCTTCTAAACTTTCTCTAAGAATTTACTTACATAAATATGATCCTAATATAAAAAAATTTTAACCTGAATTATTTTGTGCACTATTTTACATAAATCAAATCATAATGACTAGTGCTTCCAAAGTATTTGACTAAGTGGGTAATTTAATTCTTTATTATTCATCTTTCAGTGGTTTTCCCATTTTTTAATTTATTACCAATGTGCAACAAATATGGGCATGTCCATCTCTGCTTAACCATTTTTCCCTTAGGATAAATTACAAAATGCAAATTTGTAGGTGAAATATGAAGTACTTTTAACATTTACTATTCAATTTGCCCTCAATTTTTTTTTTTTTAACATTTCACATTTGGACTTATTTCCCAATACTCTCTTAACACTGATATCCTCTTCTTTAAATAATATTTAAATGTTTTGACCATTTTGTTAACATTTAATCCATAGGCTTATATAAGCTATATCATTACATAAATTTTAAGTGCTAAAGATGAAGCCCCACAATCACCAATTGATACTAATCTTAAAATGAAAACATGAAAAGAAAATGGGTCTTTGATCCTCTAAAACCCATTTTCTTTCTTTGATTTTCCTTTCAGGAGTGGCCCACCCCACTTTCAGTCCACTGGCTTTCAGTGATACATCTGACTTAAGAGTGTCCTTTATTCCATTTTCCGTCAGGACAGACTAGTTCAGAGATGGGCATTCTCCTCCATCTGAAACATTGAATCAGGACTTTTTCCAAAATAATGGAAGAAGACATGTTGTTTGAATACACTGAAGCCGAGAGTGAGTAAAGGCTAAAACTTCTGCAGTCTTCTTTCCACCACAGAGGCTTGTTTTTCTAAGGACAGCCAACTGAGACACAGAACCAAGACATGAAGAAAAGTCCCTGCTTGCAATTAAGTTAGATTCTCTGAATCCAGCCACATCAGGGATGTAAACTATCTCTGGATTTAAGCATAGAAACAACAACTTTCCATTCAAGATTACCTTTTCATTATTTGCAATTAAAGAAATCAAGCTGGTGTATCTTCAAAAAATTATTGAAGCTTCAATAACCTAGTTGTCACTGCATATTTTCAGTAAATAGATTCATTTCTGAGTGTTTCAGAATTTGGGGCTTCCTTCTATTAAGTTCAATATATGCTCAACGCCTCTAAGTATATTTAGACACACATTGTATGTCATTCCCTGCTCTCCCTCCATTCTGATCTGTGGACACCAGGACAGTCACATGTTATCCCTGATATAAAGAGGTGAACTAATAAGCAACAAAATAACAACAGAATTCTCAGTAATTATTGTTGAACTGTATATCATTAAATTATCCTAATAATCTTTAAATGTTAAAGTCCGTATACCCCCACACAGCTTTTGAAAACCAAACTTTGTTTTGTTTTGTTTTGTTTTGTTCTGAGTTGCTCAGGAACTTGCTAAGTTGTAGAGGCTGGGTTTGAACTCCTCCTGCCTCAACCTCCAGAGTCACTGGGATTACAGGCGTGTGCCACCCTGCCCTGCTAAAAGCCAAGTTTTGATTCCTCTATTACCTATGTTTTTTCTGTAGAGTCTTGAGTTTAACAAAATAGGAACTCAATTTTAAAAATGTGTCAATGGATTGGAAATAAGAATTTATTGACAAAAACCTTTTCATAGGATATCTCTTGGCTCTATAATCCCACAAAATCCATATAAAAGATCAGATAAACAAACTGTAAAACTCCACAGGCAACATTGACTGTAATATCCCAAAGATTAGCAAAATCATGTGCCTTACAAATCACACATAACAAAAACTAGAAAATAGAATTAATCAGACCAGTATGCTAGCCCAGTTCTACTTGCAGTATGTTTGTTTATTCACACATCTTCTAATTTCAAAAGTGTATTTCTTTTCCTTGTGCTTGAAAATAGAAAAAAACAAATTATTTTTATTATAAGCCTTGGTGTACACATTAACCAAATAAGTAATCTACACAGATAATTTGCATAATATTTTACTGTCTTAAAGAGTTTCACTTATGCAATTGAAAAAAAATAGGTAGAGATGGAGCCTTTATTACAGGAATAAAGGGATTTTTACAACATGGAAAGCAAGAGTTAGATTATCACCTGCTTCATCAAGATTGAGCTAAAAATTATCAGAAAACTCATGGACTTATCAAGACTTATAGTAATGCTATGAAATTGAAACTAGAGTCAAATAAAGAATATAAAAAATCTGAATAGCAAGAAGTTTATGTGAATGAAAATAGTTTTGTATTATATGAGTGCGGTATATTATTTTGTCACTTACATGTTTTTAAATATAATGGCTTTATAATTGTACAACAAATTTCAACAAGCAATACATGTGGTCTATGCAATTTTTCAAAGAAAAATGACCACATTAAATTCTGAAATACTCTTAATGGTATGCTTTAGTGATAACCTTTGCTAATATTTTGATAGAAACCTTAAATAAATGTTTCCTATGTATCTATGAGCCAATTTTAGGAAAAATTACATCATAGTGTATTTGCTTTTAAAAGTTCCTTTTATTGCTTTCTGGATCATGGCTCTTTTTCTTTTATCAATGACTATTTTCCAAAATATAAAAATAAGTGTTATATGTATTCCATTTTGGAGAGTACTTTACTTTTACTCCCACAATTATATTTAGCAAACAACATTTATATATTATCAGCCTTTTAACATTTCTTAATTTTATAAACAAATTGTTGATGAATAAAAGAACAAAATGTCCATCTGTCTGTGTTAAGACTTGAATTTGTTTACCACTGTTTGGATGGTTTAGATGATGCTCACAGTGAACCATAATCTGGCATCATTCTATAACTTCTTCTACTTTTTCTTTCCAAATGTTTATAGTTTACCAATTACTGAGCAATGGATTGATTTATTGAGGAAAGACAGGCAAAGCAATTTTATAGGCTTATCACAGTTTTCAGTAGAGACAGATTTACCTTGATGTCAAATGAAGCTCAAGTTCTCTGACCTCATTTGTAACAATTTTCACAAGGTCCTGTCAGGAATCTGGCAATGGGTTTATCTGGTCAATGCTTTTGTAAAAATCAGAAAAATAAAGTTTTAAACACTGTCACTTTTTCTAGACCAAGTCTCTCTTTGTCATTCCTTTATGAGGGGTGACATTTGGTGGATCATGAGAATTTTAGGGATTTGACTATGAAAATGTTGAGTAGGAGATATATTTATTTGGGTCTCAGAGACATATTTTTATATGGTTTGGAATAACTTCTACCTAAATAACTGTTCACTATTGTGATACATCAAAGATTCCTTGAACATTCCTCTACTTACTATTCTGACTGACCCAGAGCAGGATAGTAGAATTTAGGGCTGGACTGTAAAGAAATAACCAGCACCAACTGTACATGGATTATAGAAGAAAAGTATGGTTTGAGAAATAGAAAACCAGAGATCTAATCCATAGAACTTTCCTTGAAACCTTACTCCTTGTTTATAAAAGAGAGTTGGTAAGCCAAGCTAAGTAGCACACATCTATAATACAGCTACTCAGGAGGCCTATGTAAGAGTATTACAAGTTCATGGCCAGCCTGGACAATTTAGTGAGACATGGTCTCAAAAGAAATAGAATGGGTTAAGGATATAGCTCAGAGTAAAATACCCTGGGCTTAATCTATCGTAACGAAACATAAATAAATGGATAGATAAATAAATACAAATTTATGGCATTATTGACTAGGAACTGGAAACAAAGATGGTTAATTAAACTAATAAAAATTTTGATTAATCATGTTGAGATTAATGAAATGATCAAATCTCTTTTTTAGCAATTCCCTTCTTAAAAATTGCTTTTAAATGAAGAAGTGATCAAACAGAATATGTCCAAAAAAAATTCTCAATGGTTCCAGCTATTCAATAATTAATATTTTTTGAAATCTTGATATATTTCTCAAATTTTTTAATTTAAAAGTAATCTTGGCAACTTTCAATGAATGCTAACTTGTGTATCTAAGTTTTTACTTCTAGCTTTAAATTGTTTTTCACAGACAGGACCAGAACAATATAAAAAAGTGACAGTTACCACATTACTTGGATCTATTCTTTGTACTCATTCATCAATATGAGCAAGGAAAACATGACACACTTAAAGACCACATATAATAACAAAGAACTTTGGTCCTTCTCCTTTGTTTTTATGTAAGACAGAATATTCTTCAGTACTAAAATACACAACTAAAGAAATTAGCAAAAAAATTACTAATGAATAACTAATATTTTTCAGATAAGTGGGCATTGTCAGATTCCTATGCAAGGCAAGTGGCTTTCAGATTTGCTAGAGTCAAAAATGTGCAATGACATGACAAAATGATAGCTACATATTAGTTTTACTAACAAGAAGAAACTGTCTCTCATACACACACACACACACACACACACACACACACACATACACACACAAAGGAGTTTTACTCAGCCATAAAGAAGAATGAAATCATGTTATTTACAGGTAAATGGAACAAACTGGAGATTATCAAATGAAATAAGCTGGTCCCAGAAGGTCAAAGGGCAAAGGTTTTCTCTCATATGTGGAAACTAGAGAGAGAACAAAAGGATATCATAAAAATGAAAGGGGTAGAAAAAGGAGTAGAGGAAGGGGATTGGATCAAAGGAGGACATGGGAAAATAGTAGAGAATAAATTCAACCAATTTATGTTGTATCCCTGTACAAAGAATATACCACAATGAATCTCACGTTTATATATAATTATAATGCACTAATTAAAGAAAAGTAATAGAAAAGAAATGAGTAAGGTAGAATAAAGGATCAGAGGAGGGAGGAGAGGAGGGAAAGAAGACGTACCAGGGGATAAAATTTAGCAAACTGTATTATTTTCATGTATGAAGAACATAGCAGGATGAATCTCACTAGTGTGTATAATTATGATGTACCAATAAAAATTTGTATAAGCCCTTTTAAAAGATTTTCTATAGAGAATTTATATAAAAAGCACATATAATATATAATGTTATATGTAATAAAATGTTTATTTTAAAAATAATCTAAATTTTATACACTTGCAGGTGTATCATTATGCAAAATACAGTACAAGGATCAAAAAGTATAATGTAATAGTCTGAATTTTTTCATGTATTATATGCCTATGATGGCATAATAATTAAACACAAATGAAAAGACTGATAAATTATGAAATATTTAAAACTTCTATGCAACAAAGTTAAAAAATAAGAAAAAAAACTATGGGAATATTGAGACATATTTAAGAAAATATACCCTCACTACATTAAATTAACAGTGAATCTTGCCATCTCACCATTAAGTACATCCACAAGACACTGATTTAAAATAAAACTATAAATAAATAGCAGAAATGTCAGTAGAATAGAGGGAAGGAAACAAGGGGTGTGGAAGATAGGGAAAAGAATGGGAAGCACTGGTGAGTGAATTATAACAGTATACATTACATGCTTTTGTGATTAGGACATAGTATATTCTATTGTCATGAATAACTAAAAAGAACCAATCGAAATTTGATTAAAAAAGTAAAATATTTTAAGAAAAATATTTTATAAACTTATGCAACAAACAAAACCCAAATCTCACAATAAAAATGGGCATGGTAAGTAATTCACTTAAGATGAAAGTTACTAGTTAAAAAAATGGAGATGTTTAATCTCTAGCAATTAAAGAAGTGCAAATCAAAACTACTCTAAGATTTCATCTCACTCCAGTCAGAAAGACAAACAGTAATAAATGTTGGTGAGGATGTGGGGGAAATAGCACACTCATGCATTGCTGGTGGGACTGCAAATTGGTGCAGCCAATATGAAAAGCAGTATGGAGATTTCTAGGAAAATTAGGAATGGAACCATCATTTAACCTAGCTATCCCTCTCCTTGGTCTATACCCACAGGACTTAAAACAGCATACTATAGGGACACAGCCACATCAATATTTATATTCAATTCACAATAGCTTAACTGTGGAACCAACCTAGATGCCCTTCAGTAGATGAGTGGATAAAGAAAATGTGGTATATGTACACAATGGAATATTACTCAGCATTAAACGAGAATAAAATCATGGCATTTGAAGGTAATTGGATGTAGTTGGAGAATATAATGCTAAATGAAGTAAGCCAATCCTCCCCAAAACAAATGCCAAATGTTTTCTTTGATTTAAGGCTGCTGATTCAAAATGTGGTTGGGGGTGGGGGGCATTGGAGGATTAGATGAACTTTAGATAGGGCAAAGAGAAAGGAGGGGAAGGAAGCGGGTATGAGGGTAGGAAAGTTGGTGGAATGCAATGGGCATTATTATACAAATGATGTGATTCTACTTTGTTGTGAACAACCAGAGATATGAAAAATTGTGCTCTATAAGTGTAATACGAATTTTAATGCATTCTGCAGTCATAGATAACAAATTAAAAGAAAATAAAATGCTTTTAATATAAGATATTCTACTTAGTAGACACATAATATTCAGAATTTGCCTTGGTATTATTATGAAATGTTTATTGAGTATTATGGACCATAGAAAATTTATATGATCTAATTTATGATATTGAACTGGAATAGAAATTTTTCAGAAGCTCCTAAATGGTATCTCATGCATTTATTTTGGGTTTTGGAATGAATCAAGGGGTTAATAACCAACATACTTTAAAATAAAACTTTTTTCCATAAGAAAAGAATGGAGATGTTTAAACTTACTGAAGTGGTAATACAAATTTCAATAATTAGATATTTTCAATTATCCTGTTTGTATAAGTTCAAAGGGTTTGCTAGTATCTAGTTTTATTTGGGGAAAAAAATGGGTACTTTGTTATTCTGCTAGATGTATGACTTGATACAAATTTCATGGCAAATCTAGGGAAAGTCTATTAAATTCTGAAATGTATACATTTTCCACCTAGTGACCCTTCAAATAAGAATCTTTCCTACATGAATAATTGCTTTAATTGCTAGAGTTCATAATGACTTTTGGCCATTCTGTTTCTTATGGAATATATATTATGGAGAGCTCATCAACAATAAAACATTTCAGACAATCCAAAACACAATCAATAAGAATTTGGATTATTATGTTGTATTTATTATAAAAATAAAGTTCTGAACCCTACATTGAACTGCCTCTGGTTGCAGTGGTGCATGCCTGTAATACCAGCTTCTCGAGCCGCTCGTGGAGGATAAGGCAAGAGGATTGCAAGTTCAAAGCCAGCCTCAACAATAGCAAGATGCTAAGCAAATCAGGGAAACCCTGTCTCTAAAGAAAACACAAAATAGAGCTGGGGATGTAGTTTAGTGGTCAAGTGCCCCTGAGTTCAATCCCTGGTACACACACACACACACACAAATATATATATAATGAACAATCAAGCATGCCCAATGACTTAGGAGTCTGAGGCAAGAGAATTGCAGGTTTAAGGTCAGCCTGGACAACTTAGAGAGAGACTTTGTTTCAAAATTCAAAAAAATGAATGAACAAATGAATGAATAAATGAATGAATGAATGAATAAATAAATGACAAAGAGTTGGAGACATTGTTTGGCATAAAGTGCCAGCAGGTTCAATGCCCAGTAATGCCCCAAAATACAAAACAAAACAAACAAACAACAACAACAACAACAAAAAAAAACTAGCTGAATATGTAGCTTTCTTTCCTGCTTTGATTACTTTTAATTAATCATTGTAATAATTTTTTCAATGTAATTTTTCTTCATATTTATTGGTGCATAGCAACTATACAAAATAGTAAGTTTCATTTCATTGTGAATTTTTCATTTTAATTAATAGTTTTGATAGTCACAGAGAAGACTTATCAGGATTGAACTTTGTTCTGGTTTGCAGAGAAAACTATGTTGTTCCTTTTGTCTGAAGCTAGTGTTGTAGTCTGTATTGAATATAAATAGATGGATAGTCCTAGAAGACCATAGTTTGGGGTATGTATGTGGAGAATGGGTATATATGCACGTAGCTCTATTGAAGAATAAGAAGTTACTGGAACATGTAAGTTCTACAATAATGCTAATAAAGACAAATGTATCATCATTTCATAGACTTTAAATTCAATAGCCTTAAAGGAAATGCTTTGTACAATACCCAAGACATAGTATATGGTAAAGTTTTCCATAATATATGAAATAGATGAATGATGGAATATCATATAATATTTTATTACTGATGAATTGGAGATTGAGTGTGAAGATTGTTGGTGTGTCAGATATTATAAGTTATTATAATAACATTACTAGAGATGACTTACAGGAAGACTGTAAGTTACATGGAAACTCTATGGCATTTTACATAAGAAACTTGAGCATTTTTAGATTTTGATATCTGTGGGGATCCTGGAACTAATCCTTCTTGATACTGAGGAATAACTAGTACAAAATGACAGAAACAGCTTGAAAAATAAAAAGCTTTAAACCCATATCAGAGTATATATTCACACATTCAACATCTCTAGATTGAATTCACTGTGGATCAAAATTATTCAGAAAAATAAATGCATCTGTATTGAACACGTATAGACTCAATTTCTTATTGTTCCCTAAGTAATAGAGTAGAAAAACTATTAGAATAGCATTTTTATTGTACTTGGTATTATAAGCAATTTAGAGATGACTTAAAGTATACAGGAGGATACACATAAGTTATATGAAAATGGGATAGCATTTTATATAAGGAATTCAAGCATCTACAGATTGTGGTTTCTGTTGGGAGCCTGGAATCAATCCCTCAGGATCCTGAGGAATGACTGTAGCACAAAATGACAGAGGGTCTGGCAATGCTTACCATGGACTTAACTTCACAAGTAAGAAAAAATTCACTGTCAGAATGACCAGAGAGACAGATTGATCACAAAGTTTAACTGCCAGAAGTATTATGAGGTGATGTTCCAAATAGAAAAATTGGATATGGTGTTCAGACCATTTGGGTTGTTCTTATGTTTTTATATAGTAGCTCAAGTCAGTGTGAAAGCTGTTCCTTACTAATCCTATGGTACATGGCTATAGTACATTTTGACTATTTTGTTTATTTGTTTAAAGAATCATACTTCACTTAACATATTGACAATGAAGTAAACTTAAAGAAAATGAATTATACTAAAATACCAACAATATCTGTGCTTGCAAAAATTTATGAGACTGATTTTTAAGAACAAAGTACAATAGCACAAAATAAGCCTTGAATATTTAGAACGCAAGTGAAAAGTAATCATTACTTACAACTTCTAATTTTTTCATGTTCTCTCATGGTTGTTGGCCTGTCAGAGAGACTAAGGTCTCTGCTTCTTGTAACATGTTTTGCAGATGTTTCCTCATTTCTGCTATGTTCTACTTCAGGCTCTTCCTGGACCTGCCATTTCTTCTCCCTGGCTTGCCAACTTCTCCCATTCCAAGTACGCATTCTGAGTTCCGATCACTCCCATGTCAGAAGCTATCCATCCAGATATCCTTTATTGGAGAGTGGCACATCTCTCTGTCTTTCCTGAGAAGACTTTGATGCATCCCCTCCCCCCACCATTCTTTTCTGCTTTGTGTGTTTTTAAAGAAGAGACAAAAAAAATCCACCTAGAAATTAATTTTCTTTATCAGATTTATTTTTAAAGAACATGTTCCAAAAGCATGTCTTCCTTCCAAGCTCCGGATATTTGGGAGAAAACTGCTAGAGACACAGATAATCCTGCTATGGTATTACACTGTAAGTTGGTTACATCTGCACACCTCTACTATGGTAGTCTGGCTAGAATACCACTGACAGTTCATACAAATGAGTTATTTAGATTTCCATGGAAATTCTGGACAGTGCAACTAGGAAATAAAATACAGCAGTGAGACATAAATAGATATATGAGGAAAAAGTAAAAAATCATTTGCATATGATTATTTGCAAGAAAAAAAAACACTCAGAATAACTGAAAAGATCCGAGAACTTTGAAAGAATAACAAGTTAGATACTATAGTTTTTTAATTTATAAAAATCACTTAGAAAACAATGACAAAAAGTCACAATAGAAACAACCACATGATATTTTGAACAAATATAAACAGAATGTTTAATACTCAAAAAGAAAGACAAAGAGAGCTCCCTAAAATTTCATTAAAGTCCATTTAAGGTGCGCATATATTGAAAGACATATATCAGATAAAATCAAATAATTCTATGAATACAGATGCTATTTTCATATTGATCTACATAATTCAAGGGAACCCATCGAACCCATTACATTTCAGTGAGATATTTTAACTCAAAAAAAAAAAAAAAGTTCATCTACATTGCCAAAGAAATAGCTTCTTCGTGTAGTGTATATTAAATAAACTATATATTCTTAAATATTAAACTATGTGTCATTAGTAACAGGAAAGACAGAAGGAAAAATGGGAAAGTATGCAAAGTCTATTTTATGTGAAAAAATAATATTTGAAAAATGTTAAATTTTAAATCAGAGGATTTACTAATATTTAATTAGAAAAAAGGTAAATTAGATATGTCTGAAGAAGGATAGAAAACATGAAAGAACAATGGAATGTCTAAGAAATGAAAAACTAAATAGAAATTATTTTAGAACATTTGCAGCTTATCAAACATATATGGAATGTCTACATCTACAAAGAAATTATGATAATATCTAATTTTCCTTTCACCCCATACTATGGGCTGAATGGAAAGCTTGGCCACTGTCAGAAAAATTATCTTTAATTCATGAACTCACTTATTAAGGACGGATTGAGCTCAGAAAGTAGAAGCAACGGGTAGTCTGGTCATTACTGCAAGCCATCTGTGAGTTGATGCTCATTGCTCCCATGAGAAGACCTCCCCAGCAACTGCCTGGAGCAGTAAGGTAAGCTCTCCGCTCTCCACCCCCTCCGCAAGACCTTGTTTTAGGGCAAAGGTGCCATCTGAGACTACAAAAGGAGATCAGTATTAACAGGCATTTTACAGAACTAATTAGAAGCAAAATAGCTATCAGTCTCCCTCTCAGGAATGTAAGCTATTGAGAGAATTCAAAAGATTAACTCCCTGCATTGGAAAAAAAAATCAAAAATTTTAAAAATTATAAAGCTAAAAGAAATTTGATAACAAATTATTAGTATAGTAGAATATAAAGCATATGTAACAATGAAACATTTTGCTGTATTTTTTTTAAAAAAACATTAGTTTCTGCACTTGTTACTCAAACCAGGGCTTTCTGTGGGGGAAACTTTATGGTATTCTCAATCATTGCTTATCATCCAACAGGTAATCCTGGACAGAACTGAGTCACCGTCTCAGGCTATAGCTTAGAACGACAGATTATTTACTAGAGTACAGGAAAATATTAATACAAGGATATTTTCAGCTGATGCTGACTGAGATCATCAAAGGCAAAACAGGAAATATTTCCACTCCTTGCCTTATTATGTTGTCTTCTGCTTATATATAGAAAGAGTAGGAAAAAAATTTATTCCTACATTAGTTCAAATGAAATCTTTATTTATTTATTTATGTGGTATTGGAGATTGAACCCAGTGTTGCTCTACCACTGAGCTATATCCCTAACATGTTTTATTAATTATTCTGAGACAGGATCTTTTTAAGATGCCCAGTCTGGCCTCAAACTTGCAATCCTCCTGCCTAAGCCTCCTGAGTCACTGAGATTATGAGCATGCACCAACAAACCCAGCTACAAAGTATTTTAAAAGTTGATAGAATACCTGACTTCCATTTTGATGTACTTTTAATTTACTCATCTCAAATTTGAAAGATGAAAAGATCCTCCAAGTTTATTATTTACAGAAATCATTTCAGATTGATTTGTAATCTCAGTCTTTCAATTTCATGTTAGTTTCTCATTACATTATATTGCAGAAAGCACTCAATAATGTATTCCTTATAATTCAAGAGTAACTGATAATTCAGTTAAATAGAAAATTAATTTTTCTCAGTTTAATTTGGTGACGACTGGATGAGTGAAGTCCTACATTATAATGGGTTTTTATAAAATTTAAAACATTTTAGTTTAAAATGTCCATCTAATCATATTGCATATCACAAATTATTTTACAAATTAAGTGGCATCTCTATAAATAGTAAGACAAAAAATTATGTAAATCAAACCAAGACCTTTGAAATCTCTAAGAATTCAGTGAAGCAATTATGCAATATTGCAGCATTGCCTTTTTTTATACAAGCTTTGCAATTTTGTTTTGAAATTGAAAGTTTGCCTATGAAGCAAAGTCCCTAGGATAACTAAATGAAACAAAGACATGATGTCATTGTGATTATAAAATATTATAAGAGTCAGTAGCTATGTGTGCAAGCTCAGTGACAGAGCACATGTTTACATGAGCCTCTGGGTTTAATCCCAAGCAACAACAATAAAAACAAACAAACAAACAAAGAAAAAATGAACAAAAAAAATGCACTTGTTTCAAATTCCTTATGTCTGTGTTGGTCACTTGTAAAAGCATAAAGTTATCTCAATGTGATGTTTTGATATATGCATACATTGTGGCGTTATTAAATCAAACCTATTAACATATATTCATCACCTTACCATAACTGTCTCATCCACCCAACTTTAATGTAGGTATTACAATTTGTAAAGAAACATATGGACAACTCAGGAGGTTGAGATAAGATGATCAAAAGTTTAAATTCACTGAGCAACTCAATGAGACTTCATCTCCAAATAAACAGTACTAAGGTCTGGGGCCTAGCTCTAAAGTAAAGCACTCCTGGGTTCAATCCCTGGTAATGCAAAAACAAAAAGAAAGAAAGAAAAAACAAAAAAGAAAGATTTAAAACATTTAATTAAATATTTCATGTATTATAATTTCAATTATAATTTAAGATAATTGTGCTGAGACATGCATAATGTTATGTTTTATTGTAAAAAGATATTTCAAATTACTTTAAATGTTAGGGAAAGTATGTTAAGATAATTTTACCTACAGCCAGAAGTATAATAATCTATGTCAATATTTTAACCTATAATATTAAATGTTATTCTCCCCATGGCTGAAGAAACAAACGATATTTTAAGTTGCTGAGACAAAATACCATGTAATAAAGCAATATAACATTTCTATTTCTTATATTTTTATAAAACAGTAATTGTGAAGAGAAATGTTTTTATTGACAGACCTTTTAAATTGCAGCCCATTTTGAACTAAGAAAACCTTAAAGGATCTTATTTATTCATAATCTTTGGCTTTTATTTATGGATAGCATAAATTGTTTTAGACTTCATTTAACTTCATATTTAATCAACTTACTCTGTTTAAGAATTGTATATTTTATTTAAGTAAATATCTGACTCAATTTTCACCAAGGCTATAAATGGAGAAAAAAGTGACTAATGCTAATAAAACTTAGATAAAAGGAAAATAGTCTAAGATATTTTTTTAACTGTCGTAATATGATTTTCCCCAGATGACTATATATTCAAATAGATGCAGCTATAATATATAGAAATATATTATTTTCCTTCTGTTTCCATCAGAAGAAGTAAGTTACCATTTTCTGCCAAGTGCAACCTCAAAATTTAGGATATCCAATCCTGCAAGATATTTACTAGCCTCTTTTTCTTTTTGATTAAAAAAAGAAAAATATGACTTCTTCCTTTATTCTATCCTGAACATTCATGAATATTTTATTTCTTTCTGAGTTCACATTAATGTTTTTACTCCTTAAAGTTTTTGTTTGTTTATTTGCTTGGGTTGTTTGAACAAATTCTTGTATATGGAAAATGGCTTTAGTGACTGCACTTAACTCTGAACAAGAGGCCATATGCCATGCCCATTAAGGATCACTGGAGTGGTTGCATCACAATATGGAATAAGTCAAGTGTGTCCATATATTTAAAATTTATATGACACCCATTGTAAACCTGATAGGAAGAAGAAATAAGCATAAAAATTTATAAAGGGAAGGTAAAACTAATGTTATCTTCATAAGATACAATCATTTGTAGAAAATCCAGAAGACTCACCTTAAAAACTAATATAAACAGAAAATGACTTTGATAAAGAAACTAGGCTTGACCTTCATGCACACACAGACAATACACAAGAATGGCATTTTTATATACATACAAGAGCTAGTTAGAAAAAGTAAAAACGGCATTTAGGCCTGTAAATAAAAAGAAAATACCTAAGTAGAAACCAAACAAGAATATAACAGAAAACTTGGATATATAGGTAGGTATATTAATATTATAAATACACTTATTCTTATTTTTCAACTAGGCAAACCCATTCTAAAGTTTATATAGGGAGAAATAAATGCACATTAGTCAGGCAATAGTTTTTAAAAGAAGTGAATCAAAGCATTTTATCTTAGCGATTATCAAAAACACTTTAAAACAAGAGTGTGGTAATGGCACATGAATTCAGTGAAAAGATTTATTAAAGTCAATATAAAAGACAAATATATAATGACTAAGAGACTGAGTTGTCATATCAATTCCTTAGACACAGATTTATTCAATAAGTGGTTTTAGTATAACAGGCATTTGGGAGAAGATAAGTAACATTAAACCATTCCTTCACACAAAAAATTGAGGTGGATAAGAATAGCAACCACGCTCATGAAAACATGATACTCATTGAACTTTCTATAAGAAATAGGACAATGTGTTTATAAGCATAAATAGTGAGAGAACAGAATCCTGAGAACCTACTACGGTAGAGAAGAACAAAACTCGGAAATCATAAAGATGGAAAAATTTCATCACCAAAACTATATACACTTTAGCACAGTAAAATCAGATAAAACAGTTACAAACTAAAGTACAAACACCAGCTGGATAAATTTTTGACATAAATATAACACAAAGTGGACTAATTTCTTTAATATATACAGAGCTCCTACCAATCGATGATAAAAAGGTCAGAAATCCAATATAAGAAAAGAGCAAAAGACATGAAATGACAGTTCACATAAAGAAAATATAAATTATCTTTAAATATGTGAAAAATTGCTCAAACCTAGTCATAATAATAGATATTCAAAATCATGTGGTGTTATTTCCTCAGGTTGACAAAATATGAGTGCTAAGACATTGTAGTGGCCAAGCTTAGAGAGGCCTGCTTTTGGTGAAAAATAGATGGAAGTGGGAGCGCATATCCCACTTGAATCAAAGTGTGAAATATGATATATCAAGAACTATGTAATGTTTTGAACAACCTACAATAAAAATTAATTAAAAAAAAAGAATAGATGGAAGGATGAATTCACACATTTTTTTTCTAAATGATAATTTCATTATTTTTATCATAATTATAAATGCACATACCCTTAACTCACAATATCACTTCAAGCAGTCTATCCTAATGAGTTTGTCTCACTCTTGTGTACAGAATGTATATTCACTGCAATATTGCTTGCAATATTAAAAAATTACAAACAACTTATATGTTCATCAAAGGGAATTTACAATACACAAATATATTATGCAGCCCTCTACAAATATTGGAGAGGTAATTTCTGTGAAAAAAGCAAGATGCATGTTTATGTAATTTAATAACTATTTTAAAAATCACATTTGTATACACATACCCATTATATGTACATACATATATATGTTTGTTTGTGCATTTGTATTTGTGTATGTGTTTGTGTGTATAAACAATACAGAAGCAGTAGCTACTATCTACTCACAGTTGGTCTGGAGAGGGAGGAGACCTTGGACAAGAAAAAGAATATCATTAGAAGGGAAAATATTACCTCCTTGCACACTATTTAATACCACTGAAATTTCATCGTATACATATATAAGTTATTCAGAAATATTTCAGGAAAATAAGAACTGAGTCACTGGGGGGCTGGAGTTGTAACTCAGTGGTAGAGTGCTTGCCTGGCATGTGTAAGGTACTGGATTTGATTCTCAGCACCACATATAAATAAATTAAATAAAGGTCCATCAACAACTAAAAAAATATTTTTAAAAAACTGAGTTACAGAAATTGGCTGAGGAAACTGGAGGGAAGGAATTAGAAGTACCAGGAATTTCTCTTACCAAGGTCAGACATTGGAGGCAAAGGTGACCTCTTGCTCATAGACCTTGCACATTTCTCTGGAAGCAGCATTCATCTGGGAGTCGAGCAGGGGACAACTGGAAACTAGAGATTTAGTATAAAACTTGTGATCTTAAAGATTAATTTTCCCTAGTGTTCCTAGTAGAGAGACCAAAGAATTTTAACATAACACTCAGCTATGTCTAAGGCATGCAATTATCTAAATAGCAGGAGTCATTTATAATTCCTTTGAAAGATAAAATTAACATGAATCAAACAACCAAAGAGTGAAAAGCACTGGTAATTCTAAGAAACGATGGTTCTGTGTTGTTGGAATAATTTGGTTAGGTCTTCAGGGGAGATGGGAATTCAGCTAGGGGGCTTCATAAGAGGCCTTCCAGCTGGGAGGAGTGAAAAAGTGTTATGAGTTATGCAAATATTTTAGAGAATTAAAAAATGTGCTTGGAACTCTATATTCAAGCAATATATATTCTAAATTAACAAATCAAGAAGGGCAAGAGAATGTAGAATGTACTAAAATTGACAGTTACAATTTTAGATACTTAAATTAAAAATCTAAATATATGAAGTTAGTTATACCACTATCTAAACATGCATTAGAACATAATAGTTATGAAAACAACTCCTGGAATCATACCAGGAATCAGATACTGGATCTTGTCTGCATCTCTCATGGCCTCTTTGATCCTGGGCAAAATACTAAAATGTTTTGATGCTTGTTTCCTCAGCTGTTAAATGGAAATAGTGAAAACATTTACCTCAAGAAGTTGTTTGGGAGATTATTTAGGAAAGCAATATTTGTAAAAATGTACAATTTAACATACAGTGAACTCTCCATAATTGGTGATCGCAAAATGTAGTGTGATGGGCTCAGGATTCAGGTTGCTTATATTCAATTATTAGCTCCAACACTAACTTAATCAATTAACTTCTCTCTATGCATTATCCTTCTCACTAAAGAAAAAGGATAACAGTGTGACCTACTATTATAGTTTCTATTGCTGCAACACAAAAGACTACAAACTTGACATTTTAAAACAACATCAATTTATTACCTTACAGTTCTATAGGTCAGAGATCCCACTGTTCTTAGCTGAATTAATAGTAGTACTGAGTGTAATCTGGTCAAATAATCTAAGATTATATCTATATCTCATTTATAGTTAATGTTTTAGTCAGGCTTTTTGTTGCTTAACCAAAAGACCTGAGAAGAATCATTTTAGAAGGGAAAGAGTTTATTTGGGGCTCACAATTTCAGAAGTTTTAATCTGTAGACAGCTGGCCCCATTGCTCTGGGATCAAGATGAAGCACACCATCTGGGCAGAAGGGGACAATAGAGAAAGGCAGCTAAGGACATAACAATCAGGAAGCAAAGAGAGCTCTTGCTCACCAAAAACAACATATAGACTCACAGGTCCACTACCAGTGACTACCTCCTTCAGCCACACTCTTCCTGCCTACAGTCACCATCCAGTCAATCTCTACCAGGGAATTAATGCACTAGTTAGGTTAAAACTCTCATAATCCAGTCATTTCACCTCTAGACTTTTTTGTACTGTCTCATAAGTGAGCTTTTGCGGGACACCTCATATCTAAACCATATGTCAATAATGACAGAGATAATGTGAAATACTGGATTTAGTGGTTTTTTTTTTTTTTTTGTGTGTGTGTGTGTGTGTGACAAACTGAAAGATGAGTTTCAAAATGTCTACATAATCCAAGGGCTGGGTAGAATATGTGAAGTGAAGATGGTCAGCTATTGAGGAAAATTCTTTTGGAATTCTGTGTCTGACTACGTTTCATTATCATCATCATCATCCATCATCATTGCTGCATCATTACTGCATGGGCTAGGAACTTTTGTGTACCACAAAAACTTACCACTATGAGTTTTGTACTATTATTAACTTCATTTTACAGAGGATAATACTGAGAAGTGGCAATTAATTGATTTAATTGAGATAAGGGAATTATAGAGATAGACACTCTTCCAATTTAATTATGTCCTAAATTCAAGGTATACCTGAATCCAGGTATGCTTCAGAATCTAAATTCCCAGTCAATAATATTAATTCATAAAAAATTGCTTCAGTGGGCTAGGGTTGTGGCTCAATGGTAGTGCTTGCCTAGCACCTGTGAGGCACTGGGTTTGATCCTCAGCACCACATAAAAAATAAATAAATAAATAAAATAATGTGTGTTTTTTTAAAAAAAAAAAAAGAAAAAAGTTTGTATTAAAAAAAAAGAAACTATCTTAGTCAGTTTAGGCTGCTACAAGAGGTTATAATAGAATGGGTGTCTTGAACAACATATATTTTCAACTATTCTGGAGATGGGGCAATCCAAAATCAGGATACTGGCAGATTCAATATCTGGTGAGTGGTTGCTTCCTGTTTCATAGATGTCTGTCTTTTCTTATTATTGTGTCCTCAGAAGGGAGAGAACAGGGGGAGGTCATCTCTCTGGAGCCTTTTCTTAAAAGGACAGTAATCCCATTCTTAAGGACTTCACTCCTCTGACATAATTGCATCCTTAAAACTCCACCTTCAGATATCTTCACATTGTGGATTTAGGGTTAAATATATGAATTTGGGAGAAATGAAAACATTCATTTCATATCAAAATCCAGTAAACTTCTTCAGGTTCTTTTTTTATTTTTCTATTACTTAACTCTGCTTTAAGGAAGTGTTTTCACTTTATTTTCCCTATAGCACTTAAGCTACAAAGTGTTAACAGATATTTTGAGAAAAAGTTTGTCCTAATAACAAAGAGAGATGTTTCCAAAATGTGGAATTAAGTACTCTTGGACATTTTTAAACTACATAACCTTTAGAGTATTTAATATTGCTAAGATGCTCCATGAACGTCCCAGAAGCTGCTTTAAGGCGTAATGTTGCCCAAAATTATTTGACCATGGAACATCGTTGTTTTCCAGAAACCTATTAACATTTTTTGGGAAAAGGAGGCCTGCAGAAAACAATTTGGGAAGTACTGTCAAATGATGCATAGATTCATTTTTAACAATTTAGGCACAAATTTGGAGAAACTATAAAACTGTAGGCTCAATCATGTGTGATTAGTAAGGTCCCTTAGCACTTTATGTGAGGTAACAGAATCATAATAGATTTTTAAAAATCTTTTCTTTTTTCTTTCTTTTATAATTCAATATTGTGGCCTTTTAATATTTTTTATGTTTAACATTTGAATGGGCTATACATGAGCTCAGTAAAAGTGAAATGAATGGGATAAATGTAAGTTACAGAAATTGCCTGAAATTTTCAAAATGAAAGACTAAATGATAGATGGTCATTATCAATAAGTGGGTAAAAAAGGGGATAACTGCATATGCTGCCTGAGTATAAGACCATATATTATTATTGTTTAATTGAAAATGAGACTTAAGTAGGAGAGGTATTAAACTGGCAACATCTTTCACATATTGTGTACCAGGTAATAAAGAATGGCATTTATTGTCATGACTACAGTTATTTGGGTACAGAATATGCATTTTAATGTAGTTTTATGCCCACTGGAGTTTTAAAAACCCCTTCTTTAAATTAAAAGAAAGATAAATGTGTAGTAATGTATACAGTTGCCAAAAATTATTTAGCTTCCTAACATGCTTATTAAGGTAATATATTAACTTAAAAGTGGAAATAAGGAACAAAACAGGAAACTAAAAAAGCCTCTTAACTCATTCTCATCCAGAATATCTCATCACATAGAGACTGGTTTCTAATTTTACATTTTCAGGATTCAGTACTACCCTTAAGAAATAATGCCTTAAACTAATATTAGACATCTCATTTCAAAAATAAAGAAATACTTTATGATGTACATGCCACATGATGACAGGAAGTATATTTACTTATCTAAGCAAAAATGTTGTGCCAAAAAGTCAAAAGTTGATTGTTTGAAAGTATTTTGCTACAACTCTGGACAATACTGCCTCATTCTAACATCTGTGAACTTACGCATAACAACAGACAGTAAATAAATGACTTTTTAAAAATCTGTTTTGACCCTCTTATCCCTCATGAGATTTTGACAAACCTTGTTAGGAAAGGGGTTTTCTTTTAATTTTTATTGTTTTTGGTTGTTTGCCTGTGATACAATGTCTCTACTTCTCCCTAGCAATTATTTGGTATTACTTTTCCATCCATTTCCATCCCCCTTGAATTGATGATCTCACTTCAAATTCCAAAAGGAAGGCAGAAGTTTAAGTTTGAAGAGCTCAAGAAAATAAATGAAGATGGTTGCCTGGCTAATTGCCTTCAGTTATCCTTATCTTGGTAAAATTTTCTTTCCACTTCTTGCCAAGGAGAATATTTCCTTCAATATCTGTGTTTCTGTGCTCCGCCCCCGACCCCCCCCCCCCCCTACTTTCTCTCTCTTTCTCTCCCTCACTCCCTCTCCAGGAAGGAAAGAGAGAGAGAGAGAGAGAGAGAGAGAGAGAGAGAAAAAAAAAAGCCCAACCCCAAAAGAGCTGTTTCATTTTGTTACCTGCAACTGCTGGAATTGAATCCATGTACAGTAAGCAATCATTCTAACCGAAAACAGAGGAGAAGGCACAATTGTAAGCCAGGGGCTGTATTTTTGGTTCAATCAGTTTCACTGCAAAAACTAGTCCATTTATTTTAGTTTTGGTGGGTAGCAGTGAAATTTAAACCCACCTGAGTGATGTTTCAAGATTCTGTCACTGCATTCTATTTTCTTGCATGGACCCCAAATTCGTCCCACTATTTCTCATCTAAAACAGAAGTCCTGCTTAACTAGATGCATGGAATGTATGCCTCCTATTTGCTTTCATCCGTATATGAGTCCACAACCCTTTCTCCTCAGCCCTAGAGTAACTGAAATGCAGTCTGTACAGTGGAGCAGCCCAGTCTTAGCTGATTAGTGTCTGGCTGCTGACTAAGTTGCACTTCCTGAGAAATCCGGGCCAGGACAATTCACTTTGCAGGGTTGGGTCTCTCACGAAGCTTTGTGCCCCAACAGCTACTTATTTTCCCGGGCTATACTGAGAAAGGAAGTTCAGGGGAATCCTTTACGTGGTTAATTATAAAGCCAATGCTAGAAACCAAGAGACTTTCAGACACCAAAGATGCTCCCCTTAACCCCTCAGTACCCAGCTGTGCGAAAAATGATGTAGGAACTTCGGAGGTGGTGGCAGGTGCCAGGGTGTGGCTGCGGCTGTCTCCCTTTTCTCTTCCAGCAGAAGGAGCCACCTCAAAGGGGGAGGGGGAAAGAAGGAAAAAAAGAGAGACGTGGGGGAGAACGCGGTAGGGAATAAGAGAGAGGGCGGGGAGGGGGGCAGGCGCCAAGGGAGCAGGGAGCGCGCCTGCCAGGCTCAGGCTCACACGCACGCCGCCTCTGTTTGTACACACTGCGCTCCCGGGCGCCGGCTCGCTCCCCTCCAGCTCACGCTTCATTGTTCTCCAAGTCAGAAGCCCCGCAGCCGCGGCGGCGTTAACAGCGCGAGCTTAGCGCACAGTCCTCTCCACGGCCCGCGGGTCCGCCCGCCCGCGCTGGAGACCCGGAGCCACCACGGGAGTCCGCGCCCCGCCCCGCCCGCCGAACCTCGGCCAGGACCCACCCGCAGCAGAGGGCAGAGCCCGCCAGCGCTTCCAGGGAGCTCACCCACCTCCGCGCGCCTGAGCGCAGGAAAAAGGGGGAGGAAACGTTCCTCTTGGTGGCCACCACTCTTTCTCGCCCTCTCCAAGAATTTGTTTAAGAAAGCGCTGCGGGAAGAAGACATCTTCTTGAATTCTCTAACAGGGGCGGAGTCTACTGCTGACCTGCGGTGCCACCTCGGCTTCACTGCTCTCCGAGACGACCCCTGACCAGCCAGGGTCACGTCCGGAAGACCGGATCATGAAGCGCTCGGTTTTCACCTGGCTCTTGGTTGGGCTCAGCCTCGGTGTCCCCCAGTTCGGCAAAGGTGAGGCGGCGGGGCCCGGATCGCTGGATGCGGGACGGGAGGGGAATCCCCAGGGAAATGCTCCGCAGGGGCCCTCGGGCTGTCCTCGGTGCGTGCCACCGGTAGCGAGCGCTGCGGGCGGCGCGGAAGAGGCGGCGCGCCCTGGGTGCCCTGGAAAAGTGCTAGCAAAGTCCGAGCAGAGTGTTCCGGGCTGAATAGGAAGAAAGGTGCGATCTAGGAAAGACGAAGACGGAGGGGGAAAGGTGGTGGGAAGATGACGGCGTTCCCCGGCACCAGCGATCCTGCTACTGGGTCGCCCAGCGATCCTTCACTAGCAAGTGCCCCTGATTCTGGCTGTGGAAGCCGGGCGGGGCTTTCGTAGGGGCCGAAGCCAGGGAGACAAGGGCGCCAGGGTGTCGTCTAGTTGATGCGGGAAGAGGCTAGAGAACCGCAGGGCGGTCGGTCCTTGGCGTGCGGTGCTCTGGCACAGGGCCCAGGCTGAGCCATTTGTTAACCCGGAACCGGCACTGGGAGTTTTGGCCGCGGGTGAGGTGGAGAGGGGTCTGGTAGGTCACCGGCTTTCTCTCACCGACCCTTTCCTGACGCATGGCATTGATTACAACAACCCGCCCGTCTTCTAACCCCAGGGGCCTGGAGCTTTGCTCTGTACTACCTCTAGGTAGGAGCGTAACTCTGGGTAATAGAATCCTGCGGTGCGAGTCAACCTTCGCGCCCCCAGCCCAGGAGCAGAAAAGTTGCAAGAGCTGGTCTGGTCGCTCTTTCCATGACTTGCATGGAAAAAAAAAAAAAAAAAGAAGGAAAACAAAACAGCCTTTAAAAAATATTCAAGACTTCGAGGAGTCTCCTATGGAGATGTTTAGGTGACTTTCAGGTCCTCATAGAGTGGTGGCTGGTCAATGCAAATCTTGATCCAGACCTAGGTCTCGCCGCTGGCAGGGGCTGTGTAGGCGTCAGGAAGGCGCTTGGTGCAGCGGCAGAGACTCTAAGGGCTGTATTGGGGATCTATGCCCCTCCTGCGCTCACGGATAAGGGAAGCCCCTTCAAAGGGATCCGCGGGTAATAGAATCCTCTGCAGACAGCTTCAAGTGGAGAGCCAGCCGAGTACACTATAGGGTCTCAAAACGCTGTGCTTCTAAAAAAAAAAAAAAAAAAAAATGTAGTTGGATTTAAAAATGCGTTGACTGGAATTCATTTAAGATTAGACACTGCATGAATATTCTACACCATCCATCCATGCACTCATCTATCTGTTTCAGAGGATGGACTCCTGAGTGACTGACTGTTTTGCCTAAGAAGTCGAATGTTGCTGGCCAGATGCCCTCTCATCCCCAATAGTAGAGATCCATGGCCGCGCTTTGCTTTGGTCTCCTTCCCTCCCCCAGAATGTGGCTATTTTTCCCAGCCCGCGGGCGTGTATGTAGGTGTATGCCTAGACTGTGTTTACCAAAGTGTCCTTCTAGTTATCCGGCAGCGACATCCGTTCCACTGAAGGTTAAAGAATGGAAATGGTTTCATAGGTGCTCGGATGATTCCCCAGCATTAAGAAAAAGATAAGTGCCCTCATTGCCTTTATTTTTCCTTCATTTCCCCTCTGGATTCCTTTTGCACTTTGATCCTTAGCAAGAAGGGAAAGGGAAGAACTGCAGGCACTCCCCTCTCCTCCTTCCTTCCCCGCCTCTGTTCCTACCCAAACACGAACACATTCACCCACTCACATGCATCTACACCCAACTAGTGCCTCCACCTTCTGTTCCCGCTCCAAAGTGGATAGCAGCGGGGACAGAAGAGGAGAAAGTGCATATAGCATGTTTGGCCACTCTTGTTTCTCCAGGTCTAGTGACAGAAGCCCTGGGGCATGGTAAATCTGGCTGCTGGGAACTCTGTCTGCTAAAGATACCCACGCTGAGGGCACAACTTACTCTATCAGTCAAGCTAGGCTTTCCATTTTGGTTCTCATAGAAAGTTCTGGGGCGGCTTTATACTCCATATTCTTCAGATTTATTTTTTCAGCCTGTCTGTGGGGCAGAGGAGAAGAGGGCTTTAGGAAAGAACTGGCCATTTTATTCCAGCTCTTTCTGTAAAAACTCATCCTCTCTCTCTGTTTTCCCTCTCTCTCAGCTCTGCAGAAGGCAGAGTACAGCTTGTCTGAAAGCTCTACACAATTAAACTTTGGGCAAACTTATTGAAAACAGTGCTTACACTGAGACTGTTCCTCTTGCCACACACCATACCATATATCTAATGTATTTAATGCTTTATAGGAATTGGTGTTTCCCTCTGTGTGTGCTGTGCATTAATGCATGGGATATGATAAGGGTATGCAACTCCTTTTATTAGTTGTCTTTATTTTAAAATTAAACCAATGGATCAGTCAGATTGAATATTTTATTAACTCCTAAATTATTCATCATTATGGGTTTGCTTTAAAAAATTCAATAACATGCATACAGTTGCAGCAATCACGTGACATCTTATGCAATCTGTCCCTCACTGCCTGCATGCAGTTTTGTGCCTGAAGTCTTTAAGCAAATGGCACTATCTAAAAATGTCTAGACATGTCCTAAATACTATGAATCATTGACATTGCATTTCTGTTTTTAATTAATGGTGATTTTTAGTTAATTCTACATAAGGATAAATTAATAACTTAACAGTCTTACTCCATGTAATACTATATATTTATATAGTATTATCAATATTTATGCTGAAATAACAGGTTTCTGTTATTATTACACATTCCTGCCTTCATTTCGTAATTAGCATGACCACTAACTTTATACTTTAAAAATAAATACTAATTTCAGACTCAAGCTGAAATATTTAAAGACACTTTTGAAATGTTCAATTAAGAATAATCTGAAAATGAAGTATACTGCTGTGGTAGTTTGTCACAGATGCAAAATCTGGCTATGCCTTACATTGTCATGGTACAATAAGTTTTTCCTTCCGTCCTGAAAAAGTTTTTCTGATTATTTCTCTAATGTTTTCTTAGAATTAAAATATATTTTGTTTTAAGATTATATGACTTTGGAATAACACTTATAATAATAAAAATGATGGTGAAAACATTGAAGTGGTCTGTTCTTCCTTATATGGTCTTGAAGTTGCAAAGATTTCCCCAGAGATGCAAATGTATTGCACTTCTGAACATTTCCTTAAATTAAAACTCTCTTGTATTTTTTAGCAAATATCTTCAGGTAAATGTTCACATAAATCATGTATTCAGATCTAAAATGCTTTAAATAAATATTTTAAGAAAGTTTGCTTTTCTTTCTGAATACATGTGATTTTTTCCTTCTTACAAAATTACAGCAACATAAAGGAATAAATTTACATGACTAAAATAAAATAGCATGATTACTCAATACCATTATAAAATATATTTCATAGTTTTTAACAGCTATATTAGTACTCAACTCTTAAATTCCTTGATTTTAAGATCAATATTTTAATTAGATTATTTATTCTTAGGTGTTTCATCCTTTGAAGAGTTTTAAATAATGCTATGGAGCGTATTAGTGTTTATTTTTTTAGAAACTCTCTCATTTGAGTTTCCTTAAAGCCTAAGAAAGTAATTCTCATATTTGTTGTTTGCTGCATACTCGCAGGTGCAGGGGCTTTGAGTATGATTTATGATGTAGCAGTTTTATTGAATCCTTGCCAAAAAAAAAAAAAAAAAAAAAGAAGTGCAGGCTTCAGAACTCAGTTCAAGCCAGAAGTAAATCATAATGAGAAGGTACTGAGTAAAAAATAGCAAATTTTACAAATATTTAATTAGTATGGCTTCTATCACAGCTAATCAGTTTACTCTTTTTATTTGCTAAGTAGTTTGAAAACTGGCATTAGTATGAAAAAAAAAAAGGTAGAAAACCAAAGCCAAGCCATTCCTATTATTAAATTCTTATTTGTGTTTAAAAGAAGATGCTTAGCACATTTGTTCTTGTTTTTGTTCTTTTATCATAATCCATGTGATGATTATAATATTTTTGTGTTAGTCAAAGAAAATATGCATTTATGGACAAAGTCATGTGGCTGCACAAATAAAGTAGAGCAACTATTAAAGTATTTCTCATGACTTTCTTTGTAAGACTAATATTACTTAAACTGAATAAATTAGGGCTTAACTGACACTAAAAATACCTATAAAATTCTTTAAATCTTTGCTTTTAGAGAGTTGTTGAAGGGAACAATACTGGAATTAACCATGCCCTCACCAGCAGGTGTCAGGATATTCAATAGAGATCTTTTAAAGAAAGATGGAAAAAATAAAAACTAAAAAGAAGTAGAGAGTAAATGCTAATTTACAAATTCCCATAAAATGACCTTCTATGAAACTGATGTATGAGTTTTCAGTTGTCCTAGAGAAGGAGAGGAAGGGTCTTGTAAGAAGCTAGTGCCTGTACCATAGAATTTTAAGCTGAAAAAGAATTGCTGTGCCACAGACTACCAAATTCACCCTTAGGTTTGAACCATTGTTTTCAGATGTTTCCTGACTGTAGTTCAAGGATGAACACATAAGTCTATCAGGTATTTGGTAAAAAAAAAAAAAAAAATTATGACTTAAATTTCTAGCATATTTTCTAACCTTACTCTTCATACTTACTCTTAAGGTTCCCCTATATTTTTGATGTCCCTCAATGCAAAGAGATGAGTGCTTATATTTGTTCTTTTCTGTTGTGATGGTAAAGTGTATTTCCTGGAAAGGACAAGTATCGGAATAACATAAGTCATGTTACCAAAAGAGACTAAATGTGATGTGAGAAATAAATCTTTGTTATTATCAATTTTAAGTAGTTATTAATCCATATATGCTAAATATAGATTATATATGTGCATATTGTGTACCAGACTCTTTCAGTGACTTGAAGTCGTTTTTTTAAATTGACTCTTATCAACATTACTTCTCACATCCATATCTGCTGATATAACCCTTAGTGGTATATTTACATTTACAATCTTGCTAGCAGTTTTTTTTTTTTTCTTTGACCAGGGACTAGACACAGGGGCACTTAACCACTGAGCCATATCCCCAGCCCTTTGTTGCTTATTTATTTATTTATTATTTAGAGGGAGAGTCTTGCTAAGTTCCTTAGAACCTCACCCAGTTGCTGAGGCTGGCTTTGAACTTGTGATCCATCTGTCTCAGCCTCTTAAACCCCTGGTATTACAGGCATGAGGCAATGCATACAGCTCTGGTTATAACATAGTCACTGATGTATAAATGACCTGTTTCCAGTGGCATCCTGTCTGTGTTAAAAGTCTTCTTGAACTTAAAAACAAAAACAAAAACAAAACCCCTCTCTCTTTTTCCTTCTTTCATTTTCTTGCTAGATAGCAACTAGAGCACATTCACTATAAAACTGTATAGTATTCTGTTGTCATTATTCAAAACTTGAAAATCTACAAAACATTGTCAAATCTGCACTTTTTACTTTTTGGTAGAAAAAAAAATGAAGATTATCATTTAAAGCCCACCTACTAAATTCAAAGATTTATAAATGAAAATAAAATGGAATTGGAACTAAGGAACAACTCTAAGTTTTCCACCTTGATTTTATCAAATTGCCCTCACTAAAGTTATCAAATGGGTAGTAATTTATCTTCACCCTTCAGTGTAGAAATCACTTGCCTCACAACTTCATTCATATAACACATGGATGGGAATCTAAAATCTAGAAGAAAGTATCAAAAACTCCTGACCACCTAAAATAGATGTCACATTTAGGCTTTCGATTATTCATTGTAGAATAGTCTATTTATCTTGGCTTTCACGGTTTTGCATTGTCTGTAACCTGTATCCAGGAAATTAAAGGTATATGATATAATAGGTCAGACTTATTTGGAACAATAAAACATGCCAGCTGTTTGATGAAGAGGACAGTAATACTTTTCAGTGTAAGAAACTGGGGACATTTAGGGTGTGTGTGGTGGAGGTTGTACAGACTTCAAAGTATCCCTCTATGAGAGAACAGTATAGTAATTGATACAAACATTGCTCTTGCATCCTAGAGAAACACTATCTGCATGCTATATGTTCATCATGTTTCAGTATACCAAGGCAATGATATTATTGAGAAGATATTTTATCAAAAATATTTAAGCTTGTAAACCTGTTTATGATGAAAGAGTTAGAAATCTGAGAAATTAATTTTTAGCCACTTGGCCCATCATGCCAGTAAAGACAGCATACATTTTTATTTCTTTTACTCTAAGTTATGAAATGAAGGTGTTATGAGACATAGTATTTAGCATCTAGAAAAGAGGTACACCTCATAAATCATATAAGATATCATGCAATTATTTGGTTATATTTTAGAAGAGAACACTGCTATTTTGGTTTTTTAATATGCATTATTGCATTGATTGTAACTGTAAGATTTGTTCAACAGAAGATTTATGGTGCATGAAGTAGAATGGAAGATTTATGTTCAAGAAACTAGGTGAAGGTGTTTTAAGCACTAAAGCACTTTAAAATGTGATTGTTACTATGGTGAAAGAAGATTTACTTGGCTTTACTTTTTCTCTTTTCTAAAACCAATCTGTACAAACTGATTCATCTATTTTAAAGTAATTTAATATGATATAATATTTCATAAATCCAACTCTCGTGTTAGATGATACTGTGCTTGATGTGAAGGTAATCTTTAAATGGGTTTAGCCCACCATGCATTCCTTAGGGTTTATGCGTGACATTTGACAAAGTAGTTTATTTTGAAAATGCAAAATAATCCTCTAAGTCCTAGGTCTGGATGACCATTTAGAGTCTACTGACACCAGAGGTTAGCTGAGGTAACCTGGGCTCATGACCCTTCAGCAGACAAATCCAGAACAGTCAATTGGGCACATTGGAGAATGTTTTTATTTGAAATAAAACAAACAAATGTGAACCTCTAATTTACAACAACCTTCCACCTGCAGCTATACCTCTTCTGCCTGTCCTGACATCCATGTTACCCTCTCCCATCACATTTTTCTAAGTGTACATGTACTCTAATTTTATGCACATGACTTTTTTGCTTGTGCATTTATCTTTTTCTTCCTATGGTTTAACTTACATATTATAAACCCTAACATTTTGGAATTTTTATACATAAAAACAAAAACCAAATTACCATCCATAAGGCTTTGATATTTATATTTCAAGTTCTTGTTTAATATTTTTTGCTTTTTACAGAGGCAGGGCTTAACATAAAGCTGGGCAAAACAAACAACAAAACCAAACAACAGTAGTAAAAATCCAAACAATGAATATATGTTGAACTTAGTGGAACAATCCACCCACTTCACACACATGAGTGTTGCTTAGGAAGTACTTGCACATTTTCAACAGCAGTGTGATACACACACACACACACACACACACACACACACACATATAAAAATAGGTCAAAAGCAGATTCAAAAACTTTAAAAGCTTTGTTTCTCACTCTCTTACATAACCATTTCTTACTCTCTGTGTTGTAGAATGAACCTACTTTGAAAGTACTCCTAAATGCTTCTGCGAGATTATTGATAAATATGTAATGTAGAATATAGAGCGCTTTTTGTTTATCACGAATCTTCAATTAAAAGAAAAGCTTCTTTTCAATGATAGATTCCTTTGATACAAGGTTCTGACACTTCTGCCTAACTTTAATTTTGACTTAAAAACATAATCCTGTTTCTCTTTTCTTCCTTCCCTTTACTTGAAGCCTGACATCATGTCAGCATAAATGTCTTGATAGACAAATTAACAAGAGACATTCATTCTGATAGCTTTCTTAAGTACAGCAAATAAGTCTAACTTGTACTAAGTACATACTGTATGTTTCACTGTTCTCATTATGATCTCTAATTTTACTACACAGGTACTATTATGATTGACAAGTGAATGAGAAAATGGAGATACAGAGATGTTTAATGATTTTCATGATAATAACTTTCAGAGCTACAAAGGAGCTTATGCATTAGAATCAAATTTGAATCCAGAGTCTCCCCTTTTACATACTAAATGACACTGTCTCCAGTAGTGAAACATTCTGTATATAATGGAGAGACCTTGTTAAATATTAATATTGTGAAACATACAAATCACATTCAACCATTATTTAACTAGTAATTATTTTGGAAGGGGAAATCATTTGAATTCTTAAATTATTTGAAATTCAAAATTTAAGTTGATAAGGTGTCTTAGCATTTTTCAGATTTACAAATGAAAGAATATGCTGATTTTATTCAGCAAAACATGGTGTGTCTGTCAGAATGTATCACTAGTGAGAATACTGAGGGAGATAGAAGACGAGCACTTGGGTAGTGATTTGAAGTAAATTTTCCTTAAAATCTTTTAACAAGATTTTTATCATGCATTTTGGTATTTTAGGATTTGGCCATTCTAAATTCTTCCATTGCTGTTCAGTAAGGTGTGTAGGAGCATGGTTTCTCTGCAATTTTCAGTTACATAATATAATATACAGTGATTTTAGAGGTTAACAAAGTTATTTCTGCTAGCTTAATGAAAGTATTTAATTTGCTTTATATTCCATCCTCATTTAATTTTATTTCCATATAAACTCATAAGAAATATTAACCAAACAAAGGAACCAAATAGTCTCAAACTACATCAAGTAGAATATTATGCTTTCTAGTTTATTTAAACTATTTAAACAAAACTGAAGTTTTTCTTAAAAAACAAGCTAATAACTTTAAATATTTTGCAAAATAATAAAAATCATATCATCTACATGACTTCATCCTCATTAATCTCCTCTTCCATGCATTTGTAGCTAAGAGTTGAAATGGACCTCAGTGTGCTCCATTGGGTATATCCCTTAAAATAATAAAATGATAGTAAAAAATTGAGAAGTATCTTGCACCTCTGTTTTAGGGAACACAAGAAGAGAAGGTGTTTTTAATATGATTTTACAGATAAGGAACCTGAGATTCAAAACAGACACACACTCTGGAATTTAAAGAGCTCATAGAGTTTGAATCTGGATCTACATGTTCTCATTTCAAACATTTTTCACTCCTTTTTGCTATGATTTTTGCTTGACATAATTATAAGTTATACTTTTTTTTTCAATTCTTGAAGTCATGAGATGAAGAGGATGGATTGGAATACTAGTTGTTTTTTCAAGAATTATTCCAAAGAGCTTCTTTATCTAACATTAACACTTTCTTTCTGACCACTGGCATATAAGCCTTCCTTTTCTTCTTGGATCCCATTATTAACCTTTATGACATCCTTCACTTCTGACTTCAGAACCTTGTTTCTTCTTTGTCATTTGTTCCCTTAAAATTTGAGGTGATTATACATAATTCTTAATGCTTCTGGCTTTTTAACGTTCTGATATAAATTTCCTGGAAATTCCCAACACTAATGATTCCCTCCCCTATTTCCTTCTGGCAGTATTATTCATTAGAATTTCTGATCACATGAAATTACTCAGCTATAAGTACTTTGAATGTCTCAGATTTTCCACCTCTTACTAGATTTTCTGTCTTTTATTTTTCCTTTCCCTTCATTCTCAACTGAATCCATTTGTGGTCACTACTCTGATTTCCAGTCATTACTTCTTTTTTTATCTCCTTCCTAGTCTCTGTAGTTGACCATGTATGGATTTATCCATTATTTTTATCCATTTTTGTTGTTGTTGTTCAGTGACCAAATGACTTCTCTATGTCTGCCTTATTAAAGCCCAAACTCAGGTACTTTCCAAAATTCTTTTCCTGTTCCTGACACTAAGATAATTGGTGTTCTATCAAAGACAGAGAATCCATAGACTGGAAGTCCTAATGGGGCTGGACTGAAAGGTTGGATTTAGTACTTTAGGAAGTGGTAGTCAGACATTATGGAGCTGTTGCTTTATAATTGTAAATTTGGCAATATAAATTGGGCTGTATCGCTGTAGGAATTATGGCTGAGGGAGGGTAGATGGTAAAATGATTACAACAAAAGGGTCAAGACACTGGATGACCAGATGTTGGGAAAATCATCAGTGTATTAAAATCTCTCTCTCACACACACCCACACCCAACAACAATAACAACAAAAACAAAACAAAAAACAAAACATGCCAGGAGAAGTGTTGGAGGGGAATGCTGAACTAGGAATAGAAACCTCGAAGAGTTGAGGGGATGGGGTACTGAGATCAGGGGTCATTATTTTAAGCAGGCATATGGGGAGTAAAGAAATATGACATAAATTAGACGTGTGTGTTTTTGAGAGGAAGGAGGAAGAATGTTCTGGAAATGATACCCATTGAAGAACAGGGACTTAGCATCACAATTTCAAATCTAGAGATTAAGAGAGAGAAAACAGTATCCAGTTCAGAAGGCTGCAGGACAAAAGAGTGACCTGGAGGAGAAATGGTCCCATTAGAGCCCGATGACTGACAGCCTTGTCCCAGGCACTCTTCTCTTTCACAGCCCTTGTCCTTCAGCCTGTGATACATCAAACTCATAATAATGGTTGACAAATCTTAACTTACAGTGACGCACTGCATGTTCTCATACAGCAGCTCTTTTAAACTTCATAACAACCTAAGGGGGTATTATCCCCACGGACAGAGGAGGATTCAGACTAAGAACAGGATACATTATCAGCACTAAAAACTAGGTCTTATAGATCCAAATCCAGGAATATTTTCATTGTAGCACAATTAGAGAGAAAAGCCCCAAATCCACAGAAGGATCCCTTCTAAATTTAAAGCTCAGCTGGGGGATAGGAAGGTTTCTGCAGTTCTGCCCTGACCTACTTTATCCCATTTAGATGGGCCAATATGTACTTTGAGGTCAGCATAGTTACTGGGGACTGAGAACGTCTAATATGTTAGATGAGTGGCCCTAATTCTTGCCTGTTTTGGGATCATTTGTCCAAATGGTTCTTACTGGAAAACAATTAACATCATTGCCAAGGACATATATTTTTCCTTTTTAATATACTCATAACTGTGTAACCTTGTATACATGATTTCTTTTCCTCAAATTTACATGTTTTAAATATTTGTAAACCATAATATTTCTTCTTTAGTTTTTGACATGCTGAAGTTGTATCTATTTTTTTTTCCTTTAATCTGTCCTTGTAAGCCATTCCTTTCATCATTTGAGTTGTTTCACTTGGCATCCATCCAAGTAGCCTACATATTTATTCCACAGGCTTGCCAAAAATTCAACAGAGAATTCCAGGGATGTGCTTCCTTAAAATATTCCTACATACATTAATGTGTATGTGTGGGTAGGTGGGTGTGTGTGTTTTAATTTTGAAACTACATGTCTTAATTTGTTTCTTTAATTTTATTTATTGGGTCATTCCTTGCTAAATAATGCATAGGTAGGCCATGCTTTTATTCATAATTTTATTTTATACTTGGCTTCAATAGAATTTTACTTAAAGTTTTGGCGTTCTGTATTTAGCATATTTGTTGTTACTATTATATGATGCATGCTTTCCCACCATAGATCTTCATTTCCTGCAAATGGCATTATGCTATTTATTGCTATTTTTATGTCATGTACATATCTGCTAAATAAAAAAACGCAATGTGCATATACCGTCATTAACTTTTTATTTCTTAGTTATTCTTTCTTGAGGTCTTCCAAGTATTCATAATCTTCTGGAAACTGTAATTTATCTATTTCTATATGATTTTTTTTCTATTTCTGTATCTATTTCTAACTATCTCACATATGTTCCCATTTTTCTCCTCCAAGCTCATTCCTCAGCTTAAACTGCAAAACCTCAGAGAATCTCTCTCTGATTGTCTTCCCTAAGTAATGTACACTTTAACAGAAGTGTGTGCACACATGCACACATGTGCACACACACATGTATACACAACCATATACCCCTTGCTATTATTCTCTAGCACTCTATTGTTTTAAAAAGAATGAGCACCTATATATTGTTAGTAGGCCTGAAAACTAGTATACTCACTATGGAAATCAGAATAGAGATTCCTCAAAAAAACTGAAAATGTAGCCACCATGTGACCTAGCTGTTCCACTCCTCAATATTTATCCAAAAGAACTGAAATCAGTATAGTATAGTGATATATGCATTCCTGTGTTAATGTAGCTCAATTCACAATAGTTAAGATATGGAAACAGCCTAGGTTCTCATCAACAGAAGAATTGATGGAAAAAATGTAGTATATACACACAGTGGAGTTCTACTCAACCATAAGGAGAAATTATATCATTTGCTGGTAAATAGATAGAACTGCATGGACAACATTATGCCAAGTGAAATAAGCCATATTCACAAAGTCAACAGTCCAACGTAGAAGGTTAAAATAAAAAAGGAGAAGATTTCACGAAAAATAGAAATGAAGTCTATAGATCAGGGGGAGGAGGAAGGAAGGGAAAGGAAAGAAAGATCAGGGGGAGGAGGAAGGAAGAAAGATCAGGGGGAGGAGGAAGCAAGGGAAAGGAAAGAACAGGGGAATAAAATTGGCCAAATTATCATATATATATATATATATATATATATATATATATATATATCTCAGTGATTTTCACTTTTATGTAAAATTATAATTCACCAATAAAAATAAAAATAAAAAATAAAAGGAAAACTAGAAGAGTAGCAAAATGGAAATGGAAACAGGAAAGGGAGGAGGGGAAAGGGAAGTACTGGAGAATGTAGTGAAACAAATTATATTATGTGCATATATGAATATGTCACAATGAGCCCCACCACTATGTAGAATTATAATGCACTAATATAAACATAAAAAGAAAAAATTGAATATTTTTCAAAACTTTTAGTTATATTCACTTTTAATTTACTTGTTTATTTTCTATTGTGTGTTCAGTAGACCATATGCTTTGTAAGGGCAGAAAGAATAATTTGTGTCATAATGAATATCTAGCTGGAAACGTTGGTACTAGTAGGCACTCAGTATTTGTTTGCTTAATTTATGTATGCATGCTTAAGGGAGAAACAACCATGTTCATATATAAATGTGCGCGTGCGCGCGCACACACACACACACACACACACACACACATTCTGGTTAAAAAGCATGTTCCTTTGATAGATCCCTTTACTTATTTAACAAGTTCTTATCTATTTGAGGCACTGATGCATTGACTTGTGGATCATAGTTAGAAACACATATTTAAAAAGTAATATGTGCTTTAGTAGTGGCAGACTACAAGAACAGAATAAATACATGGTCTAATGTTTCCCTAGCCATCTCATTTATGAACATTTCATAAGGAAGATTTAGGTTTTATCTTAAAGTATCAAATTTGAATAAAATAGTTGTATGTGGAAGATAAACAACATGCTTTAAAATGTCGTTTTATTACTAGAGTCAACAAAAAAAGTATGTACAACATAATCAAAGCACTTGGTGGTGTTTTAGATTGTCAGGTGGAAGAGCTGCAGGTAGTGTTTTGATCTGCTAATTGACCCAGTGCCCAACAATCACTCCATAAGCTCCACCAGCAATAACTTTCCTCTGGCCATGACTTCTCCCTGCACCCTCCAGCCCACCATGAACTCACACCTGCTAAACACAGAAGTTCTTGGCAGAGGAGAGAAGACAACACCTGGAACTGTGAATGCCCAGGAATGGAAAGCCCTGGAAAAAGCACTATTTAGAGCTTTGTGTGTAATGACATCTGTATGTCACCACACACTGCTGATTATTCCCCTGTAGGCAACTATATTCTACCTTCTTTAAAAGCTCCTGTGGTTCCAACACAACTTATGTGCTTTATGACTCCAGAAATTCTGGGATTTCCACACCTACTCTGAAAATTCTAAAAGGACATTTCTTTCTGGAAAAGTCTGTAAAGGAAAAGGATTATAGAGTAAAACCCATGAAATCTAATGCTTCCTTTTTTTTTTTTTTTTTTTTTTTTAATGTGACAAGAAAAAAACTCTGGAAGTCCTTTTTTAAAAAAATTTATTTATTTATTTATTTTTAATTTGGAGATGGACAATTAATTCCTTCTTTTTGCTTTAAGGTTTTAATATTTTTAACTGATAGGTATATACTCATTGGGTAAAAGTTATAGTGCTGACATCTGCTATCTGTATGTTAAGTAATTAAATAAATAAAACTGTACTGTTTAAATAAATATTTCTAAACAATATGCTTAATAATAAGATGGGTCATATCATAATAGATTATTTTAAAAAAATTCTTATGGTGGTAAATTATATGTAACTTAGGATTACTATATTAACCCTGTTTGGGTAAATAGTTTCTTGGTGTTGAATATATTCATAATGTTGTATTTACATCACCACCATCCGTCTTCATATCTATTTTCATCTTGTGAACTGAAATTTTATACCTATAGAACAATACCTTCCCATTTTTTTCCTTCTCCTAAGCCCCTGGCAGCCATCCTTCCACATTCTAGCTCTATGGTTTTGACTTCTCTAAGTATTACATATATGTGAAATCAGAGTTTTGGTCTATTTATGGCACCTTACTTTACTTAGCATTATGTCCTCAAGGTTCATTCATGTTATAGCATTGTTAAAACTACCATTTTAAGATGGGACAGACTTTCATTGTATGAATATCCCATGTTTTTCTTGTCAATTCATACATTCTTGGACTTTTGGTTTCCTTCCAAATTTTACCTATTGTGAATTACACTGCTATAAACTTGACTTTGTAAGTATCTCTCAGAGACCATATTTCTTATTCCTGTGGTATATACTCAGAGTTCTGAGCCTTATACTAATTCTGTTTTTAATATTTTGGAAATTAAAAATGAAGTTTAGCATTATACATAGAGCAGCTTTATCATTTTACATTTCCACCAACAGTAAAGAAGTTTACTAATTTTTCTACATCTTCTACAGCACTCATTTTTTTGTTTTGATTTTAGCAAGACAGAGAAATGAACAAATTGCAATTCACACTTAATGGGTGTGAAGACATATTATCTCATTTTAATCATTTTAATTGTGATTTGCATTTTCCTGATTATTAGTGATGCTAAGCTGTTTTTTCCCCCCTCTACTTATTGGTAGTTTGTGTTTCTTCTATGGAGAAATCTCTGTTCAAATTCTTCTTCCATTTTTTTAAATAATATCATAATTTTTTTCATATTTTCACTTTTTTATTACTTTTATATGGTGCTGAGGATAGAACCCACATCAAAACACATGCTAGGCAAGTGCTCCACCACTGAGGCACAACAACTGCCTATTCTTTGTCCATTTTTAAATCAGGTTTGTCTTTTGTTGCTGAGTTCTAGGAATTAGAGATAAGTTAAGTAAATTTTTGTTATTCTTTGGGTTGCCTTTTTATTTTATGGAGAGTATATTTTTATTCACAACTTTTATGTTAAGTACTAATCCATGGTGTACATGCACCACATTTTTAATCTGTTATAAAGATATCCAGTTCACTGGTTGATAAATGTTTTGGCTGTTTCCATTTCTTGGCAATTTGTGAATAGTGCTTCAGTGAGCAAGGAAGTGCAGATATCTTCAACATTCTGATTTCAGTTCCTCTGGATATATACCCAGTAGTGAGATTTCTGGATCACATGTTAGTTCTATTTTTTAAAAATTTTTTTTTAGGAACCTCTAAGTTGTTTTTCTACAATTGTTGTACTCATTTATATTCCCACCAAAATTATGCAAGGGTTCCGTTTTCTCCACGTTCTCCCCTGCACTTGTTGTCTTCAGTCTTTCTGATAATAGTCATTCTTACTGGGTTGAAGTGATATCTCATTTTTCTTTGGCTTGCATTTCCCTGATGATTAGTGATTTTGAGTATGATTGCATGTACCTGTTGACCATTTGTACCTATTCTTTTGAGAAATGTCAATTTAGATCAATTGTTCATTTTTTTTAATTTTTATTTTTTTAATTTTTATTTTAATTTTTTTTAGTTTTGGAGTTCCTTATATATTCTGAATATCAACTTCTTTACAGATTATGCTTTGAAAATATTTTCTTCCATTCTGTATATTGTTTCTGTACTCTTGGTGGTTTGCTTTAATATGCTGAAAATTTTTAACTGGATATAATTCTTTTTACCTATATTTAATTTCATATTCTATGCTTTGGGTGCCTTGATGAAAAATATCATTGCTCATTCTTATGTCCTGAAGCATTTTTACCTTGTTTTTTTTTTCCTAGTGTTTTCATTGTTTTGCCTCTTACATATAATTCCTTAATCCATTTAAAGCTGAGGTTTTTTAACTGCTAAGAAATGGGAATGTAGTTTCATTTTTGCTTGCAGATATCTAATTTTCTTAGTGTTGATAAGACCGTCCTTTCTTCAATGCATGTTTCTTATCAAAATTGTTGAAAATCAGTTGCTGTAAGTGTGTAAGTTTACTTGTAGGCCTTTTATTCTATTCCATTTGTCTTTGTGTCTGTTTTGATGCCAATGCCTTACTGTTTTGATTACCACAGATTTTTAGTATGTTTTGAAGTTGGGTGATGTAATGCTTTTGTTTTGTTCTTTTGGCTTAATATGACTTTGTTTATTTGGACTCTTTGTGTTTATAGGTAAGTCTTGATATTTGATTTTCCTGGTTGTTTGAAGAATACCATTGGTATTTTGATAGGGATTGCATTGAAAGTGTAAATAATTATGGGTATTTGTGGATATTTTAATAATATTGATGCTGCCAATCCATGAGCATATATCCTTTTTCATTTTTCTTATCAATATTATATAATTTTCATTATAGAGATATTTTGCTTGTTTAAATTATTCCTAGCTAGTCGTCTATTTTAAATGGGATTGCTTTCTTGACATCTTTTTCAAGTAGTTCATTACTGGCACATAGCAATATTGCTGATCTTTGTATATTGTTTTTGTATTCTACAAGTTTGCTAAACTGATTCATCAGTTCTCATACTTTTAGGTGGAAATTTTGGAATTTTCAATGTAGAAAATTATGTCGTCTGAAAACTGACAATTTGTCATATTTTCCAAGTTGGATGCTCTTTATTTCTTTTTCTTGCCTGATAGCTGTAGCTAGGACATGCAAAACTATGTTGAATAAAAGTGGTGAAAGTAAGCTTCCTTTTTCTGGTGATTACTTTAAAAACAAGTGTATTTGGAAGTCAAATTTGCAAAAAAATTAAACAAAATAAAAGCAAAATTTTTGCTAAAATAAACTTGTCTGTTCTTTAGTAGGTGACATTTATCAACTAGAAGTAATATTTCTTTATTATTTCTGAGGCAGTTATTTATTTTGCTCTGCATTCCTTGCAATTGAGCAGTTTTTGAAATATTAAATTGTTATTACTTGAAACAGCTTTGTAGTATACTGACATAGGGTTGGAGATTTCAGCTTTCTCATTTAACGTTAATTGGGAATACACTATAAATTAAGTATTTTGATTTGGTGATAAATAGAGACATGAAGGAATCTTTTGGGATTGTGAAGTTAATTACTATAAACAAAACTTAAAAAATAAACCCAGGCATTGGCACATACTAATTTAAACAGTGACTTCTTAGATTTTTTATGTGGGTATATTAGTGTGGTGTCATGCATTTTACTATGCAACTGCATTACATAAAACCATATTTAGGTAACTGGGAAATATTAGCATAAACAATCACTCTAGTATTTAGTAGTAGGAATTCATACTTTGGTATTGTGGCTTGAGTCAGCCATTTTATTTGATTTGAGAACTTTAGAAAGACACTGACCATGAGGAAAATACAACTTAAAAATTTAGAGCTTATTCAAATAGTTCAACCATTCCCTGACTCCTACAAAAGGAAATTATAGAAAGATGAATTCTTGAACAATTTGGTTATACTCTAGGAATTTAAACACCATTCTTTCTTTTGTTGGAGGGGTAATAGTGGTGTGCAATAAAGCATATAATATTGTTGTGTACCGTTGAATCTGCTATTCAAAAAATTAAAGTAAAAAACACTTCACAGAACCTGTTAAAACATGTTTATAGTTAAAACTCACTTTCTCTAGCATTACTTCTTCTGTAGAAAGCTGGCTTATGTATATTGTGTATCAAGTTAACTTTGCTGTGTGTTTACATAAGCTTCTTGTTGTAGGATAAGTTACTCAGACACAGCTATGAAAACAATGTGTGTAGAAAACTCCTGCATAGCGAAAGATTATTTATGATTTCCAATTTAGCTCATTAGACTCTAATTTTGGTAAGATCTAAGTTGTTTTCTTTGATTCATTAATCAAAAATTTTCATTAAAATCGCTGATATATCTGCAGTAATAAAAGTGTTACTATAAAAATTTTAGGGGGAATAATTAATGTAAAACAAAATTTTGTAAGGAAAAATTTAATTTTTATCTCAATAACATTTTAAAGTTGTATGAACCTGCATGACCACTACCCAAAACAAGATGTAGAATACTTATATAATTCTAGAAGTTCTCCTGTGTCATTCCAAACAAATCTCACTTTTGTATTTACTATCCGTATTTTTTTAATATTTATTTTTTAGTTGTAGCTGGACACAATGCATTTATTTCATTTATTTAATTTTATGTGGTGCTGAGGATCAAACCCAGGGCCTTGCCTGTTTTAGGTGAGCGCTCCACCACTGAGCCACAGCCACAGCCCTCTCCATTTGTTTTGTATTCAATTTCTACCACCTAGATTAACGTTACCTGGTTTTGGACACCACATTCATGTTTTAGTATTGTATGTGCCTGTGCATTTCATTCTGGAGTCATTCACTGAACTCAGTGGTGTTAGTATTCATTCTTGTTTAACATGCCATGAGCACACGCCTTCTTTTTACTGTAATGATATTCCTTGTTAATATACCACAATTTGTTCTTCTGTTCTTTGGTTGACAGACACTTGAGTTGTTTTCAGTTTTGAGCTATTATGAATCATCTAAAAGTCTTATAGAAGATATTTTTTTCTTTCTTTACAGACCCATGATTTCATTTCTCATTTCTTTTGTGGGGATACTTAAGAACAAAATTGCAGAATCATTGGTAGTTTAATTTGGAGAAAATCTCAACACAACTCCAATATGATTGTATAATTTGTTCTCCATAAAATGTCTTATCCCACATCCTCACCAAAATTTGTTGCTGTCAACAAATTTCATTGCTTTTGATTTTAGCCCTTCTAGTGGCTGTAAAATCGTATTTCACCATATTTTAAATTTGTGTTTCCTAATCACTAAGTATTTCGACCACATTGTCATTATTGGCCATTCATATGTTACCTCTTTAGTGAAGTGTCCAATATTTTTGTGTATCTAAAAATTTATATGCTGGATTCCCTACATATTTTGGATATAAGTCCATTGCTTGATACATGTTAGAAATACCTCAGTCTGTTTCATGATGTTGAATTTTTTAATATCTTTTGTTGTTGTTGTTGTTGTTGTTACCAGAGGATTGAACTAGGGGCTCTTAACCACAGAGCTACATCCAAAACAACTTATGGCCTCGCCAAGTTGGAGAGGCTGGACTTGAACTTTCCTCAGCCTCCAGAGCCCCTGTGATTACAAGCATGAACCATCGCACTTGGCTCTTGATATCTTTTGTTGAAGGATGCTATTTTGAAGAAACGTATTTTATCATCATTTTCCTTTCACGGTAACATACTCTTGGTGCCTGACAAAGTCTTCTTCTGTCCCAATATTACAAATATATTTTCTCATTTTTCTTCTAGAAATCCTGAATTTCTTCTTTTTTAATTCTATAATTATTCTCAAATTAATTTTTGTATATGTCATGAAATTTAGGTTTTCTTTTTCAGAGGAAGATTTAGTTGGTCTAACCATTTTTTAAAACTTTCTTTATCCATTGAATTATTGGAATGTTGTGATGTCTTGGTTGTATGTATTCTATGGCTTTAATCTGATTTCTAGCTTACACCTATAACATCCTTTGACTTCAAGTTTTTAGTGAGGTTTGAATTTAGGAAATATGGTTCCTCCAAACTTATTCTATTTTAAATCATGCATATTTTCAAAATTCCTTGGAGTCAACTTGTCAATCTCTTTCTTAATGTATTTTTAAAAATTTGACATCAGAATGCATTCCAATTTTTTATTATATATAGAGCACAATTTTTCATATCTCTGGTTGTATGCATAGTATATTCACACCAATTTGTGTCTTCATACATGTACTTTGGAGAGTAATGATCATCACATTCCACCATCATTGATTACCCCATGCTCTCTCCCTTCCCCTACAACCCTTCTACCCTATCGAGAGTTCATCTATTTCTCCCATGCTCCGGCTCCCTAACCCACTATGAATCAACCTCCTTATAGCAAAGAGAACATTCAGCATTTGTTTTTTTGGGAGTGTCTGACTGTTAGAGTCTGTAAACAAGTCAAGATGGCGCCTGGCATTTTGCAGAGGGAGTGGTTTGTGAAGTAACTCCAGGGATCCATTAAGTGTGGAGATTCCTTATTGGTTGACTGCTGTATCTAGTTTATGTTAATTAAGATAAGCTGTGTGGAATGTATATATACCCCTCCGGTCCTACAATAAACGACTCCCACTCCTGCTGTATCAATGTACACAAGTTGTTTGTCACCCCCCGGTTATTTTGCTGCAGCCGGACTGGTATCTGATTTCACTTAGCATTATCTTCTCTAACTCCATCCATTTACCTGCAAATGCCATGATTTTATTCTCTTTTATTGCTGAGTAATATTCCATTGTGTATATATGCCACATTTTTTTTTTATCCATTCATCTTTTGAAAGGTGTCTAGATTGGTTCCACAGTTTAGCTATTGTGAATTGTGCTGCTATAAACATTGATGTGGCTGTGTCCTTATAGTATGCTGTTTTTAAGTCCTTTGGGTATAGATGGAGGAGAGGGACAGCTGGGTCAAATGCTGGTTCCATTCCCAATTTTCCAAGAAATCTCCATACTGCTTTCCATATTGGTTTCACCATTTTGCAGTCCCACCTTTGTTTTTTGGTGCTTGGCTTTTTGAGTTCTTTATGAGTATGAGTGTACCTTTTTCCCTCTATCCTTGCCAACACTTTTGTTGTTTGTCTGCATAATAGCTGCCATTCTGACTGGAGTGAGATGAAATCTTAGAGTAGTTTTGATTCACATTTCTGTAATTGCTAGTGATGATGAACATTTTTTCATGTATTTGTTGATTGGTTTACATGCAGTGGAGAAAAGATAGCCTTTTCAACAAATGGTGCTGTGAAAACTGGAAATCCATATGCAACAAAATGAAATTGAACCCCTATCTCTCACCATGCACAAAACTCAACTATAAATGGATCAAGAACTTAGGAATACAACCAGAGACCTTGCATCTAATAGAAGGGAAAAGTAGTCTCCATCGTGTGAGAATAAGCCCCAACTTTCTTAATAAGACTCCTGTGGCACAAGAATTAAAATCAAGAATCAATAAATGGGATGGACTCAAATAAAAAGCTTCTTCTCAGCAAAAGAAACAATCTGTGATATGAATAGAGAGTTTATATCTTGGAAGCAAATCTTTACCCTTCACACATCAGATAGAGCACTTTTTACTAGGGTATATAAAGAACTCAAAAAGCCAAGCACCAAAATAATAATAATAATAATAATAATAATAATAATAATAACCCAGTCAATAAATGGGCCAAGGACCTGAAGAGCCACTTCTCTTGTCAATTTCTTCAAGGATTTTTGATTACAGTTGTATTAAATTTATAGATAGCTTTGATGGAAATGAATATATTATTATCTTCAAATCCACTAAGACCTGTCTGTTCATTTAAATGTGTGTATAAATTCCTATTTAAAAGTACCATTTTCTTTTATTTTTTAGGATATTTTGTTTTATAGGATATAAACATTTTTACTTTGATTTTATCATTACTCATTCTTTGCCTTGTTCTGAAACAGGAATTGAGTATAAAAAAAATAGAGAATTTTTAGCACTTTGGTATGTTTTACAGACATTAGAAAAACATTATAGATATAGTATATATTTCAAAGACAAATTGAGTTTCCACAAAACCATTTTATTAGTATTTTTATAACATGAGAGACAGTGCTATTAGAATAAAATAGACAATTACATTATTGTAAATTATGCAAGTTTCCAGAAAAATAAAGATTCATAACAATCTGGTCTATTGAAACTTGAAATAACAGAACTTTAAAAAACAATGATATGCAGTAAAAGGAATTAGAAAAGTTTAGCATACCTTTGATCATTTTGCTATCTTAAAAATACAGATTACACTTAAACCATTTTGTATAGAGTTATCACTCATGTATTTATGAAATAGATAGTTACAGTATTCCTAGCTTTTTACAGAGTAATTAGCTTCATGGTGACAAGGGGATTTTGTTCATTGTTGATCTTGCTTTAAAAGCTTAAAAAATGTAGCTGGGTTCTGTGGTGCAAACCTGTAACCCAGTGACTTAGGAGGCTGATACAGGAGGGTCACAAAATAAAACAATGAAAATTCTGAAAATAAATAAAAAGGGCTAAGAATGTAGTTCAGTGGTAAAGAGCTCTGGGTTCAATCCCCAGTACCAAAAAGAAAAAAAAATCTTAAAATCTTAGAGAGGGTGGGGGAGATAGGGAGGGGAAGAGAGAGAGGAAGAGAGAGAGAGACTTACATCTGAATGAACCAAGTTCAAACTAATGAGATTTTCTTTAAACAAGTTAGGTAAAAACCATCAATTGTCTGTCTTTTCTATTACTATTCATTTTGCAGTATTGACTTATAGATTTAGAACAAAGCTATATAGAGAGGCAAGATATACACTTCGGTGCTACTCATTTTTGGCACCTTTTCAGCACATTAAAAAATATTTAATATGTGAACATGCTGCCTTGATCATTTTAAGAAAAACAGTATCTAGAAGAATCAAGTTTGTATAATTCTTAAGACATTTCTTAAGTAAATTATTTTTGTCATTTTTTAAGATAATTAAGTCCTTTCCTGAGTTATTGGGAAAGATATTTCATTCTTCTTGCTTGAGAGGCCATTGTTAGTAATATATTTAAACTAAATATTTCCACCAATTGTTTGGATATACCATATACAACTATAATGAAATAAAAAAAAAATTCCTAAAAGACCCCTTGTCTCCCTATCAACCTGTGATAAGATTTCTCTGATTTATGCCAAGTTCTCCTTTGAAATTCACATAGTTCTCTTCCTTTCAGTGTTTACTGAGGTTGTCATTTAGGTAATTACCATTCTAGAGGTTAAAAACTGACACAAGTGATGGCATTACTTATTCCTTCTCTACTAATCTAATAGGAAATGACTGATAAAGGGCATTCAATTTATCTACTCAATTTATATTAAGAGATGTTTCTGGAACATGAATTTATTCCCGGGCTTCAAACACCTTGGCCTTTAATTTGTCAAACTTCAGTGTTTAAGTAAATTAACTGGTTCTGATTAAATTAATTGAACTCAGGGAAGGCTGTGCAAAAGTTATTCCTATATTTCCTCTCATATTTCTGTAAGATCCAAACTACTGAAAAGCAATTATATTCTGAATTACTCAGTTATCCCTGTAGTACCTGTTCTTTGACCTTGTAAGTCTCTTATTTTTTTTTTCTCTTAACACACTCCCTGCATTTCCTTACTTTTCTTCTCAGAGAGCTTCATCTCGCCCCACTTTAACATTCTCTTTAACTCCCTTGATCCTTTGGGGTCCTTTGGCCTTGAACCACATCCTCTTATTTGAGGCAAGGATGATAGTAGTGGTATTCAGATGGTTTGGTCAGTGGGCTGAAAGCAATTCATTTCTTAGGTGTGAATTCAAAGGATACAGAATTTAGAAAAAAATCTATCAGAATATGAACTTTTAATTCTATAATGGGAATTATGTTCACAGAGGATATGCAAAACAGATGTCACATTTGGTCGGCTCATTCGCTCCTTGATATTCATGGACTCAGAAGAGAGAATTTTAGTTGTATGAATTGAATATTTAATATTAGGAAGTTAAAGTGGTCTGACCACAGTAGGGATCCACCTACCCCAAAGTTGGTGCTGTAGTTCTTGTTGTTCTGGTCAGTGGTTAGATAGGTTAGGTCAGCCTTTTTGCCTTCCAAACTCTGGTGCTTTGCTTGCCGAATAACCTCTCTTTCTCATCTTGTTCATTCAGGCAACATTTTATTCAACACATTCTTTAAATATGTAAATACATCTCTTTAGCTCCAAATCAACTCTAGATGGCCTAGAAGTCAATTTTTTTATCTATTAAAATTTTATAATTTAACCATTAAATATCAAATTTACTTTTCATATTTCCATCTTGTAAGGGGATCTACAACCTGTTTCAATTTGAAACCTCAGTATGTTTGAGCCATTGTAGAAGACTCTAATGTTGAAATTTAATGCTTGGGTTTGTTACCTATTTCAGAATAAGATTGCATTTTTTGAAATACAATTTATGCTTGTATGTTTAATGATAAGCAATGTGTTACTGCCGCAGTCTGGCTGGGCACAAAATCACGAGCCACTCAAGCAGGAACAAACTTTATTTTTGAAACTGCCGCCAATGCCCCGTATGCTCCCGGGGGAAAAATGCCAACCGACACACACAGCGTGTCCCCCCCCCCCCCACACACACACTCCAACAGGAAGTCCCTCCTCCGGAATTCCCTCCTACTGCACTTCCCCAATCAATGGGAACTCTCCAGGAGTCCTGTAGCAGGCCAAGGTGGACAGCAGGGGTCTAATATCCATATGAATGAAGATCTTAACATAATCATATCATCTCAATGGCTTGCTGGCATCACCTTTCAACCAAAAATGCCATGCATCATACTACTTGGCTGTGGCTCTTAGCATGTTACAAAAATTATTTTCTAATTAAATGCTTATCTGCACAAATTTTGTGCTAATTTGAGCACTAGAGATTCCATTTATCCAAATTCTTGCTGTGTTGTGTATACCTAAATAATACTATAAAAGCAGAAATGCCTAGTAATGTTTTAATGAAATCAACTGGTTGATTTAAAAAAAAATTGTTCCTTATATTTAAATAATCTTAGACTAAAACAATAATCTATGAAACATTAAGCTTACATTGTGTGAAGGAGAGTGGCCATGATATTAAAATAGCATTTTGTAATAAAACATTCTAAGCTCCCTTATCTACATGACTGTTATCTTTCAAAGTAATTGTGCAGGTGTGGCTTTCTCTCTCTTTCTCTTTTTTAAGTGATATCACAATGAAATAATATTTGGAACTGCCTTTGAAAAATTAGGATAAAAATAAGTACTGTGTTTTCATGCCATACTTGACTTCAATCACAAAACATTTCTTCCACCTGCAGGTTTAGCTAGTTCAGTCAGAATGATTTTTAAAGATGTTTTAAGCATCTTATGCTAAAAAAACTGCATGTAACCTTGAATGACAACAAATTTTCACAACTTAGATTTCAGATATTATAGCACAATATCTGAAATAAATTCCAAAGGAGATCTTCTTCCTCTTTCAGGGAAGCTTCTCTGTTAACTGGCATACATCCCCATGGTCTAGATAATTCACAATTATGAACAGTACTTTTCTCTGGCCTTGTAGTTTATATATATTTTTTACCAATAACTGCCTGATCTAGGGTGTCAGGGGAAGAATAGATGTATTGAACAGTTGGAGACAACCTTGTGCATTTCTGAATTGCAGAGTCTCCATTTGTAAGTATCCTTTAATCTCCAAATAATGAGGTTTCAAGGTATACTATAGATAATTATGGCTTGCACAGAATGTGGAGAATTCTTGTGATTATTTTTTTTTTTCCATGTATGTCCTCTTTCCTCATGTTTACCACCACTGACTCAGCAGCTGTGGAGGGGAAGAAATGGATGGAATACTCCACCACTGCTCCTACTGATTCACAGGAAAGTAAGAACCCAGTGGAAGTCCTGAGATGAAGAGGAGTTGAAAGGAGGTGCAGCTAAGATGGGAAGGGATGTTAGATTATTCTCTCAAGATCCCCAAAGCCTATAAATAGTATTAGAAAATCAAACTCTGAATCATCACTATAAAAATCATTAAAAGATAATGAGTATTATTTATTACATCCTAAGACTATATGGGACAGGAAATAATAGCCCATTTATTTGATTGTGGTAGGCAGAAAAATGCTTCCCCAAAGATGTCCACGTCTTAATGACATGGGCTTTGTACATGAGTCTGTGTCATTATAGTTAAAGCTTTTGAGAAGAGGAAACTATCCTAGGTTATCTAGTGGGCCCAATGTCACTAAAAGGATAGCTTTAAGTGTGAAAGAGGGAGGCTGCAAATTCAAAGAAGATGTGATGACAAAGCAATTAGAAGAATTATTGTAAAAAAGATTGGTCTGGTCATTGTTGGCTTTAAAAATGGAGAGTGGGCAGGAGTGAGGAATTCAGGGAGTCCTGAGCAGCTGGGGATGTAGGACTGCAGTAGAGAATTTTCCCTGGAGCCTCTGAGAGGAATACAGTTCTGCCGACACCTTGACACCTGATTTTAAACCAGTGATGTCCATTCTCTTGGTTTCTTGAACTGTATGATAAATTCAGGCTATAAAATTTAAGCTATTGAATTTGTGGCAATTTGTTAGCAGACCTAGGAAACTAACACACTGATGGATGAGCGTCTTACCCATTCACATCATCCTGGCCATTCCCTCCTTATAACCATCTTATTTACTGAATGTTGGCAGTAAGATATCTTTAAATTATTTTTTCATGTGGTTGGTTAAGGTTTTTAAAACATTTATGAATTGAGTCCATCTGAAAGAATAACTGACTTAGATAACAATGTGTTTGAGCTTGTGTTTATCAGTTCATTTAAAAGACGTACTAGTGATGGTGAACTGGGTTATAATTTTCTCCCAAGGGTTAACTCCCTTTTCATAACCTTAATGTAAAACTATACTTCCCAATACTTCTGTAACTTTTTAATAAGTGAATCTTTAAATATGTATATATAATTTCACAGTACTAAACTACTGCTGTGTTTAATATTGTTATGGATAAATGGACCATCTGCTCTGATTTGGAAGCATTTTTTTTTTTCTTACAGAGATCTATATATCCATAGTATTCATTTTAACAGCAATTTCATGGAATATTTTTAATGAGGTACTTAAAATATAAGGCAAATATTAACTGTAAAATGATGTGAAATATCATTTTAAATATATCTTGGATGCACCTCAGCTACACATATTTGGGATATTGTAACACATGTGTACTACAGAAAATAGAAAGTTAATTTTACTTTTAAAAATTACCTTCCAATATTGTAGTTATTTATCATCAATTGTTCAGATATTTTAAAAATTATTTGCAGTCGAATCATGGGCATACTTTCTTCTCCTCCTATTCCCCTAAATTGTCACCAAAGAAAGCAACCAGATGGCTTCCTCCCCAGTGTTACTGTGCACTCTGCCTATTCAGGTGAGCATCAACCCTTTCTGCCCAGTAAAGTTAAATCAAAGACCACAGGACATGGCTTCTATTGCATGCATAGTATATTCTTGTTGACATATTGTATTTGGCCCTCCCTAGGTCATAGATGATTTATGTATAAAGTTCTTATATACAAGCATTCATTATTTTCCACATGCCCAGAACTATAAGGTTTTGACAAGAAGAAAAAATATTTTAATAGTCATATTTTTACTAGTTTTTATCTTCTTACAATGTTTTTTCGCTGTACATTAATGATTATTTTCTGGCCAACTATCAGAGATAGTAAATGTTGAAAAATATAAAATAAATACAGCAATAGAATTTCAAGCAAGAATGATAAAAATAGCAAAGAATAAAAGACTGTTCTTGGGATAACTAATAAAAAACCTACAAAATTGTTTTTCAAAATGACCCTTATGTTTGTACTGTCACTGTCATCACTGAAGTAAAGTATGTTTTATTTATTTTTTTAATAAATTAATAAAATCTTTTCTATCCTAGGCTGTCAATTCTTGTTTCTTTATTTTGAGTACTAGGGCAGTTATAGTTTAATTTTGCTAGGTGTAAGAGTAAATGAAATTAGTGCTTAGTTTTTAGTTCAAGACAACTTGAAATCAGTCAAACTGATTTTTACTATGTATTAAGGTTTTTGTACTATTTAGTTATATTTACTTAATTTTCCTTCATCCTGAAATTAAATTATCTTTGGAAAATATCCGTCATGTAAACACATCCTATTTTACAGATGAGAAATCTTTAACTTGGTTCATTTAAGTTATGGACTCAAGATCACACTTTATACAAGTAGAAGTTCTTCCTTAGCACCCATCTCCCTGCTAGTGTTGAAGGCAGCAGAATACAACAGTCACTAGTATGGCACTATGTAAAAACGTGGATGTGTAACCGATGTGATTCTGCAATCTGTATATGGGGTAAAAATGGGAGTTCATAACCCACTTGAATCAAATGTATGAAATATGATATGTCAAGAGCTTTGTAATGTTTTGAACAACCAATAAAAAAAAAAAAAAAACTGCCCTTGCCTTTAGTTGGTTGCAGCAGCTATTGTGATTGATTGGTGCCCAAACTTGCTAATGGTCACATTGACTATCACCTCTGAATCTGTTGCCAATTGGAAGCATCCTACAGAAAATCTGTCTGACACAAAAGTCTACTGTTCCTGCCCTCTACTATGCTGTTGGTACAGTTCTTAGGGGAGCGAAACTACATTCCATTTCCTATGGTGGGAAGTGATGGAGAGGCAGCCTTCAGATTTACCTCTGTCATGCATATGATGAACGTGTGCAATAGTTCTATAAATTTAACCATATTTTTAAACATTTCAAGTGCAAGGCATCATTGTATTCCAGTTTAAACTCAATATTTATTTTGTAAATGACAGGAAATTTACTTTTGATAGTTAAAATAAATAAATAATTTTTATTTACCATTTTAAATTTCTTGTTTTAATTAGTTATACATGACAGTAGCATGCATTTATGCACGTTGATATATCATACATAGATGGGATATAATTTCATGTTTTGATGAGAGTACATATTGTAGAACCTCATTGGTCATGCAGTCACTTATATACATAAAGTAATAACGCCTGTTTCGATCTACTGTCCTTCCTATCCCTACATCCTCTCCTCTACCCTACCTTAACTCCCTCTACCTATTTTAAGGTAATGCTATTCTTCTCTAGTTCCCCCACTCTTATACTGAATTAGCATCTGCATATTAGAGAAAACATTTGGCCTTTGGTTTTGAGGGATTGACTTATTTCACTTAGCATGATATTCACCAACTCCATCCATTTACTGGCAAATGACATAATTTCATTCTTCTTTAAAGTTGAGTAATATTCCATTGGAAAAAAATAACAAATAAAAATATGCAAAAAAATAACAAATAAAAATATGCAAAAAACCCATAAAATTTTCCTGTAAACATAAAGACTCCCACAAACATCTGTTCTCGCTGACCTATCTTTTCAGTACCTTGAAGAGATAGTTTAATGGGGAAGGGATTAAATAGCTGAAAATGTCTAGAACTACAAATTCCCAAAAGAAAATATTATATATATATATATTTTATTCATTCATTTATTGAAGGACACCAAGGTTGGTTCCATAGTTTAGCTATTGTGAATTGAGCTGCTATAAACATTGATGCGGCTGTATTTCTGTAGTATGCTGATTTTCAGTCCTTTGGGTATAAACCGAGGATTCTGAGAGCTGGGTCAAATGGTGGTTCCATTCTGAGTTTCCTGAGCAGTCTCCATATTGCTTTCCATAGTGGTTGCAACAATTTGCAGTTCCACCAGCAATGTCTGAGTGTACCTTTATCCCCACATCCTTACCAAGATTTTTGTTGCCAGTATTTTAATGATTGCCATTCTGACAGGAGTAAGATGAAATCTTAGTGTAGTTTTGATTTGCATTTCTCTAATTGCTAGAGATGTTGGAACACCTTTTCATATATTTGTTGCTCAGTTGCATTTCTTCTTCTATAAAGTATCTGTTCAGTTCCTTAGCCCATTTATTGATTAGGTTATTTGTTTTTTGGCATTAAGTTTTTAAAGTTATTTTTAAACTGAGTTTTTAATATGGAGTAAACAGTATATACCTTTGTTAGAGCAATGACTCTGCTAAGTTTGTATCATCCTCATTTGATACATGGGGAAATGAGTGCTTCATTGACTTTCCCAGGATCACCAACTCCTCATCAGCAAACTGGGTTATGAATCCTGAAAGGATTTGGGGACAGAAAACCTAATTCATTGTTTTGCCTATACTATGGCTTTCCTACAGACATGCAAACAGGTAGCCTGGGTCACTCATGTTCACATAGCTAGTAAGAAGCATACCTAGGACAATATTTGGTTTTTGTCAGCAGAAGGTCTTAAATGAATGCCAAATATTGTAGGTAGATTTCATATATTTACTTTTCTCAGTGCTTATTAATGACATAGGATGATGGGGTTCACTGTGGTATATCTGTACTCCCTTTTAACATACTTGGACTCTTTCTATCCCCTGGTAACCTCCTCTTACCCTCCTCTCTTCCCTCCCCTGATTTCTTTCTTTTTCTCTAATAGTCTCCCTTTGTAGATAGATTTTAGATCAGATAATATTACAAAAGAAGAAAAATGTTACAAAATTATTGTCTGAAAATCCTGGGGAGAATTATAACAAATAAAAATATGCAAAAAACCCATAAAATTTTCCTGTAAACATAAAGACTCCCACAAACATCTGTTCTCGCTGACCTATCTTTTCAGTACCTTGAAGAGATAGTTTAATGGGGAAGGGATTAAATAGCTGAAAATGTCTAGAACTACAAATTCCCAAATAGTGATTGACTATACTTAGCTATTGATTGGTTGAAATGTGGCTGGGGAATTAATGTGTGTGGTGATTGTAAAATAAATAGTGGATTTCAAAGAATAATTACCAAAAAAGAAAAATATCTCAGTTGTCCAGTTTCTCTTTAGATTTTTCATGAGCATGCTATATATTCATTGGCTATAGTCATCTTTCTGTATAATAGATCTTTTGAAATTTATCCCTTTTTACATAACTGTAATTTTGCAACCTTTGATGAACATCTCTCTAACTCCTTCTTCCCTCCACCATCCCAGCCTCTGGTAACTACCATTCCAGTCTGCACTTCTGAAATCAACTTTTTTTTAGAGTTTATGTTTCCTCTTTTTAATGTGGTTATTAGAAAACCTAAAGTTTCTCATGTAGCTGGCTTTATATTTCTGTTGAACAGTGTGTGTGGCTATAGTATGAGTTAACTGGGTAAATGGTCAAATTACTCATAGGAAGAAGCTCATGTGGAGTATTTATTGTGTGCAAATTTAAAAGACAAATAATACTACTGTCTTTTAAAGACAACTCTGGCTCTCTATTTAAAAAACTACATCACAGTTTTTATAGTACTTTTAACAATATCATATTACTACAGAAATATTGATAGAAAATTAATGGTAATTTTTTGTTAATTCAGAATAAAGCTTTATTTATCTCTTATCAGAGGAATTATTGGCCTAGGGATAATTATATACATGTTTCAGAAGTTTAGATTTAGTTATATGCAAATGCTTCCCTTAAATCTTTAAGTGCATGCAAAACCAAATTCTAGGTACTCAATTACCTCAATAAGACATCTGTCTAAAGTGACTATTAGATGCATCAGTGAATACTGAGCTTCACTCAGATAAATGAGCAATAATTAAAGTTGTTTGAAGTAGCTTTTGCCATCTGTCAGTAAGACAAAAAATAATATTTTGATAGTATCTAATGTTATTCTGGTCATGGATTTCTGGAGAGAACAGAAATTGTTTCAAATTTTCTGGTGGGAACATCTACAGTTGGCATAAGATTTAAAGAGTTTAACATAGTATCTAAATGTCAGATATAATCTGGAGACAATCATAATCCTATAATTTTGAGAGACAAATGCACTAAATAAAATGTGTGAGAGCACAGAGTCTGGAACTAGGCTCCCTGGGCTAGACAACAGATCTTTCATTTGCTAGGTGTCATTCACCGAGTTTCTTAGTCTCTTTGTGTCTCTGTTTCCTTGTTTGTAGAATGAAAGCAAGAATAACATTTAACACAAATAGGTGTTATAAGGATTAAGTAGGTTATATACTGCTAAAAAAACCAATAAATACATAGAAAGAAGATCAAAAGAGTAGAAGAAGGGGACTAAGGCAGAAGGGAGTATGAGAGGGAAAGGAAACATATTTAGGATTGAGAATGAACAAACTCTTGTATTTGATGATTAACTTTTGGTTAACAGAACCTGATACATATAGCAAATTATATAATTTTAATCAATAAAAATATATCTGATATATGAACATAAAACAATTATATTTTATAAAATCAATAATATTATACATAATAAATACATTGAAAGTATTTAAATGAATATTGGTATACCCAGGCTATTAAATGATAAGCAGTCATTAAAATGATGTTTGCTGTATTTCCTTACATGGAATAGAGTTGATGGTATATGAAGGAAAGAAAGGAGACAATGTAAAAAGGTCAAATGTATTGTTTCTCTGTTTTAGACATAGAAAAATGACTGGTGAAATGTGAATATGATTCCATTTAAAAACAGAATTTTGCTGTATAATAATTTGCTTGTTTTTATTTTTAAAAGTGATTCTGGATTTCTGAATTATGTTAGTCACCAAAAGTGCATTTTAAAATCTGAGTTGCAAAGCACTCATTCTTTTATCCAGTAGTGCATTGTGTAGATTTGATCCAGTAAATGGTTAAATAATCGCTACTGTTGTTTACCTTTGAGATTAGGGAGTTAGCTGGTTGATACTTACTAGTTCAATTCAATGTAATCCACCCTCACCTGATGCTGTGGGAAGGAGAGGCAAGCTGCTACTGCAAGTTGAGCAGGGCGAGGGAACACAGGTGGATGAACTGTCACTAATTAGGCATCTTTGGACTATGATATTTCCATAACACAGGCTACAGAAGTATCTGGCACATTGTTGACTCCAGACCAGTGCTTAGGAAAGTATACTGTTATTCTAAAAAAAGGTAGTAAAACATGTTTCACAATTTGACAATAGATGGTAAGAGTATTGTTCATTTATTAAAAAGGCTTCTGTATTGAAATAAAAAGATTAAAGGTGCCGCAGTCTGGCTGGGCACAAAATAACGAGCCACTCACAGCTTTGTAGATTCAAACAGCAATTCTTTATTCCGGATCTCACACTGTCCTCTACAAACACGTTTTGGGGAAATCCACGTTCTGAGGGAAAATCCCAAATAATCCTGCGAGAACTCAACGGGAACTCCAGGGGCGGGCACGCCTGAGGCAGCAGGATATGCCCTATTCCCAGCAGGGTACACCTTAAGCCTGGAACCTCCCTAAACCCTGATCCGCCCTAAACCCGGATCCGCCCTGGTCCTTGAGCAAGGTCATCTTACATGCAATATCACTGCAAATGTCCAAGGCAAGTCCATTTCCACGAGTCCTCCCTCTAAGCAACATGGGGTACACTGGCAAGGAAATTGTCATACCTACTTGACTAATGGCTCTCAGCATAAAGGGTTATAACTTAGTTGACATTTTGAGTTATAATGAATAAGGGACATTCTGAATTATGGACTGGTGTGGTGAGAAATCATTACTTAGAAGTTATATTTATTTGTTAAAATAATGACTGAATAAACTGTTTAAATATTCACAATATAAAAAGTAATGAAATGTAATTTTAATTTAATTAAGTATTAAAGATATTTTAAGTGTAGCATTGCTAACACTGTAAGTATGGATATGAATTTTATAGGAGTTGAAGTAGTACTTAAATATTTTAATAACCTTATTTATGATACTTGTGCCTTTGGTAGAGATTGAGGACCTTTTCTGTGTTGGTGAGTCTTCTTATTTGGATAGTTTTTGTTATGCTATGTGTATATGTGAATGCATCACAATGAATTCCATCTTTATGTATATCTATAATGTGCCAATTTAAAAAAAAACAATAAATACATAGAAAGAAGATCAAAAGAGTAGAAGGGTACTAGGGCAGAAGGGAGGAGGAGAGGGAAAGGAAAAATATTTGGGATTGAGAATGAACAAACTGTTACATTTGATGGTTATGTCAAAATAAACCACACTATTGTGTATAACTATAATATACCAGTAAAATGTAATTGAAAAATACTATTTTAATTCCTTGGGGGCATTTTGCTAGTACTCAGTGCAGGAGAAAGACAGAAACTCACTCAACCTAACTCAAAGTAAAAACAGGAATGTGTTGTGTCCTGTGTAACTGCAATGCTCCTGGTTTCACACACACAGATTGTTCCAGAGGATTAAATAATGCCATCAGAACTTCATCTCACTGTCACCTTTGTTCCATACAGGATTCATTCTTATGTAAACGTCCCTCATATAGCTCTAGACATTCAGCTTATTATTTTCAAGCCTAGTAGAAAGAGGATGAACTTTGTCTCTGGAGAGTATTAGAAATGTCTTTTAGTAAGAATCATTGGTTCTAATGCCCTGGTTTCTTCATCTTTTCCCCCACATTATTTTAACAGGCATTAAAAATATAGCTGTTGGGCTGGGAATGTGGCTCAAGCGGTAGTGCGCTCTCCTGGCATGCGTGCGGCCCGGGTTCAATCCTCAGCACCACATGCAAACAAAAGATGTTGTGTCCGCTGATAACTAAAAAAAATAAAATAAAATAAATATTAAAATTCTCTCTCTCTCTCTAAAAAAAAAAATATATATAGCTGGGCTGGGGATATGGCTCAAGCAGTAGCAGTACTCGCCTGGCATGAGCAGGGGGCTGGGTTCAATCCTCAGCATCACATAAAAATAAAATAAAGATGTTGTGTTCACTGAAAACTAAAAAAAATAAATATTTAAAAATTCTCTCTCTTTCTATTAATAGCTATTACTGGGAGAGGGACTCCAAAAGAAAATCATGGAGCCATTAAAGGAACAAAAAAGTGGGAGTAGAGTAGGCAAAACCAAAACATCCACCATACTTAAGCAAGTATCATGATAAGCAAAATTAAATTGGAAAGATCAGTTTTTTAAGAAAATAGAGCAGAAGTTAGTCAACTGTGGCCCTAAGACCAAATGAGCCTCCATAGTCTGCTTTGGTAAATAAAGTTTTATTGGAACACAGCCCAAACAATTTCTTTTATGTATTATCATTGGCTGTTTTTGCAGTACAGCAACAGATTTGAGAAATACCAACAAAGGCATTTATAACCCTCACACTTAATATATTTATTATTTGGTCTTTACAATAATAATAAAATTTGGTGAACTCAAAAACAGATGTTTATGGGAACATAATAGAAATAAATGGGTGCACTTTAAAAGAGTAAATGCAATTTGTGAGGGCATCAGTTTTTAAAATAAGAATAAGACAATGTTGTGTTTTGAACCTGTTCCAGAAGGTGTTTTTTTTTTTTTTTTTGAGTCACCTTTTTTAATAGGATTTAAGGATTTAAATATTTATATTTTAGGATATATTGCTGCAGTTGCATAGGGATTTGTTGAGTGAGGACCTCTCATAAATATTATGTGTGTTTATGTCTGTGTGTAGATTTTTTTTTAACCAACTTTCATGAAGTTTACACCCCACTTCTTTTGTACTTGGTATTACCGTTTCATTTTTTGAAACTTCTGCAAAAATATTTAATTTTTTGAATTTTTAAATATATTATCATAATGCATAAAAAGGCTTTTTCTGACAAAGAGTGGAACAAATCATCTTTTGCTGTATCACCTTGAGTCTTGTCCAATTAAGGAGCAATTCATAATATCGCTTCTAGATGGAGAGGATATCTGACTTTCCTAGTGTCTTATGTTTTAATCATTATTATTTATTTTTCTACTAAAAACTCCCCTAAGAATAATGGGTACTTTGAAAAGAATATTTGAGCAATTCTTCATTTTTTTATGTAAATAGGTGGACTCAAATGTTTCAGTTATTCCTGGTGTGTAGGATTCTTTCTATAGTAAGTATGGTGAGACAAGTTACCCAATAATATAATTGCAGATGGATATAGGTGCAGTTGTTTCCTGTGTTCAAATAGGAGATGTTACACAATATGCATTACTGTACAGCCTGTGCCATTATAATTGTGTGACCTGTAACAGTGAGCCACAAAAAAAGATGAAAGAAATGTGGGCATTCATATGTTTATGAGAAAATATATAAACTTATTAAAGTGCTTGCTAACAATTTAAAAAGAGTTTTTAGAATTGCACTTCCAATTTGTTTTAAATATAAGTGATATGACTGGTTGAAAATGATTTTATACTTTGAAGCAACATAAAATGTTTACATTAAGAACCCTACCATTTAATACAGTAATTGATTTATTATTGTCTAAGATTGATCTAATTAAAAGATTATAATGCCAACTACATAGGTAATTTAAAATGTTCTAGTAGCTGTTAAAAACATAAGTATGTAAAGTTAATTTTATTGTATCTAATTTAACATACAATACCAAATATATTCACATTTATATGGTTAATAGTATTAAATTGTTAATGATATGTGTAGCATTCTTTTATTCTAGATATTTGCAATCTTATTTACATTTCATATTACTAGTACTTTTCAATCTATATGCTATCAGAAGTACTTTGTCTACATTTAGATTTCCTTAATTTGTAGTTGAAAAAAGAGACCACATACCATTTTGTTGCTAATTTAACTAAAACTTTTTGCATAGCTAAGTGGAATAATACATTTTTATTTAAATTTAAATTAACTAAATAAAAAAAAAAACTTTAGTACCTAAATTATAGTGATTACATTTCAGGTGTTCAGTAGCCAGTGTGATGACCATTGAATGATGCAGTTGGAGGACATTAATCAATCATATAAGTCATAGTATATAGTCATAAAGATCAAAGTATTCAAATTCTTTCAAACTATACTAATTTATTTAAATGTAGAATATGACTAAGTTTTTTAGTGGAAAAAAAGAGCAATTCATTAATGACAAAGCATAAATGTCAAGAAACTATTTTTACTTCATGATAAAAGAACTTAAAAGATGTGGTTCATTTTTACAGCAGTTTAGGAACATAGCCAAAAATAGAAGTTATGTCAAGCACCTTTTTTTCTTCTTTTTTTTCTTTTTTTCTTTTTTTTAGGTTTCAAGTGTACTGAGAACCCAGCTATTGTTAATTTTTTTTTTTAAAAAAGTAGTTTACAAGTGCTGAGCTTTATTAGAGAAAGTTTTCTACTTAAAAAAAAAAAAAAAACAAAAAAAAAAAACTACTAGCAGATAAAGCACACATCAAAGAGCTTAAATGGCCATATTTAAATGTTTTTTCAATACTCCTTTCAATTTCTCTAAAAAACAAACAAGGAAAGGCAAACATATTGTTGTTCCTTGAATTTTCGCTGGTGAAAATTTCAAAATATATATTTACTATGAGTCCTAGTCTTGAAAATGTAGAATATGACTATGTATCATGAAAACTTTAAGTAACTCATGAGAACATGTGAAGAAATTTGTACAATAAACAGACCACATTGAATCTCACCATCATGTATATCTGCAACACACTAATTAAAAAAAGAAAGAAAGAAAAAAAACTGAAAGTAATTAGCAGAAAGATCAGTAAAGTAGAGGGAAGGAATAGGGGAAGGGAGGAAGAGAGGGTAAGGAAGAGTAGTAGGGACTGAATTAGAGGAAATTATATCCCATGCTTTTATAATTATGTCACAGTGAATCCTATTGTCATGTATAACTGAAAAGAACCAATAAAAAAATTGGGAAAGGAATTCACAGAAGGATTTCCACTCTGACTTTTTGAGTGCTGTTTTCGAATAGTAAGGGTCCATGATGAGGAAAGGTTTATTAAAAAAAAAAAAAAAGAAAGAAAAAAAAGGAAACAAATTCTTTTGTTATAAAAAAAATAATGGTACTGTCAAAATTTGAAGGGGAACTTGATTGCAAATCAATGGATAGATAATTTTGAGTTCACTTTCAGCTCAGGAAGTTTGAAAGAGATAAGAGGGAAACAGTGAAAATAAGGAAGAACATTCTGGAAAATAGCTTGATTCTAAATCAGGATTTGAAGTTAAAACTGGAATGTAATACTCAACAATCTTTTTTTTCCTTTTATTTTATTTTTTTCATTTTTCATACATTTGATTCAAGTGAGTTATGCACTTCCATCCAACAATCTTGAAGGACAGATAGTCTATCACAAAAAGATTGCCTTGTGCTGTGTTCAAAGAATAGATGAAAGATATGCTTATTTAGTTCTAGGAAACTGAGTAATGGAGGTCCATAAGTTTTATTGATAAAATTTCTTTCAAAGGGAAGAAATCAATTCACCCTTCTGGGCCAAACAGGGCACTTGGTGATTGTAAACTGTCCTCATTTCAAATTGGGGAGAAAAGCTGTTATTTTTGTAAAATACTCAAGGATGATGTGAGGATAAGTGCATGCATTGATAATGCATTTAGTGTATTTTAAGATAGGGAGAAAGAAGCAATATTAAACTCTATTTGTTTTACATTTCTGGTAGATAGAGGAGCATTTTTGTAGAATGGATACTATATTCAGATGCTCAACTGAGTTTTTCATATGAAACATGACTTTTTACCAGTGACAAAAGAAAAACATTTTCCAAACTCCTTCATCCATTTAAAAGTTAAAGTTTTTTTAAAAAATTACAGTCATCTCTCAGTGTCTGTGGGTAATTATTTCTAGGACCCCTGGATACTAAAATCCAAATACACTTGAGTCCTTTATACAAAATTGTGTGTAGTATTTGCATAAAATATACATCCTGTTTTATACTTTAAATCATCTCTAGATTACTTATAATACCTAGCATAATGTAATGTCGTCCAAATAGTTGTTAGACTGTATTTTATTAGGAAATAATAATAAGAAAAAAAATCTGTGTATATGCAGTACTGATCCATTTTGGTTTTTAACCCATGGTTGGTTGACTTCACATGTAACAGTGGTCCACTTTATCCTTTGAATATAGCCCTGGCTGCTCTGCTACTGCAACTGATTTTTAAAATGGGCATTCTTTCTCTTCCTTTGTCTTTGCTCTTTTCTAATCTCTCCTCCTCCCTAATCTCAGGGGAAACAGGATTACCTTTCTTCCCCATTTTAGGCAGATGAATCTGTCCTTGAGCACACATCCACCATAGGAACTAAGTAATCCAGATTTGGGGGATGGTACCAGAACATCTCAGAAATGATTATCTCTCAAATTAACAAGTAAATTACAACTCAGAGAACACCTGGAATGTAGCCTTTGAATCACCTCTTTAAGACCCCCTGTTCCTGCTGATGGGCAGAATCACAGCCTCTGGAACAGAAGTCCCCTGTTTCTCCTTTGCTAGAAAACCAATAAAACTTCTTTTTCCTTTTTCATAAAACTGTGGAGCTGGGGTTGTGGCTCAATGGTAGAGTGCTCTCCTAGCATGTGCAAGGCCCTGGGTTCAATCCTCAGCACCACATAAAAATAAATAAAATAAAGATATTGTGTTCAACTACAACTAAAAAAATAAATTAACAACAAAAACTGTGTCTTCATTATTGGATTGGCATCAGGGACAAGGACCAAGGTTTCAGCAACACACATAAGTGGAACTTATGGATACAAAAGACCAACTGTAGCTGAAATGGTACAGATTTCTGAGTGACTCCATATCAGTTTAGATCAATTTGTTCTGGTCATCAATGTTTTTTTTTTAAAGGGACTAGTCTCAAAAGACTTTACATTGTCTAAGTAAGCCTTCTGACCTACCAAAAACATGAATGATAGAAGTAGTTAAAATCTATTTTGTAAAAGTGTACAGAAAACTTAATAAAAGGTTACAGAAATATTAGAGATACTTCTGTGCTATTTTGGGAAAAATATCTTGTCTTTCCCTTTATTTCTGTAGGGCTCAGATCTTCTTTGATATTTTTTTCCCTTGTAGTCAAGCATAGTTGTCAAACAACTTTTCATTAAAATAGAATGTAAAGTCTATCAGTGCAAGAGGTTTTGTGTCATTTGTGACTGCTTTATCTTAGTTTAGAAAGTTGCACACAATAGGCTCTCATTCAGTGTTTTCTGAAAACACTGTATACTACTATATGCAAAATCTTTGAGTGAGGTAGAAAAATTAAAAATCACCGTATATAATTCCATAAATATTTGTGAAATTTATTTTTACAAAACGATGTGTTCTAGTACAAAGGTTAATGAAAGCTGTCAGGGGAGATACATATTAATCAGACAATGAGTATATGCTGAAAAGGAAATGGAAAAGGTTCTTTGAGAGAATCGATTTATACTGGAGAAAGGATGAGGGCAACTTTCTGGTCAGTCTTTCCCAAGTGGATTTTGAGCTTAGCCTTGTAAGGTAATGACTTAGAGAGGTTAGGGAGATGAGGTGGTGGTCTGGAGGGATTTAAATGGGGAACTCAGGAGTGCCTCTGGCACATGAAGCACTTTGATGGGAAATGATGAGCCTATGCAGCAAGCTCAGTAGCAGGAAGGAATCTGATTCCTTTCTTGCTTCTGATCATGATGGTAAAGAGCATCCTGTACACTATGGGAAAGTGGGGTCTTTTCCAACATTTTCCCTCTCATCATCACCAACAACCATGCCCTATACATAAGAGAGAAAGGGAGAGCAGGAGGGAAGGAGGAGGGAGTAGTAGTCAGCTGCAGGCAGCTAGGCACTTTTCTTGACCCAGGGCAAAATGTGGTGTTTCTTATTCCATGGTGAAGACTTCTGAGATCACAGTAGAACACAGAGCTGAGTAAGGACACCTTTAAAACATGGCTCTGTGAGAAATTCATAGGCAATATACCTGGGTACATGCACCTGGGGATCAGCATTAGCCTTGGAAATGAGGCACAATAAATTCCCTGGTGAAAAGTAGATTGAAGTATTGTTCTCATTATTTTCTCCCTCCCACCAAGAATGAATAGTACATTAAAGTGGGAAGAATTTGTATTTCCCCATCCTACTATTTTTCTGAACACATTGAAAATGCCAAAGAGTAGAATGGCAATGGGATGATTTCTAGCTAAAATCCCAAGGCAGTACTATCCTCAACTTTCTCCCTCTTGGTCCACCATAGGAAGAGCATATGCTGATGGGAGAAGGCAGGAAAGCAGGGAGTTAGTTAGCTTGGGAATTGCTGCCTTGTCTTGCACTGCATTTTTAGGGTTCTTCTGAAGCTGTAGCAATGGGAAGGATAAATCAACCAACCTTACCTATCTCCCACAACTACCTCACAAGAAAAAAACCATCAGGGAACAGAAAGATATTTGGGTAAAATTAATGCTTTTGTAATGTCAACATGGAGCAGATCTGAGTCAAGCTGCCAGCTACATGTGTATGTGAAGTAAGGTAGTTAAGGCAGTATGCTAATGATTTGCCATTTATCTTATGATTTTTAAAACAACCATTGACGATCAACAAAGATATGAAAAAATGTTCAACATTTCTACTAATTAGAGAAATACAAATCAAAACTACTCTTAAGATTTCCTCTCACTCCAGTCAGATGGCAATTATCAAGAATACAATCAGTAATAAATGTTGGTAGGATTTGGGAGAAAATAAAATTATAGGAAATTATTAATTTTTAATGATATTGAACTCATACACTGCTGGTGGGACTGCAAATTGGTGGCAACCATTATGGAGAGCAGTATGGGAATTCCTCAGAATAGTTGGAATGAAAGCACCATTTGACCCAGCTATCCCATTCCTTGGTTTATATCCAAAGGACTTAAAATTAGCATACTATAGTGACACAGTCACTTCCGTGTTTATAACAGCTCCATTCACAATAACTAAACTACGGAACTAAGGTAGATGCCCTTCAACAGATGAATGGATAAAGAAAATGTGGTATACATACACAATATAATATTACTCAGCCTTAAAGAAGAATGAAATTATGGCATTTGCAGGTAAATGGATGGAGTTGGAGAATAACATGTTAAGCAAAATAAGCCAATCTCCAAAAACCAAAAGCCAAATGTTTTCTCTGATATGTGGTTGCTAATTCACAATAAGAGGGGAGCAGCTAGGAAAGAACAGAGGTACTTTGGATTAGGCAGAGGGGAGTGAATGGAGGGGAAGGGGTTTGGAGATAGGAACCATAGTAGAATGAATTGGACATTATTGCCCTATGTACATATATGGGTTAGACAACCCGTGTGGGTCTATGTCATGTACAACCAGAAGAATGAGAAGTTGTACTCCATTTATGTATGATGTGTCAAAATGCGTTCTACTTTCATGTATAACAAATTAGAACAAATTAAATTTTTTAAAAATACAACCATTGATCTTAGACATTATCATCATGTGTCAAACATTTTTTTTTCCTCCAAATGAGAAAAGTGATATCTAGATAAATTAAGGATCTCATCTAAGGTTAAATGGATAGTGTCTTCTTGGTTATTGGCAAGATCATAGCATGTGACACACACAGACTCAGCAGCATAAAACAAGAATTTGAGTTTGATGGTCACATATCCATAGATGGACTAGACTAGGCCAGCTAGGCAGTTCCTCTTCTGCTTTAGATTATAAGGACTGTATTTTGGGCTACATCTTCAATTCATATCTGCGTTCTATAGAATAGTCTTCTTATGGCACACCACAGACCATAATGCACAAGCACATTTTAAAGTCCCTCTTCACAACACATTTACTTGCATTGTATTTTGGTCAAAGAAAGTTATATGTTCAGATAAATTAATCAGAAATGGACTTCTTAAGGAATAGTCTCTTTAGATCTCCTTATATTCCCAGGCATTAGTAAAATTTCCAGTGTTAGTTGGTTATGGGAGACTCTAGCCTGAATAGTATTATTAGTAAAAGTAACAAGAATTTAAACTAATAAAAATCTAGAGTTAGCTTTTAAAATGTGTATCTATATTTAATTACTTGACCACTATACATATATCTATGTTTATACATCAGCATTTAATAATAGTTAAGAAACTTCAGGGCAGCCTAGAAACATGCCCTAAATAGAATGAAAATGCACAGTCTTATAAAGTAGCATGACTAATAGCCTCATATTTTATTATAGTACAAAAAAGGACAACCTCATACCTTTTGCATAGTGTTGCATATTATTATGATTTCTTATTCAGCTTGGAATTCAAGGTTATAATTCTTCAGTAACAATGAAGTTTTTGCTCCATTATAGAAGAAATCACTTATATAATGATTTTAGAAGAGCCGTATCATAAAGATATATATATGTGTATATATGTTTGTGCATATATATATATATATATATATATATATATATATATATATATATATTAGTTATCTATGTTCTCAAGTTTGAGGATATAACTACCATTTAAAACTTAGTGCACGACAATTTCTGTTGTTCTCTGCATGGAAATTATAACTTACATTACTACTGCTTCTACTCTTTCTCTATTGCTTCTAGTTTTGGTGTAGTTTTCCTTTGTTGTTTACCAAAGCAGTTTAACCTCTATTGAAAGTCCTTAAAATATAGTGCATAAAGAAGGCTACCTCAAGACCATAAGTGGTTTTGATACCTTCCTGCAAATTCTAACAATTGATCATATGCAGAAAGACAAAGTTCTGAGGGTGCACAGCTTGGTTATTAGAACTTTTCTGTGGATTGGGAAAAGGCAACTTTTCCATGTTTTATATTCAGGCATGGAGCAGTGCTCGGGATATGACCTGTGGAGCACAGGTTAGATTTCAGTCTCCACTTAGTCAAATGGTCTAGTGCCTTTGGGCAGTGAATAACTTGTACTAGAGTCCACATCTGTTACTAGGTAAATGAATTTGAGCAGGTCTCTTAATCTTTGAACACTTTTCAATAAATTTATCTCAGATTTATGATATAAGATCTCATTTCAAGGGAGAATAAGAATGATAAGTTCTTGGCATCTTATTTTGAAGCTGTATGTTTTTACCAAAGAGAAATGAAATTATAGGAAATGGTTAATTTTTAATGATATTGAAAATTTTTCAAATAGATATAGATATCACCCATCCTGGGGACCAAACCTGAATCCAAGAATTCAGTATGGACTTCCTTCTTCACCCTGTCCAGCTGTGATTACTAAATCTTATTTATGTCCTCTCTAATACTGTCACATTTTATTGCTTTCCCATCACTACTATCACTACCTTGATCCAGATGCCCATCATTTTCCCTTGTATTATAATAATTACTTTGATTAATTCTGAACAATATCTCAGCCTTCTCCAGTCCATTCTCCATCATCCCAATGGTTCCCTTTACATGGCAGATATCCTCTGTGCATGAAATCCTTTATGGCAGATCCATAGCTCAAAAGAAGCAATCTCAGTCATAAGTGCCTCCTATGAAACTTCTCATGATCAGATCCCCATTTTCCTTTCCAGTCTTATGTTCCACCCTCCTGTCTTTCAACTATATGTCAACCTACACAAGTGAATCCTTTCTACTCTTCTGTGCCTTTGAACATACTTGTTCCACTGTCTAAAAAAGGGTACACTCCCCCTTTCCATGTTTTCTTACCCATTTGCTGAAACAATTCAAATATTCCACCTTCTGTGGTCAGAATATGTTTCTTGCTCTGGGACTGTTGCTCAGCTGTAGAGCATTTGCCTGGCACTTGTGAGGCACTGGATTCAATTCTCAGCACAGTATACAAATAAATAAAATAAAGGTCCATCAACAACTAAGAAAAAAAAAATTTAAATGTTTCCTAAAATTTTTTTGTTGAAACTTCGTAACCAGTGTGATCCTATACAGAGATAGGAACTTTGGAAGGTGATTAAATCTTGGGCTTCATGCATACTAAGCAAGTGCCCTACCACTTGAGCCACACCCTGTCCTTCATGCTTAGTATGCATGAAGCCCAAGATTCAATCTGCAACGCCACAAACACACAAAATATATATTTAAAAATTTTAAAAATCATGAGGGCAGAACAATTCCAGTGAGATTAGTGATCTATAAAGGGAATGTGAGGGAGCTGGTCATCCCTTTGACCTTCTTTCTTCTGCCATGTGAGGGCACAAAGAAAGGTGTCCTCTATAAAGAAGAGAATGGGCCCTCACTAGTCATTGAATCTGCTGTTGTCTGGATGATGTTTCCAGCGTTCAGGACAAAGAACTAAATTTTTGCTGTTGATATAGCCCTCAGTCTTGTGTTTTGTTATAGCAGTACAGGCAGACTGACATACCGTTCTCCCAGTCCCTAGTTCCTTCCCCTTTTGTTTACTCTCTTGCTAAGGCATACACACTTTCTTACTTATAACAATTAGTGCCAATATTTTTTGTAATTATGTATTTCAAATTTGTAGTCTCCTTTTGATTGTGTATGTATTAGGATAAAAAATGGGGCCATAGTCTTTCTTAATAGACTCAGATTTTTATTTAAAGCATAACTCAAAGCCGTTATTCCAGAAGTGATTTTTGGTACAGTGGCACTGCTGAACACATCACTGCCTAGTCAGTATAAACATATAGAATAAAAGGAAAAATAACCTGGGGGTAAAAAATGAAGGGCGTGGTGATGCTGGTAAAAGGAGAATGAAAAGGAGAAAGCAAAAAGTCCAGTGATGAGAGGGCAGGGAGAACAGGTCTGCAAAGCAGGCATGAGTTAATGGATAGGTTGGCTGCAGTGTCCTTGCCAAGAATAGTGAGGGGGAAGACCTGCAATAGTTGAAAAAAATTATTGCAAAGAGGTGTAGAAGAGACTGGGAATCTCACACTACACATTTAGAATATAAGGAATGAAGACATAGAGTCACAGGCCTAAGTTCTGAGGCGACTTTTATCGATAGAGGAAATGGAATTTATCTCTGTATAAACTAAGAACTGAAATGAAAACTTAGTGTAAAGTGTTTATTGAAGTATGGTGTCACAGTCAGAATGGCGGTCATCTACAATACGAACAGTAATGAATGTGGAGAGGCTGTGGGGAAAGGAGCACTTTCACACTATTGGTGGGATTGTAAATTAGTTCAACCACTATGGAAATCAGTATAGAGGCTCCTTGAAAGAGTAGCTTGGAACCACCACATGATCCACCTGTACCACTTCTTATTGTTTGTCTTAGGAATTAAAGTCATGATACTATAGTGATACATGCATACCCATCATGTTTATAGCAGCACAATTCATGATAGCCAAGCTATAGAACTTAGTATTTTTCAACAAACAGACGAATGTATAAAAAATGCAGTATATGTATGTGCATATATATATGCACATACATATACACACACAGTGGAGTTTTATTCAGTCATAAAGAAACTATGTCATTTGCAGAAATAGAATCAGAGACTATTATGTTAAGTGAAATGAGTCAAACTCAGAAGGTTAAGGATCATGTTTTTTTCTCATATGTGGAAGCTAGAGAGGAAAAAGGAAAAGAAAGGTGGGGATGGATCTCATGAAAATCAAAAAGAGATCACTAGGGGAAAGGGACCAAGGGGTGTGAGGTGAGAAGAGAGTGGGAGAAATGCTGGGGAGTGATATTGTCAAATCATATTGTTATATTCTTTATTGTATGCATGTATCAAATATGTAACAACCAATGCCATCAATATTCACAAGTATAGTGCACTAATAAAAAATGTGGGGAAAAAAGGGAAAAACTCAAAAAATTAAAACAAATATGTTGTCACTACAGGCAGTTTGCAATTATAAGAAAAATGAGTTCCTTTTTACAATTATATCTGAAATCTGATTAAAGTTGCACAATTACTAACAGGATTGAATAGAAGATGCATTGTGCTCTTAGTTTGCTCTTTAATGCACGTTTGCTGTTGGTTATCAGGACAAAAGATCCAGCTCTTGCATCCTGGCAATGAATGATAACATGGAAGAAGGTAACTCAAAAGAGACCGAGTATAAGGTGAAATGGTGTGAGGAGCCCTCAGCATTGGTGTGTCCTCCACCATAGCAGCACTCTAGAGATGCCCAACTTTAGGTGGTACTTAGAAGAGGGAAAAGGAACCTCTCTGGCAGTTACAGTACCCTTGAGCCCAGGTTTAAGATTCATCAGAGACTTTAATGGATTTCTATGGCTGGAGCTCCATTACTCCAATGGCAGGGCCAACTGAATATGCAGAAAATGCTTCAGAAGGTCTTGGGAGGAGGTAAGACTAGGATTATTTCTCTACGTTTACGTAGTTCCCTTCTCCCACCTTCTTGCACTTTCTCCCACACAGGAGGATTTTTGTCATGGGCTTAAGTTTTTAAATTTTTAAATCAATATCCAAAAGAATTCATTTTAAAATAGATCTCTGCTGCTCATAAATGTCACATCATTTATAACCACATTTTAGAGACTTCACCGAATTGCTGGTTAACCGGTTATGACTGAATGGTGGTTCAGCAGTTGAGTGCTGGTCACTATTATTGTTCTTACAGTGAAGTAATTTTGCACATGATAGATGGTTCATATACTATACAACAATTACCATTTGTTGTATAAATGTCTAGTTCAGTGGATTCTATAGGACAAATGTCCCAAGACATATTGCTTCTCCCTAAAATCATGTCACACTGCAAAGATAAAGGCAGATAGTTACCAGTGGCTTACTTAAATGTTACAACTGCACTTAGATATTTATATATTTATTCTCATAAATTTCATAACATTTCTCCAGAGTAAGTTTATTATTCTAATCTGTCTGAAGAGGAAGCTGAAGTTAGCAAAGATATTTTTGTACCCAAATATACATTAGTAAGCAGAAAAAGATTCAAATCTTCACAGTGAGCCTGTCCTATTAACCGTTATGCTGTTCTGGGAAACCATACATCAGTGAATGAAGTGATTATTTGATTGAGCCCCAAAAGATGTGCGGAAACCCCTTTGGCATTGTGGCTCTGGGGAGTGTGGGCTGCCTTGTGCAGTTGGAGAAAATAACTGCTGTGATTTCAAAGTGAGTTTTTCAAGGCACTGTGGTCTGCAGGGTCTCTTTCGATTACAGCTCCTGATGCTGATCATCTCCTGGGGCTAATATACTGCTGTGGTTCCCAAAGAGGAAGGACCAATATAAGACTCTTCTTACCAGGAAATTATGTGACACTTCCTCAATTTTGATATGATTGAGAGGATTATGAAGTTAGAATTTCAGTGAAAAGTAATGAGAATTGCTTCCTATAAAATTCTTATTTGACTTGTATTACAATTATTTAATGTTCTCTGACCTGGAATATAGAACTGAAAAGGATTTAAGAGTCCTCTGACCCAGATTTATTTTAAAATTTTATTGCACAAAAAGGTATGTGAGCCAAATATTCATCAGTGGTTAGCTAGAGTGGTTTAAGAAAGTAATATTTTTGAGAGAGTATTTAAAAGATCATAGGAAGAAATTATTTTAGGCATATTGATAAAATAATATTTAAGCCAAAAGATAAAGAAATAAATATGACTTTAAGAGTGTCATTAAAAATAATGGAATGTCATAATTTTGATTAGACTTTAGCCCACAGAGTGTAGGAACCAGTTTTTTTTTTCCCACTACTTTTACCTAGCATATGAAATACCTTCAGTAAGTATCTGCCAAATTAACCAATAGGTATGGGTTATGATTTGGATATGAAGTGTCCTCCAGAAGCTCCTGTGTGAATGCAGCAATATTCAGAGGTAAAATGATTGTGTTATGAGAACTTTAAGCTAATCAATCCATCCTAATTTGAATGGACAGACTGGGTGGTAACTGTAGGCAGGTGGGCCATGGCTGTAGGACAGAGCACACTGGGGACACATCCTGGAAGGGTGTGTCTTCCTTACAGCCCTCCCTTGGCGCTGTCTCTCTCTGTCTCCTGACCTTGCCTTAATCTGTGCAGCTTTCCTCTGCTGGCCCTTCCCTCCCTTCCCTCCTTTGCGTCACTGTGGGTCCAGAGCAATGGAGTTGACCCTTTATGCACTGAGACCTCTGGAACTGTGAGCTCCAAATAAACTTTCCTACTCTAAATGGTTCTTGTTGGGTATTTTGGGCACAGTGATTCAAAAGCTGACTAAAACATTGTGACTCTGAAAGAGAAGACAGGGAATTGGAAACCATACACTGAAAAGCACAATGAATCTGGGCAAATCCGCAAAAAAATTCCATAAAAGGAGGTTTGACTAAATTTAAAATGAAGACGATAGTAGAAGTACATTTCATACTTTAAGAAAAATCTTTCCTTTTTATTTCAGTTGCAGCATTTGAAGAATAAAATATTTCATTGCTCCCATGTGCCCCCTGGGCATGCATTACTTGTACATAAAAAGATTCGGTATGAAAGAAATTCAGTGTCTGCCAATACCTAGTTCTGTTTTGTGCAGGAAGGAACATTTCATACCATTACTCTACCTTCTGATTATGGTCTTCACCCATTTACCCAAATGTCAAAAATGCTGCATCCTTGGTGTCTTTGGTATCTCTGTTTCCACAAGGCACTGCTGAGAAATTCTCCCATATATGAATTGTGAATATAGGAAATTAATTATTTTTTTTGTTGATCATGATTTTTAGGGGAAGTTTTTATTCTATTAGGTATGCTATAGTCAGAAATAGAATATATTGGTATTATCTCTCTGGATATTGATATTATATTTGATTATTAGTTTATCTTAAGGCATTGTAGTCTGATCAACCAAGGAAAAGTTATTTTTTACCTTTGACACAGAAATCCCTTTCAGTTTCAAACAGTTCTTCCATCATGTTCTTGCTTTTCATCCCTTATTAATTGGAGGTTTATTGTGAAAAATCTAAAAGATGATTACATCATTGTGACTATTTCAGTTTCCTAGGACTATTTTTCTAATAGTACTTTTTAGTGAAATGTTCATTTCATACCCATAAAAACCTCTCATTTGTTTCTTTGTAGGAAGGTATTCATTATCTTTTAATTATCTCATTTAATATATATTCAAATGTTAATTTGCATGTATAATATATAATATATAAAATTAGTAATATTCTAATATTTATAACTATTTAATTTCTTGATTTTCATAGTTTTTGAATGTATATAATAATTACTTTTTAAATCTCTACAGACATTTCTATATGTACTATATAGTTCATAGTATATCTTCTTCAGAGAAATGTTTATTTAGACCTTTTGCCTATTTTTAAAATGAAATTATTTAGGGTTATTTCTGTTCAGTTTTATGAATCTTTATATACCTGGATATTAATCTCTTTTCAAATTCAGTGTTTGCAAATATATTCTCCTATATTTTAGATTGTTTCTTCAGTTTGTTGATTGTTTCCTTTGTAGGAGCTTTAGTTTGATATAATCCCATTTGTATACTTTTATTTTTTGTGCTTTGGGCATCTTATCCAAAAATCATTGCCTAAACTGGTATCTTAAAGTTTTTCCTCTATCATTTTCTTCTAGAAATCTCAGTGTCAGGTCTTAACATTTGGGCTTGTTATCCAATTTGAGTTGATTTTTGTATATAAGGACAGATGAGTGTCTAGTTTCATTCTTTTGCATAAAGATATTCAGTTTTCACAGCATCATTTATTAAAGAGATTATTTCTTTGCTCATGTATGTTTTTGGTTGCTTTGTCAAAATCAGTTGGGTAGAGACACATGGACTTATTTCTGGGTCCTCTGTTCTGATCCTTTGATCTCTGTATTGATTTTTAGTGCAATACTATGATGTTTTGACTACTGTAGCTTTACAGTGTGTTTTGAGATAATATAGCATATTGCCTCCAGCTTTGTTCTTTTGCTTAAGATTTGTTTGTTTCCACAATTTAGCTATTGTGAATTGTGCTGCTATAAACATCGATATGGCTGTGTCCCTGTAGTATGCTGTTTTAACTCCTTTGGGTATAGACTGAGGAAAGGGACAGCTGGGTCAAATAGTGGTTCCATTCCCAATTTTCCAAGAAATCTCCATACTGCTTTTTCATATTGGCTGCAACAATTTGCAGTGTTTGAGTGTACCTTTTTCCCCACATCCTTGTCAACACTTACTGTTGTTTTATGAAGATAATAGCTGCCATTCTGACTGGAGTGAGATGAAATCTTAGAGTGGTTTTGATTTGCATTTCTCTAATTGCTAGTGATGATGAACATTTTTTCATGTATTTGTTGATTGATTGTGCATCATCTTCTGAGAAGTGTCTCTTCAGGTCCTTGGCCCATTTATTGATTGGATTATTTGTTTTTTTGGTGTTTAGCTTTTGGAGTTCTTTATATAACCCAGTGATTAGTGCTCTATCTGATGTATGAGGGCTAAAGATGTAGGCTCTCTATTCACCTCACAGATTGTTTCTTTTGCTGAGAAGAAACTTTTTAGTTTGAGTCCATCCCATTTATTGAATCTTGATTTTAATTCTTGTGCCACAGGAGTATTATTAAGGAAGTTGGCTAAACTGTGAAACCAACCTAGATGTCCTTCAATAGATGAATGGATAAAAAATATATATGGCATATATACACAATGGAATATTACTCAGCAATAAAGAGAATAAAATCATGGCATTTTCAAGGTAAATGGATGGAGTTAGAGAAGATAATGCTAAGGAAAGTTAGCCAATCCCCCAAAACCAAATGCTGAATGTTTTCTTTGATATAAGGAGGCTGATTCATAGTGGGATAGGGAGACGGAGCATGGGAGGAATACACTAACTCTAGATAGGACAGAGGGGTTGGAGGGGAAGGGAGGGGGCATGGGGTAATTAATGATGGTGGAATGTGATAATCATTACTATCCAAAGTACATGTATGAAGACACGAATTGGTGTGAATATACTATGTATACAACCAGAGATATGAAAAATTGTGCTCAATATATGTAATAAGGATTGTAATGCAAAAAAAAAATTTGTTTGACTATTCAGACTATTTTTACTGCCCTGTTTATTGCAGAACTATTCACAGTGACCAAGGTATGGAATTAACCAAGGTGCCTCTTGATAGATGAAAGGATAAAGAAAATATAGTGTGTATACAGAATGGAATATTTTTTAGCTATAAAAGTAATGAAATCCTATCTTTTGTGGCAACAGGGATGAAAGCGGTATTGTTGTGTTAAGTGAAATAAGCTAAACACAGAAGAACAAGTACTGCATACTCTCATCCATATGTGAAATCTCAAAGAATTAATATATAAATAGAGAATAGTAATAGTTGTTAGAAGCCAGAAAGGGCAGGAGGGAGAGAGAACAGAGAAAGAATACAGAGATAAAAATTCTAGTGTTTACATCACAACAGAGTGACAATAACTTTTAACAATTTATCATCCACATTATAAAGAACTAGAAAAGGGCAATTTGAAGGTTCCCAACACAAAGGAATGCTAAATATTTAAAGAGAAAGAAATGCTAATTATACCAATTTAATCATTAGACATTGTGTACGTGTTCTGAATATATATATATATACATACACACACACACACACACTATACCTCATAAATAAATGTAATTATTATGTGTCAACTAAAAAATAAAAAAAATATGAACAACTTTAAAAAAATGGTGCTTAGTGGTATGACTCTTAAAAAATATTTTTTTTTATAAAAAGATTGAGACCTAAGTGTATTGTCCAAGTTTTCTCCTTTTGTATTTGTCATTCTGCATTAACTTGGCCCTTTGAAATTAAACAAATGGAGTATATTAGTATATGTGCTTACTACTCGATATTTTGTTTAGATTTTCATCTAAGAAGATTTTATACTTATTGTTTACTCTATCTAAAATTACAAATTTCTCTGAATCCTGATTTCAAAAGACAAATTATGGACTAAGGATATAGCTTAGTGTCACTCACTTAACAAGTGATAGGCCCTGAGTTCAGTCTCCAAATTTAAACAATCAAATGATAAATTATGTCCATTTTCAACTGTGTACAAGTTGTAGAATTTTAGCAAATAAAATATCTTAGTTGGTGTAAAGTTCTTTATACTTTATAGCTTTAATTCTTAGTGATCAGCCATCATCTTTGCAATATAAATAAAAGAAATCAGTTATAATTTACTAATTCACAAAATCAAAGTGAGAAGAAGTGTCAAACTACTTGATGATAGCATCAGTAGGAATTTTACCTCTGAACATCAGTTTAATTCTGTGTTCTTCACAATTATTTGGGGGGGGGGGTTCCAGGGATTGAACTGAGGGACACTTAACCACTGAGCCACATCCCCAGCCCTATTTTGTATTTCATATACAGACAAGTTCTCACTGAGTTGCTTAGTGCCTTGCTTTTGCTGAGCCTGGCTTTGAACTCAAGATCCACCTGCCTCAGCTTTGGAATTATAGGCATGTGCCACCATGCCCGACTCTCCTTGCACATTTTTTTGAAGTCAGCTGCATATTTTCTTACTAGTCATCCTTCATTTCTCTTTCTGTGACTATGTATCCATCATCCATCCATCCATGTACATTTAAGATAGCCCAATTTTCCCTCTCTTCTGGGTAATAAAAGCTACTAAACATTTGTTTTTTCCCCTATACTGCAGTATGCTCATGGGATGGAATTTCAAGGTGATCCTACTCAGAGGAAGCTCTTTGTGTCCATCATAGCCATTGAAGAACTGTCAGGTTACAATTTAAGTTGTGTATCTCTGAATCACATTTTCCTGGTATCACTGACAAATGTCAGTAATGCTAATTTAGTGACACTTTCTCTGGACTCTCCTTTCTCAGGACTTACATCTCCACCAGTTGTGATCCTGACATGTCTTCTATATACATGAAAGAGAAAGGGGTGCTCTTAAGTCCAGTAAGGGAGACAGCTACTTGAGCTTATGAAATCTTGCACTGAAAGCTAAAATTCTATATTCAGAACATCATCTTGAAATGTCTAAAATGACTTTCACCTGAGTTAAGAAATCAACCTTTGTAGTACTTAGTTCACTTTATTTTCCCAGAATGAGTCTGCTATTATATTCCTCCTTCTATCAGTCAAATAATACCCTTCCACAGATTGGCTAGAGAGGATTTCAGCGAGTTTTCTAATGGGATGAATGTATTCCACCTCACACACCATCTTTACCAACTTGCCCCTAACTCTAAGAATGAATAATTCAATAATTTCCTAAGACTGTATATAATGAATTTACTTATTTATTCATCAAGTATTGATTGAGGATACTTTGTTCTCATTCTGAATATATATGAAAGGCATTAAAAAGAACGTAAATGAATACCCCTGTACCCAAGTCGATCCTACTGCTACAGGGGGAAAAAAAAAGTATGCAGAGAAACATTTATTTGACTGCTCTCATTTAAGAAAAAAATAATATCAATATCAGTGAGGAAATTAAATAAAATAAACAGCAGATATGTTGTAAGGGCTGAAGTGCCAACCTTTTCCTTTCCCCACAGTATTTGAGAATACTGTTCTGAGCTGTTCTAAGATCTGTTTCCTGGGGTGGGGGTGGGGGGCCAGTTTGAGTACAGACAGGTTACTAGCACTGCAGGAGGCCCCCTAGTGGCTCTTCTTTTAAGAACTGAGGATCTGGATTATGCATAAAACCAAAACAACTATAAAATTTCATTTATAATTCAGCGCAATTTTAAATGCTGGCTAATCTTCTTATAATCTTGTAAAATAGACAACGTTTTTGTTGCTCTGCTTATTAAAGACAGATAAAGAAAGATGGCTGAGGGTGAAGAAGTATCTTATCAACAAAGATGCTATTTAAATTTTCTTTTCACTTTTTCCTGCAAAGGATGGGCAAGACTGATTATATATATAAAGTACATATCTTTAATTTAGTTAAAATTTTGCTCCTGTATAAGTTTGGAACCTATAATTATACTGTTTCTAACATAATAATTGCTTAGAGTAAATTCCATTTTTGTTTTTTGTAAAGTTTTCTGGCTTTGAGGAGAGGAAAATTTCATGCATATAAAGTTTAGATTGTGTCTGTAAAGCAGTGAAATAAACTATCCTGAGACTCTATTGTAATGAGTTATTTGAGTACTTAAAATGTAACAAGTTACACCTTTCCAAAGCCTTTTGGCAAGTTGGTGAGGTGTGCACAGTAGTTGGATCCTATGGCTTTGTCTTCCTTTGACTGTTCTTTGCTCTCAGAATCAAAGGGATTCATTTCTGAATCCCAATCATTACAGACCAGGTTTAACACTCAACACCTTTTCTTTTTTCAGTAAAGGGGAGAGCAACTGGTTTCTCTAGGAAAAACATTCGTTTGGGGAAAATTCTAGTCTCTGCTTATCTTATTCATTTCACTTTTATTTGGGATGAAGTAGTTATTTGAGATTTTAGAATTTAATATCTATAATATATGCCTCTGGAAAATGATGTGCTCTCTTTCTAAGTATGTTAGGTATCTAGGTATTTAGCTGTTTAAATAAGATATTTGAAATCAGTAAGAAGATAATTTGGAGAAATGAAGTTTCTCCTGTAAATTTGAGTATACTGTTTTAAAAATTACAGATTATATAATATTATACAGGCCATCTGATAATTCCTAGTCCCTTATTTTTCTGTTGTTTCAAGGACATAATATGACCTCTCATTTTATTTGCCAGTATTAGAAATCGTATTTGCTAAAATACTTTGAAAAACTTTATTTTTATGTTGATTTTTTATTATGGTAAAATTGTCTTAGCCGTTATTAAATAGTGATAAGTAGCAATTACTAGAAGAAATTTCCAAATAACTTATACAATAGAAGTAAGAAAAAAATACCAGTAATACCTTATTAATCTTAAGGTGGCAAGAAAATATCAAACACAGAAACAAAGACAAGCAGTTCTCACAAGAGGTGGTATAATCAGTGTGCCAACTTCCAGAAAATTACATAAATTAGTAATATGGCATAGTGTCATAGAATACAGTGAAATAAGTTATACAACTCTAAGCCTTTTCTGGCAAGCCCTGTGTAATGGGAACAAATGTATTCTTTATAGTAAAACATCTAAAGAGCAAGCATCTTACATTTATAAAAATAGGGAAATAGAGGAAAATCACTATTTTGAATATTCCTGGGAAAACAGTATTACAGAAAAACTTCAGCACATTTAATAGAAATTGTCCAACTTTAATTTGCTTTTCTTGCCTTCATTGTAGAGTGATTGTTAGAGTCTGTAAACAAGTCAGGATGGCGCCTGGCATTTTGCCAGAGAAATGTTAGAGTCTGTAAACAAGTCTGGATGGCGCCTGGCAAAATGCCAGAGGGAGTGGTTTGTGAAGTAACGCCAATGGCCAATGAGCCATTAAGTGTGGAGATTCCTGATTGGTTGACTGCTGTATCTAGTTTATGTTAATTAGATAAGCTGTGTGGAATGTATAAATACCGCTCCTGTCCTCCAATAAACGGCTCCTACTCCTGCTGTATCAATGTACACAAGTTTTTCGTCACCCCCCCCTCCATTATTTTGCTGCAGCCGGACTGTGGCAAGTGATAACGTTCAGATAGTAGATACAGTGCTTTGGTTTTCAAAAGTAGCATTTGCATTGACAGATGAAAAGCAAGGTCATTTTTCCTATTCATGCATTCCCCATCTTGATAAGAAAAGAAGAAATTTAATATAAATTTGCTTGTTCTCAAAGCAGACATGCTTTTTTGCATTTCTCATAGAAAATAAATGTATAGAACTGAGTTTTTTTAGTATATCCCCACCCTCAAGTGTCACACAATGAAGTTGAAAGTACCCTGAGGAGAATTCCAAGCATTTTAAAGAAAAATTTTAAGTATATGCCTCTCCTCCTCCCAACAGAAATATCTTACAGTAGCAGTGAAAGATAAATTGAAACACAAACAGTTACTTGAATTTTACTTCAGTCAGGGTCCTGCACTTCTTTTATTGATGGAATGATAGGAAGCATTTTACTAAAGCTAAGTTCTGGTGTTCTATGAGCTGAGGAAGTTTGCCATTTATTGCACTGAAGCAGAGTCATTGCAGAGAGAGATTGGGGTGAGCTTCATATTTCTGTCGAGTGATTTATAATATACACGAGGAAACCCTAGGCACATAGAAATCATCTATCCATTTCAGAAATATTTGATTCAAGGTTTAGCAATCAAAAGTCACCTAAAGCATTTATTGTTAGATGGATTGCACTGTTCAGTGTGGACATGCAAAGATTTATTCCCTTGGGAATGTTAAAGCTCATTCTCTTATGGTAATAGCCACATCTTTCTTTTAAAAGTAGTAACATAGAGAAAGAGGGGAGGTGGGGGTAATATTGTATAGCCAAAATCATCATGACACAAATGTTCACAAAATGTTATATGCTTGGATTGATTCCATCTTCAGGCACAGCTTTAAGAAACAAGTTCTAAATATAGAACTTCTGGTTCCGTAAAAGAGGATTACTGAGAAAGGATCAAATGTTTAATTGCATATGACATGCTTCTATAGTTATGCTTCCAAAAATGCTTCCTGTTATCCATCCTTTGCTAAAACTCTTGTGCACTGATGACTTCTTTCCAACTCTAATGAAGCAATGGGAATGTTACTTCTAAAGAACATTAATGAATGTTATTAAGGTGATAAATTTAATATCAAAAACTACTACTACTCTTTGAAATTGACCAAATTATGTGGTGTGCATATATGAATATATCTCAGTGAATTTCACCTTTATGTATACTACAAAGCACCAGTTAAAAAACAAACCAATAATAGAAGGATGTCCAGTGGAGTAGAGGAAAGGGAACAGAGGGATGGAGAAGGGGAGGGAGAGAGGAAGAATTGGAGACTGGAATGGAATCAATTTTATTTCATGCATGTGTGATTATGTCAAAATAAACTTCAATATCATATATTATTATAATGCACTAATAAAAAGACTCGTTAAAAAAGACAAACAACTATTCTTTGAAAACAATTCAGTCATTCATTTGCCAAAATGATACAGTCAACCTTTTATGTACTGGCAAGTCCTTCACACCCTACCTCCATATAAAACTGAAATGAATTAGAGTTTCTCCCTCAGAGGAAGAAGTTGAAGGAACCCCTGCTTTCTTATCCTTGCCAGAAAATAGAAGAGGTAAAAATAATAAAAATAAAATGTCTCCCTAAGAATTCGTTATCAGGTGTCATAGTTTCCATGCATATGAGACCACACTTAATTGGACTGTATGGATCCAAACACTGCAAACACAAAACTTAATGTAAGTCATCTTGCAAAGTCGATGTCCCAGGTACATTAACTGATGTAGGTGAAAAATGTCTCTCTACATGAAAAATGAAATACATAACTAAAGTCATTCTCACAGAAAAAAATGCCAAAGTACATGAATCAAAAAAACAAATGAAATAATAACTAAATATATGGAGAATTAAGCCACTATAAAAAAGATTTAGAAGTGCAGATCAAATTTGCAAGGACTGTACATAATAAAATTGTTAAACACAGAATATAAAATAATTACATTATTCTCTTTAAACAACAATAACAATCACGAAAAAGCCAGGAAATTTGAGGTTGAAATATGACAAAGGCACAGGTGATGGTAAATATTTTCCTGTTACATTGGAAATGAAACAAAATTGAATTGCTGAAAATGAAAGCCATAATAACAGCAAATCTTTTAGAAACAAATGTATTAAATGGAAAACTAAAGAATAGGTAGAATTAAAAGGCCATGAAGAGCTATTTGTGAATGGGTATGGAGTTTTAGTAACAGAATAAAAATGTTCTGGAGACTTAGGTTGTAGCTTAGTTGCTCCTGTGTGTAGTCATCTTTTTGTAGCTGTGGAATACTGGTTCCAGGAGCCCTAGTGAATACCCAAATCCCAACACCTTCATGCCCCTAGTGTAAAATGATGAAGTGTTTGTACATACTCTATATAGCCCTCCTGTATACTTTAAATTATCTTTGCATTGCTAATAATACCTAATCAAAATGCCATGTGAATAGTGTTATACTTTATTATTTGTTGGTAAATGACAAAGGAAAAGTCTGTATGGATGCAGTGTTTTTCTGAATATTTTCAATTTGAAGTTGGTTGAAACAGCAGAATCCACAGATATCAAGGACAACTGTACTTTGTTCTTGAAATTTACTGAGAATAGATCTTAAATGTTCTTTCAACAAAAAAGAAAGTAATTACATGAGGTGATAGATGTGTTAATGATCTTGATTTCATTTCAGAATGCATACATATCTCAAAATATTACTTAAATACATAATTTTTATGTACATGTATATCAATAAAACCAGAATAAAAAGACATTTGGTTCACAAGAAGAGACATTTAAGGAATGAATCATATTGTGACATAGAGAGAAAATGAGATGGAAAAAAAACTTAAAAGAGATATTAAGAAGAATAAAGGATAAATACATTCTAACATATATCTAATTCAACTTTCAAAAAGACAATATAGAAAATGACTTTTTTAAAAGTCGAGATAAATCTAAAATATTTTCTAGAAATAATGAAAAATTTGGTTCACACACAAAATGAAAGGAAGAAGGATTAAAAAAAATCCACATTTGATGGAACATCATGAAACTGCGGAATGATAATGGCAAAGAGATCTTATAATGGAATTGTAGAGAAAATAACAAGACTGCTAAAACAGTGAAATCTAGATTTATGTTTGGTTTTCCCCTAGATGTTGTTGTTATATATTGCTGTTTTTACAGTAAAATGAAGATAACAATATTGGCCAACTTAGCCAGAATTAGGTATACAGTTAGATGGTGTTAAATACTTTTATAATGTGGTGCAAACATTATTGCAGTGCATCTCCAGAATTCTTTTCATCTTGTAAAACTGAAGCCCTAGACATTAAACAATAATTCTTCATTTGCCCTTGCCCCAAACCTATGGCAATCACCATTCTACTCTTTCTGCCTATATTTCTGGCTGCTCCAACTTTGTCATATTATGGAATCTTGTGATGTTTGTTTTATGATGCTGGCTTATTTCACTAAGCACAATATCCTCAAGGTTTATTCCTGTTGTAGCACATGTTAGAACTTCTTCTGTTTAATGCTGAAGATCTTCTGGTGCTTTTATATACCACATTTTCCTTATCCATTCATACGTGGATGAATACTTGGGATGCTTCTAATTATTATCTATTGTTAATAATGCTGCTGTGGACATGGTTTTGCAAATGGACCTTTCAGCACCTGATTTCAGTTCTATACTTCATCACAAGTAGAATTTTAGGAAGACATTGTAACTTATTTTTATTTTATTTTTTTTGAGGACCCACTAAACTATTTTCCATGATTGCAATCCTCTTTTACATTCCTGCTAAGAGTGAACAAGAGTTCTAATTACTCTACATCCTCTCAAACACTTTTTTTCCTACTTTGTGTGTGTTTGTTTTCTGAAAGTTCCCTTCCTAGTAGTCATGAAGTAATATCTGATTTCATTTACTTTCCTTTTTCTGCAATGATTGTTGATGTGGACCTTCTTTCCATGAACTTGTTGGTTATTAGTATTTTTTTTCTGGAGACATGCCTGTATAAATCTTTTGTTCATTTTTGAATCAGGTTAGTTGAGTATTTTTCTTCCTTTTGTCATTGTGGTTTATGAACTATCTATAAATTCTGGATATTAATCAGACATGACTTATAAATATTTATTCTCCTTCTGTGGCTAAAATTCTTCATTGATAATGTCTATTGATAAAAAAAATGCTTTTGAAATCTAACATAATTCATTTTGTTTATTTGGTATTTTTTTGCCTATATCTTTTATGTCATATCAAAAAACCATAGCCAAATCTAATATCACGAGATCATGCAGTTTTCTAGTAAATACTTTATGTTTTTTTTGGATCTTGAACTTAAATTTGACCCATTTTGATTTAATTTTTATGTATAGTGCTAGGTAGGGTCTCATTTCATTCTTTTGTATGAGGATGTGGTGTTTTCTTAGTACCATTTGTTGAAAAGACTGTCCTTTGTCCGTTTAATGATTTTGGCACCTTTGTCAAAAATCATTCAGCTGTCTGTGTGAGGGTTAATTTCTAGACACTCTATTTCATTACACTTTTGTGTATGTCTGACTTTTTATTAGTACCACAGTCTATTGATTATTACAGCTTTGTAGTAAGTGTTGAAAACTAGTAGACTGAGTTCTTTGGCTTTGTTCTTACCTTCCAAGATTGTTTTGGTTCTTTGGGGTCAACTTAAAAATTTAACTTAAAAAAATTATTGACATTTAAGAAGAGGTTTACTTTTAGCAAAAACCACATCGGGACATTGATCAAAATTACAATGACTCTACAGAACACATTTTTAAATTAATTTTTACTTGTTCTTTTTACATGTACATGACTAAGTACTGACATCGTAACAACATTATGTCTTCCTTTTCATGAACATGGAATGTGATTCTATTTATTTAATGTCATCTTTAATTTCACTAAGAATGTCTTGAAATTGTCATTGTTTAACTAGTTCACCTCCTTAATTAATTCCCCAATACTTTATTCTTTGATCCCATTATATGGGATTGTTTTCATAATTTCTCCTTCAGATTTTTTTTTTGTGTTTTTTTTTTTTTTTGGAAACATGATAGATATTTGTGTGTTTACTTTGTGTTTTGATGTCTTAAAGAATCCATTTATTATTTCTAATTTACTGTGGAATCTTTAGGAATTTCTGCATATTGGATCATATTACCTTTAAAGAGAGACATTTTACTCCTTCCTTTTTAATTTGAATGCCTGAAATTCTTTAGCTTTCCTAATTGCCTTGGCTAGATCTTTCAGTACTAAGTTGCATAAATAAGGTACAAGTAAGCTAAGTGAATCTTGTTCATGGCCTTAGAAGACAAGCTTTTAACCTTCAGCCATGGAGTATGATGATTGCTATGAAATTTTAATATATGGATTTTATTGAATGTGTTAAGTAAGATGGTAGAACTAAGTAAAAAAAAAAATAGTAATCTCAATCAGTGTGAATGTACTTTCTATTTCAAAGAAAAGATGAAATAAAATAATAAAACAAAATATTTATCAATGATACTTTGAAAAATAAGGATACAAAATTTGAAAGAAAAATAATGGGAAACAAGCAAGTACCAAAATAAAAGTGTTTAATTACACAAACTAGACACAAAGGAAAAAAGCAATACTAGAGATTTAGTGATTACATGTTCATAAAATGTTTAAGTCTCCTGTAACATATGTCATTTCTGATCTTATATCAGCTAATAATAGTTTAAAATACTTGAAATCAAAATTAAAGAGTAGACTGATAAATGAACTGTCAAGGAACATTGTGGTAATTGATATAATTACTCATATTCTGGTAGTAGATAGAATAAAATGGAAAAAAGTGTGTCTGTAAATGGGAAATATGAATAACCCAAACTTAATTCAATAGATTCATATATAGAACAGTGCTGTCAATACATGGAGAATACATTCTATTTTTAAGATTATTTCAGATTGCCCTAGATCTAGATAATAAAAAAAAAATCTCAACATTTTTCAGAGATTGAGATTTTATTCTTAATACATATGTTTAGCCAAAAAGGAATGAAATAACTAGAAAACTCTGTGAGGTTGTAACTTAAAAAATACACATTAATAAAATGCCCATGAATCAAAGAATTCATAGTTGAATTTATAAAATGATTTGAAGTGAATGATAATGGAAATAATACATTTCTGCTGAAGCATACAATAAAACAATAAATTAGAGGCTAATGTATAACTATTAGGGCTTACATTAAGAAAGAAAACTATTAGGCAGGTGGCATGGTGTACACCTGTAATCTCAGCAGTTCATGAGGTTAAGACAAGAGGATCTTAAGTTCAAAGCCAGCCTCAGCCAAAAAGTAAGGTGCTAAGCAATTCAGTGAGACCCTGTCTCTAACTAAAATATAAAATAGGGCTGGTAGTGTTCCTCAGTGATCAGGTGCCCGTGAGTTCAATTCCCAGAATCTCCACAAAAAAGAAAGAAAAATATTGACACTATGTATTATATTTTAGAAGTGAAATTTTTAAAAAATAGTAAAAAATAAGAGTATAAGCCAAATAAAATTAAGGAGTTAATAAAGAAGAGAATCCAAATTAAAAAATGGAAAAAAATATAATTAAGATCAACAAGATAAAAAACTAGCTTTTCAAAATTGGTATGGTAAAGTTTCAAAACCTCTGTCAAGATTCATCATGATAAAAGAGGAAAGGCTTAAATATACAATATTAAAAGAAATGATATAGACATACAGCAAATATTATACAGAATAAAAAGATAATTAGAGATATAAAATAGCAAATTTCTACAAAAATACAAGTGCAAAAATCCATTGAGTCATAGAAAATCTGAATACATCCCAAATTATTAAAAATAATTAAAGGGAAATACATAACTATGAAGAAAATTCTAAGCCAGAAATAGAATGTACTTTTTATATTATGAGGCTTTTATCACTTTGATCTCTAAACCCAACAAAAAACAATTGAAAAATTATAAATTATTTTTATTCATAAAAATAAATTCAAAAACCATGAACAGAATTTTTAAAAATTGAAGTAATGTGGGAATAAAATATAATAAATTGTAACCAAACTGGGTTTATTCTGTGTATGCAATCTGGCTGACACTTTGAAAATCATATCACCATATTAATATGTTAACAAGAAAAAAATAATTATCTAAAATAGTCGAAGACAATCATTTAATAATATTCAATGATTATTCATGACCAAAATTCTCAGCCAAGTAGAACAGAAACAAATTCCTTTCTTACCTTGATAAGGATTCTCTACCAAAACTTTCAACAAACCAAAAAAAAAAAAAAAAAAGGTCATGTTGCAGCCAGGTGCGCTAGTGCATGCCTATAATCCCAGCAGCTCCAGAGGCTGAGGCAGGAGGATGGCAAGTTCAAAGCCAGCCTCAGGAAAAGCGAGATGCTAAGTATAATAATTTTCTTGTAATTTTTTTGATTCCTGGGATTTGTTCATTTGTTCAAGACTGAATAAGACCCTGTCTCTAAATAAAGTACAAAATAAGACTGGGGATGTGGCTCAGTGGTCAAGTGACCCTGAATTCAACCCCCTGTACAAAAACATCATGTTGCATTTACTTTTTCTTCCTGATGATATTTCTATATGGAAGAAACCTTGATGGAAGTTCATTTGTTCTCTCCTGTGGTTGGTGTGAGATATCTTGCAACCAGAGCATTTACAACATTCAGAGGGCACCACTTCGACTGTCAGTATGGTGGAATGGACCTGTTCAGAAGCAGTCAGTATTGCATAGAGCTTTAACATTTTGGAATAGAAAGAGATAGAATATCTTCATTCTAATGCAGCCTCAAATAGCTGTCATATCTTCACAGAGTCCAGTGGTCCCAACTTCCGTGTCTCATCAATGAGAACTACTGACCAAATTGTATTTAGCATAATTTTTCCTGATTGGGACCAGAATAGCTACCATACTTTTAAAACTTGAGTGGATGTATAGGTTCCCAGGGCTTTTGTTAAAATTTCAGATACTGATTATTTGAGTTTGATGTGGAGCTTGACCTTCTGCCTTTATAACAAGTATTAAAGTGATGCCAATGCCAATGACCCACACAATTTTTAAGTAATATGTTTTAAACAGCAAAATGTGTGTTTTAAAAGTACTTATAGAATAATTCTTTCAATCCGTACATTTTATTTACTAAACATAAAGAGATTCAGTTAGAAAATGACTTTCAGGCATTTTTTCCAGCAGTATTAATTATAGTGAATTCCTTGAATTACCTCCTTGATATAGTTGATCTCACAGACACACTGAAGTCAGTGAAGTGTTTAATCTATTTTTAAAAATTCTGTCATGAAAAGAAATCATGGTATAATGGAATTCAAACAAATGGACAACTTTGGATTTGGAAATCATGAGACCTGCAAGCTATATAGCTCATTGATTACGATCTAAAATATCTAGATCTCTGATTCTTCATCTGGGAAAACAGGAGTCTCATGATTTCTCTGAATGCTCTTTCCCTAAACAGATATGATCATAAAACTTTCATAGTTCTAGGAGTTTTGAGATAGCTTATATAGGAAATTTCAAATATTTTATGCATATCCTGAGCAGCCAAGTGCAGAGGTGAGTCCAGGCAATTATCTCAGTCACTTAAAAGCACAAGTATTTTCTGTTATATCATCAGTATTAAATGCTTTGGTTCATCACACTAACAAGAAATGGATCAGTTCATCTGTTTTTCGCACTTATCATCACAGTTTTGTTGGACCAGTAAGTAAATAAAAAACAATCGCAAAAAAAACATTCATATATTATGAACATTTAGTAACAAGTCCTATTAGCCTATTTCTGCACTATATTTTAAATTAAATTGCCGGGGGGGTGACGAATAACTTGTGTACGTTGATGTAGTAGGAATGGAAGCCCTTTATTGTAGGATCTGAGTGATATTTATACATTTTACACAGCCTTTCTAATTAGCATAAACTAGATACAGCAGTCAACCAATAAGGAATCTCCACACTTAATGGCTTGCTTTTGTTACTTTACAAACCATTCCCTCTGACATTTGGCCAGGCACCATCCAGACTTGTTTACAGACTCTTAACATTTCTCTGGCAAAATAACAGGTTCCAATCTGACTTGTTTACAGACCTTAACATTAAATCATTTGAACTTCTTGAAATAATAGGGTTACCATAATAAATGTCTTGTAATTTTTTTGATTCCTGGGATTTGTTCATTTGTTCAAGACTAAATAAGAATACATGTATCTTAAACTGGGACTGAATTTTAAAGTTCATAATACTGAAGGCTTTGTAAAAATTTATATGCTATAATGTTTTATTACGGATGATTTTAAGAAATTATAGTTTACGTATGTAAAATATTTCATATTATATAGTAGGAAAGCTATATTGGAAAGGATTAAATGATGACCACTTTTTCTTCAAAGTGTTTTGGAAGGAAGATTAATGTTCTTTCCTGCAAAGGTAAATTGACCTAATAATTTTAGCATGGTGAGTTTAGGAAATTTAAGAAACCTTTTAACATATATTTCCGTACATCTGTATTGATAAAAAGAATTCCCCATAGCCTAAAATAGTCTTTCCTTTGCATTCATTCATTATATAAAAGTCAAAGCTAAATTAAAAAGGAAAAGGAATAAAGTAAATTGGGCATGAAGATGAAGCAGATGTTTCTGATGCTGTAAAGACCTGGCAGAGTGAGTCAAAGTTGTGATGGGAGAGATTTGTCACTGGAGTCTCTCTGCCTGCTGTTCCAACCCCCTTCTCCATATGATGCACCATATCCTAGTGTGGACTTACTTCTGGTTCCCACTGGATCATCCATTCCTTTCTGGACTTCCAGAGTCCACTAAGTGGTACCTACCTTATGTTCGCCTCCTAAACCTTTAGTATATGCATCTGTTATAAGTATCTACAATATGTCTACAAATTATTTGGGAGATTTGATAAATACTGGTACCTGAATCCTACTCTTAGAGATTCTAATTTAATTGCTTTTGGGTTATGGCCTGGTTATTGGGAGTTCTTCAATATTTCCAGGTGACTAATGTATAATTCTAACTCCTCAGAATGTACCAGAAATCCTATTTGGCTCTTCGCAATGATCACTTAATTTAATATTCCAAATATTCTTCTAGGAAGATATTATTTATATTGCAGAGGAAAGGGACTGAACTATCAGAAAGACTGAGTAACTCGCCTAAGGTTAGCACCACACAGGTAGCTATGAGATCCCATCTTTGTTACATCATTGCAGGTTTGCTTTTTCCCTTTCTTTTTGAAGTAGGCCTAATTTTATGTTGTGTGCTATGGTTTCTTTTCTTGCTATATCAAAATATTTTAAAAACAATTATCTTCATAAGATGTTAAAGAAGCATTATTTACTTATGTATAATACCAAGTTCCTGTATCTGTTATGGTAGAATTATTCAGGTTAGTTTTTCCCTTAATTAAATGTGGAATTGCAGTGGTCCATTTCAATGTAAATTGGTTTGTTCTTTTAGCCTGACCAGCAGGCCAAGATATTCATTTGATATTTTATATATTTTACTTTGTGACATGAAATTCTAATCTGCTCATATTTGATTTTAGTTATGCATTAGAAAATATGCATGTATTTTCAATATTGAGGGCCAGTAATAAAATCCACCCCTTAACACATAGTAATTCACATTATGTTATGGCAGAAACAGAATACCACTCAAAACACTTCTGTGACTGGTTAAAATTATATTTTTCTTTTAAAGTATACTTAATTACATTTGATAATTATTTTAAATTATGGATTTCCTTCTCTCTATCCTACATGCTAAAATTATCACTTATATTTAAATCATCTGTTTGTTGAGAAAAGAGGCATTCTAACTTGAAGAAAAGCACTTTGATGGATTATTTTAGGCACAGTTGATAAAAAGTGTTACTTAATAGCAAAAAATGATTCATCCTACCAAGAGTATTAAGATGCTAAATAGAAATTACATTGAATAGTGAAAAGATACTTTTTACCATTTCTTGGAAAGCTGTTTGTCATTATCTACTGAATCTAGTAAGTAAACAGACCAACTACTTAAACACATGCATAACTAAACATTTAAAAATATATGGTTTGCTTATAAAATAATGTTTATAGTGACATTATTTATAATATGAAAAAAACCGGGAACAACCAAATATCTATGAGCATTGGAAAGGACTAATAATAAATTGGTATATTCATCAAGAAAATACAGCAATAAAAAATACTTTGTGCAAGAATATGGCTACATCTCACAGACAATATTGAGTGAAAGAAATCAGACACAAAAGAATGCATTTCAAGTACATGAAATCCATGAGCAAGCAAAACTGAGAGTGGTTATCTTTGGAGATAAGTATTAACTGACTAAGGACATAAGAAAGCATGCTGGGATGCAGGAAATTACTTGGGTTTTCATCTGGAGCATCTGAAGGTGCATACCTCTATAAACATGGAGATGCACACTTGTGGTTTGTGCAACTTACTGAATGAAAATTATAACTTGATCAGAGTATAGTTAACTGGTGTGTGTGTGTGTGTGTGTGTGTGTGTGTGTGTGTGGTCAAATTTTTAATCTAAAAGGATAGAGGCTATGAAAAGCCAAGACCTTTGGACACAGTGAATGTTTGTATGAGGAGAATGTTTTTGTGGCCTCTGAAGATTCAGAACTAGGAGTCCAGATGGCTGTGTCACTCACCACAGTGCTTAGATAGGAAATCTATTTTTTCAACATTTGCCTATGTTCCACAGTGCAATAGAGTTAAGTTTTTAAAGTTATTTCTTTTGCGTGTGGAATCTTCCAATGATATTAAATTGGTATTTTAGCATAAAGGAAAAGGAGCAAACAATTCCTAGAATACATAATTTTCACATAATGACAGTGGAGCTTGAAAATTAATATTGCCCTAATGTAGTGTCCCTCACATTTAGAAATAATTTTTTTTCCAATAGTTTGAATAAATCACTTACCAACATTCATATGAAGGTTTATAATAATATGACCCTGTGTTCATCATTAGCATCCCATACAAAAGTATACTCTGAACTAAGAAGTGTTTTCTAAAATAAGGTGTACATTTCAAGGTTTGGTCATTTTCTTTATCATCAAAATGTTTCCACAGTATCATTTTAAAGTGATAGTATCTGTGTCAGAATGCATTTATTAGTTTTCCAAGGAAATCTTTTTGTTTGTTTGTTTTTGGCACCTGTGATTGAACCCAGGGGTACTCAACCACTGAGCCACACTCTCAGCCATTTTTATTTATTTATTTATTTGAGACAGAGTCTCACTAAATTACTTAGGATCTCACTGTATTGCTAAGGCTGGCTTTGAACTTGTGATCCTCCAACCTCAGCCCCCTGAGTCACTAGGATTACAGGTCTGCACCACTTCTCCCAGCTTGGATATTGTTACTTTCAATAGAGGTTTCCTATTTCAGATTTGTTATACATTTCTGGAATTGAGAGGTATCAGTGATCACATGGAGTGACACTGGGTTGAAGAGATGAAGTAAAACTATTTATGACTACCACAGAAGTACAAATTGTTTGCTTGAAAAACAAACAAGCAAACAAAAACTTAGTAATTAATTTTTTAAAATAATTTCACTTACATGTACGTGAAAAAAGTATATGTGGGGAAATTTTATTGGGAAATGCTAATCGTCAATGCCATAGAAGTTTGAGCTAAGATTGAAGTTTCTGTGCTCAGTATGTAGCAACAGAATTGTAACTCATGAAAGGTAATGCAAACATCATATATCTGATCTTATATCTTCATATAAACTATGAAAAATTATTTGAGAAAAATATAAATATAGTATCTCCTTTTGTATGTCACACAATAAACAATACTCAGCTTATATAAAGGATCATTTACCAACTCTCATGGGTCCAAAATGAAACAACTGAATAATGGGTGATAGAATTTTGTTCACTTACATGATCATAAGACTGTACTGAATCTCCTATGGAATCTTTATTTAACAGATAATTTATATCTCTATAAAACAAATCAATTTAATTTTTAAAAATCACTATCAAATATGTGTCAGGCCAAGATAACAATTGTCTCTTTTTACAGGTGATAGTAATTATAAGAGGTATGTTTATAGTTATATAAAAATATTATGAGCCATCTTCTACTGATAGAATATCCAAAATTTCTGTTTTAAAAAAATCTGAGTAAAAAGGGAAATGCATAACTCACTTGAATCAAATGTATGAAAGATGAAAAAAAAATCTGAAATTCTGGATTCTAAATTAAAAATTTAATGTTTATTATATTTTGCTATTTCTTAAAATTACTAGCCATTAGCAGAGTACTAAATTTAACATTATAAATGATCAAGAAAATAACATTTTTTCCAAATAATATTGAATTAACTTGAAATACAATAGAAGGCATGTACCCATCATATAAAAGCCATTTACAGTTATAATGGTTACTAGTTTAGACACCCTGCAGCTGATTAGGAAAATACTTCATTTGGAGAGCTAGCACAAGACTCATTAGGAATATTCATATGCCTAAGTCACACTTAGTATTACATGGATGCTTTTTATATAGCTGTTGCTATTCTCTTCAAAATTCAAAATGCAAGCTACTACCTGCCTGCTTGAATTTCCTGTAGCCCTTCACACTCAGCATTTTTAAAACACATGCTTTCTGATCTCTCCTCTCTCTGCCTAGACTGAATCATTTATTTGTAACAAAGTCCAGAAAGTTAGGAGACCTCTTGACCACTAGGTCATATTGATTCTAAGCCTCATTGTCCCTTAAATTCCTCTCTGAGTCATTTCTAAGTCCACATCTCTCACAATGAAGTATTTTTGGCAATCCCTGAATTATCTCTCTTCCTTCAAATTTCTCTGGCCTCATTATTTTCTTTGTACTATAAGCCAGAATTATTGTTCTAAAATATAGATGAAATTATGATTACTCAAATCTCTTAGTGGGTAAAAGGATAAGGCAAGAGTCCTATGCTTGTACATGACCTGGCTTCACTTTCTACCCTAGTATCCTCTTTTGAACCCACATTTGCATTTTCCCCACTCTTTTTTAAAAAATATTTTTAAAAATACCTTTTTAGTTGTTGATAGACCTTTATTTATTTATATGTTTATTTACTATATGAGAATCAAATCCAGTGTCTCACACGTGCCAGGGAAGCACCCTACAACTGAGCCCCAGCCCCAGCCCATTTTCCCTACTCTTAATGCATACCCTCTACCTCTTCTCTGTGCACTGGAAACCAAACTTTCTAGGTACTGTACCTTCTTCAGATTTCTCCTCCTGTGTGACTTACATGCATCTCTTCTCCAAGCTGTAGCTAATTGTGGGCTTTTGTCAAGTTTGGCCTTGGCCTCTGCTTATTTTCACTCTAATAACTCCCTTGGAGAGAGTTAATTTGCTCTCAAAGATTTCACTGCCACCTCTGTGTTTCTGGTATTTCCTCCACCAGTGTATACAGCCTAGAGCTCTGGCATAACCTTTCTAAAACCTTTCTAAAACATAATCTTTAGCAAGTTATTTTCCTCTTTGAAATTATAGTGACTTGTACATTTCTCATTTATATGTAAAGATAAACCTAGTTTTTTGTTTTTTTTTTTTTTTAATTAACTGCAGCTGTATAACATTCCTACAATTGACCCCTCTTTTTTCATTTGGTTTCTTTATCAAATGTCTCTTCTATTTTTGTGGGCCATTTTTTCCAAGGAGGATAATTTTTTTTTTCTGTAACTTTTTCTATTGATTTCAGCCTAGAACTTTCTTTCCCATATTTTTTTATTGACTTCCAGAATTCATTGAACTCAAAGATTGGATTCATTTATTCCATGAAACCTTTGACTGATTACCTTCTCTCCTCTTTCTCACTTTGAATTTGTTATCATTTGTTTTAAAATCTGTACATTTCTTTTTATTCTTCAGTTGTACCTCCCTCACTAGATATGTCTGTTATGACCCTGTTATTTTGGTCCTCTGTATCTCTAGCACCTAATGTGCCACTGATGGGTGCATAGTTGGTACTAACCAGAGAATATATGATTGATAGTTCAACCTTATTGACTGCTCAGTGCGTGTCATGATCTGTATGAACCATTTTGCATGACTTATTTTATATATTTCCCATGAAGTCTTTCTGAACTAGTACTTTATTACTCTCATATATAGGGAATCTAAGGCACAGGAAGATAAAATGAGTTGTCTTATGTCACATAGCTGGTGAATAGTGATGCTGGGGTTTGCGATTTCTGCATCCACAGGATCACTTAACTAGGTACAGGAAATGCGACTTGAAAGGGTTACATAGGGTACTTCAGTCTTTTTAGGAAAGGACTTGCTGAGGAAGTGTAACTGTCTACTCTGAAGTTTTGCCACCAACTTTTAAATACTCAATAATAAAACAGTAGGTACATTGGAAAAAAAATTGCTTTCACTAGAGATTGATTTGTGTTTGAAACTTGACTTATGATTTAGCACTAACTGGGAAACTCCAAAAATTATTGATATGATCGGAGTGGTATTGCTCAAGAGAGAATTATTGATACTTTGATAGTAGAACATAATTCACCCATTTGCCAAATTCAAGAACTCAAGGAAGGAAAATTCCTCTTTGTCTGTAGGAAATATTTTGGGAAATATTGGTACATATGCTCATTAGTAAAGTGTGCCTTAATTATAGAAATATGTTTACGAACACTAGACTTCAATTAGTTCCTGTTACTGTTTTTAAAATTAACCACATCTGGTGGTTTTTTTGTTTATTTATTTATTTATTTATTTGGTTCTTGGGATTGAACTAGGGGCCACTCAACCACTGAGCCACATCTCCAGCCCTATTTTGTATTTTATTTAGAGATAGGGCCTTGGTCAGTTGCTTAGTCCTCACTTTTTGTGGAGACTGGCTTTGAATTCCTATCATCCTGCTTCATCCTCCCTAGCCCCTGGGATTACAGGCATGTGCCACTTAGCCCATCTTAAAACTAGCCACATTTTATGACTTTAAAGTAGTACTATCCCAAGTGCATTACCAGGTTGGTTGCTGTTGTGATTACTCTCCTCTGTATAATTTAAGCCAGATCTTAACCTAAGACTTTTGTAAACCTGGCAGTTGATTCTAATACTTCTCTGCCAACAAAATGAAAGCAATGTAGAAAGGAAAGGGCTTATTTGTGCCTGGTGACTATTTTTTAGGATAGTTTCTGTAGCACACTTTTGATGCTTTTGTCTGAAAAAGTAGAAAGTTAAGTGGAAGACAACATCTCTTACACAAAAAGGAAGACATCCTACTCCTAAAATAAGACTGAAGTAGAATTCTTCACATTCACAGATCAGAGAGTCTAGGGGACACAAGATGAAAGTAAGAAACACCTGCATAGCACACGGTGTATCTTGAAGTTAATTTTTAATTAATGAGCAGTAGAACTCACAGCTTGGAATTGTACAACATAACACCAAATCAAGCTCTGTTAGAGCCTGAGAGAGACCTTGCTTCATTTAGCTGGTGGATTACAGCCTGGATCTAAAAAGGCTCCTGGGACCAAGGGCAGCAGAGCTAATATGAGCCTCTGGGAGCGATTACACAAAAATTGGTAAGAGCTCAATTTTGCAGAACAAATTATATACAAAGTAGGCACAGAAAATGGTTGCAAGGTGGTCCAAAGAAACAGCATCACCATCCGAGAAGTAGGAGGTAGTTAAAGTAATTGTTCACATATGTACCCACGGGGCAATCACGGGAATTAAAAAAACAAAAATTGTAATAGCAGTTAAATATACCTTTGCTATTCTAAAGAACGATGAAGTCTGGATTATATAATTACTGTTTAAGCTCCAGATTTGTTAATTCTAGATTTACTTTATTTTTGTCTATTTTATTCACCTTATTAGATACTAAGAGTAAATTTAATTTTGTTGGTTCATCCAAAATGTTTCAAGCCGCTGTCACAGTACAGTTGTTTGCCCTCCCAATACTTCCACTTTAGCTTAAGATAATTAATTACACTAAAATAACAATTTCCTCATTTGTGAGTTATATTAATGGTGTTTGTATTTATTTTAAATGAAGAAAACTGTTGCTTTTTATAGACATTGAAAGTATGTTACCCCATATAAAATGAGGGATTTAGTTTTGTGTTTTTAAAAAAAATGATGGTTTTCACCATGTTTAAGATTCTCTGGCCTGTGTCCACTGGTTGCATGTTTTTAAAATAAGTTTAAAATGATGGTTTTCACCATGTTTAAGATTCTCTGGCCTGTGTCCACTGGTTGCATGTTTTTAAAATAAGTTTTTAGTTGTCAATGGATCTTTTCTAAACTTTATTTATTTATATGTGGTGCTGAGGATCAAACTTAGGGCTTCATCCATGCCAGGCAAATGCTGTACCATTGAGCCACAACTCCAGCCCTAGTTGCATTTTTTTTGACTACTTATATTTGTTTATGTTGAAATAACTTTTCAGAGATTTAATAGGTTTCAGTGAGGTTATCTCAAGAAAATATGCATCATTGATCAGATTCCCAGTATTATACTCAAAGCATAGTTTTACCTTGAACACTTAATTGATCATTTTAGCAAAATATTCTATGACTGGCTCTCAAACATACATTTAGGATGCATGAAATATGAACTTTTTTTCTCCTAAAATTCTTGTGTCAACCCCACCAAAGCAAAAACAGTGAAATAGAGACTGTCTATTTAAAACTACATGATGCAAGCTGGCATTGAGCATGTTATGGTCTGCCGTGCATGTCAGCTAAATGACAGAAATGCCACAGATGTTCTGTAACACACTGACAAAGATACATTCTACAAATATCACAATTTTGGTGTATCCTAGGTGATTGTGAGTCAAAAAATTCTAAGTTTGACATTCTTACCACTCCATTGACATGTACCAAAAAAGGTAGTCAGGCTTGTTGCATTCTGTTAAAACCAGTGCTCTGTTATCAATTCAGGTTTTACATAGAAAACACCATTACTTAATGGTGAAAGCATTAAAGATGACCTGTGTTGATTATTGGACCATCAACTTCTGTTTACCATTTATATATTTACCATTCTCATAACTATATTTTTTTGGGAAATCATTTAGAGTCATAAACTGTTTAGAATATGGTTAGACCATTCTAATGAATATATTACTCTGTGCTCATTAAAAATTATGGGATAAATTTATATGGATAGACTTGTAAAGATGCCATGACATATTGTAGAATAGAAAAACTAGTTGTAAAGTAGTATATATGACATGATCCACTTTATCCCAAGTACTTACATATAGACACATGCACACAAAAACTCACCCCACCCCACCCCCACACACAAACAACTATTCAACTATGCTTACTTCTGGGAAGTCAGATTTAAGAGCTAGAAGAAAACAAGTGGGAATTTGACATGGTACTGAATATTTTTTCTGTTACAGATTTATATTTTTTAATGGCTAACTTTTGGAATAAAAATGTCAGTAAAGATGTAAAAGATAATGAAGATAATGGATACTTTTTGTGTGCCTGCATTGATGTTCATCACTACATTAGGGAGAACAGACTAGCATACACAAAAACAGAATGCAATAAATGACAACTGGTGAATGGAGTTCAGAATTTTAGATTAGCAGTTTGTAAAATGGAGAAAACAGAGTTCAGAGTTCTTCAAAACTTGTGATCAGCATGTTTCAGATGGCCATGAGATGGGATAGGAGTAGCCAGGCTCTGGCGATAGTATGGTTAGCTTGACAAGTGTGGTGGCAGTTCTCAGTTCTCTAGTTCTTACTGCTTTACATCCAGGTGGGAGGGATGACTATGAAGCTAAGAGAGAAGTGGCAGAAAGCACATTTTGAACATAGTACAGCTCTGTCTTCTGTATTAATGGGTCATCTAAAAAGGAAAAAAAAAAGGAGTAAGGGGTATATTGGATAAACATCTAAAGAAGAGAAAAGAGAATGGATATCAAGGAAAATGGAAAATGTCAACTTGGACAGAGCACAGGCCTACTCTGAAGTTCCATGAGAAAGACTCAAAGACGGACGTTAGACAAAATGTTTTGTGGTCCAGCACAGTGAGGGTAAGACAGAAAATACTTAATATAGATAGACCTGACCAGGATGGACTTATGAAAGGCAGGGGGAGAAGTTACACAAGCCGAAGTCTAATGAGAACAGGGTGGTCACACCACTGCATGCAGCTGCCTCGAGCACTGTTCACACCAGATGTGTGGCTTGCCAGAGCTGTCTGGTTACAGACTGCAGTGGTTCACACTGTCCTGAAGATCAGCAGTCTGGATCACAGTCACTTCAAATAAAGTGTCACAACACCTTTCACTTGTGTTTTGAGACGTCATGGCTCATACCACAAACTAGGAAGGAAGTGGCTGTAATAGACACAAAGTCTAGCCTATTCGCTGGGCAAAGTAAATTAACGGTTGATTCAGTGATTGAACTTCACACAAACCCTGAAATGGAGCCTGGATGTGATGATGATACAGACTTCTGTTTTAAGGATGTTTACAAAGAAACTGAATGTGTAATGGGACTTAAGTAAAATACTTTATTTTTAAAGTTAAGAGAGACCACATGTGAAAGGCTCAAGATAAAAAAAATTCCTGATAAGAGAACAATGGAAGGTCTGGGTGTGCTGATGGCAGAAGTAAAAGTCTGACAGGTAGGTAAGAGGTGAGACCCAGAACGCAGGTACAGGGATTCTCTTTTGAGCAGAAAACACTTTTCTCTCCCTTTCGGTGGCTCAATAAGGAGATTCTTACATATAAAGTATGAAGAACACAGTTAAAATCACATCAGAAGACCAGAAAGAAATTGCCTCAAGTAAAAATAAA